>NW_027507785.1:3027500-3545000 GCF_037356315.1 Lithobates pipiens | reverse complement strand
TTATGCACTGCAGATCACTGAATCACCTGCCTGCCTGAAAGTGTATTTGAAAACATACACCAGGAAATACCTGCAGTCAGATATAGGCTTGGTTAGACTAAAACGCAGTGGATATATATATATATATATATATATATATATATATATATATATATATATATATATAAAGAAGACTGTATGTATGTATGTATGTGTGTGTGTGTGTGTGTGTACAGTGGTGTGAAAAAGTGTTTGCCCCCTTCCTCATTTCCTGTTCCTTTGCATGTTTGTCACACTTAAGTGTTTCGGAACATCAAACCAATTTAAACAATAGTCAAGGACAACACAAGTAAACACAAAATGCAATTTGTAAATGAAGGTGTTTATTATTAAAGGTGAAAAAAAAAATCCAAACCATCATGGCCCTGTGTGAAAAAGTGATTGCCCCCTGAACCTAATAACTGGTTGGGCCACCCTTAGCAGCAACAACTGCAACCAAGCGTTTGCGATAACGTGCAATGAGGCTTTTACAGCGTCCTGGAGGAATTTTGGCCCACTCATCTTTGCAGAATTGTCCTAATTCAGTTACATTAGAGGGTTTTCGAGCATGAACGGCCTTTTTAAGGTCATACCACAACATCTCAATAGGATTCAGGTCAGGACTTTGGCTAGGCCACTCCAAAGTCTTCATTTTGTTTTTCTTCAGCCATTCGGTGGTGGACTTGCTGGTGTGTTTAGGATCATTGTCCTGCTGCAGAACCCAAGTTCGTTTCAGCTTGAGTACACGAACAGATGGTCGGACATTCTCCTTCAGGATCTCTTGGTAGACAGCAGAATTCATAGTTCCTTTTATCACGGCAAGTCTTCCAGGTCCTGAAGCAGCAAAACAGCCCCAGACCATCACACTACCACCACCATATTTTACTGTTGGTATAATGTTCTTTTTATGAAATGCAGTGTTCCTTCTACGCCAGATATACTTGGACACACACCTTCCAAAGAGTTCCACTTTTGTCTCATCGGTCCACAGAATGTTGTCCCAAAAGTCTTGGGGATCATCAAGATGTGTTGTGGAGAAATTGAGAGGAGCTTTGATGTTCTTTTTGCTCAGCAGTGGTTTTCTCCTTGGAACTCTGCCATGCAGGCCATTTTTGCCCAGTCTTTTCCTGATGGTGGAGGCATGAACGCTGACCTTAACTGAGGCAAGTGAGGCCTGCAGTTCCTTGGACGTTGTTGTGGGGTCTTTTGTGACCTCTTGGATGAGTCGTCGCTGCGCTCTTGGGGTAATTTTGGGCGGCCGGCCACTCCTGGGAAGGTTCACCACTGTTCCATGTCTTCGCCATTTGTGGATAATGGCTCTCACTATGGTTCGCTGGATTCCCAAAGCATTGGAAATGGCTTTATAACCCTTTCCAGACTGATAGATCTCAATTACTTTCTTTCTCAATTGTTCCTGAATTTCTTTGGGTCTCGGCATGATGTGTAGCTTTTAAGGATCTTCTGGTGGACCTTACTGTGTCAAGCAGCTCCTATTTAAGTGATGCCTTGATTGTGAACAGGTGTGGCAATAATCAGGCCTGGGTGTGGCTAGGGAAATTGAACTCAGGTGTGGACAACCACAGTTATAGTATGTTTTAACAAGGGGGGCAATCACTTTTTCACACAGGGCCATGATGGTTTGGATTTTTTTTCACCTTTAATAATAAACACCTACATTTACAAATTGCATTTTGTGTTTACTTGTGTTGTCCTTGACTATTGTTTAAATTGGTTTGATGTTCCGAAACACTTAAGTGTGACAAACATGCAAAGGAACAGGAAATGAGGAAGGGGGCAAACACTTTTTCACACCACTGTATATATATATATATATATATATATATATATATATTATATGCACTGCAGATCACTGAAAAACCTTCCTGCCTGTAAGTGTATTTGAAAACGTACAACAGCAATAGCCTGCAGTCAGATATAGGCTTGGTTAGACTAGAATGCAGTGGATATATATATATATATATATATATATATATATATATATATATGAAAGGGACTGTATATATATATATATTTTAAGCACTACAGATCACTGAATCGCCTGCCTGCCAGTTTATTTGAAAATGTACATTAGGAACTACCTGCAGTGAGACATAGGGTCGGCTAGACTAGAATGCAGTGGATATATATATATATGTTGGAGGCTGTATATATATTTTATGAACTGCAGATCACTAAATCGCCTGCCTGAAATTGTATTTGAAAACGTACACCAGTAACTACCTCCAGTCAGATATAGGCTTGGCTAAACTGCAAATCAGTGGATATATATATGTAGGAGACTGTGTATGTGTATATGTATGTATATATATATATATATATATATATATATATATATATATATATATATATATATATATATATATATATTATGCACTTCAGATCACTGAATCGCCTGCCTGAAAGTGTTTTTGTAAACATACACCAGAATATACCTGCAGTCAGATGTAGGCTTGGCTCAACTAGAATGCAGTGGGTATATATGTGTAGGAGACTGTATATATATTTTAGGCACTGCAGATCACTGAATCAGCTGCCTGCCTGCTTGAACGCATATTTGAAAACATACACCAGGAAATACCTGCAGTCAGATATAGGCTTGGCTAGACAGGAATGCAGTGGATATATACATGTAGAAGACTGTATATATATTTTATCCACAGATCATTGAATCAGCTGCCTACCTGTCTGGCAGCGTATTTGAAAATGTACACCAGGATCTACCTGCAGTCAGATATAGACTTGGCTAGACTGGAATGCTGTGGATATATACATATATATATATATATATATATATATATATATATATATATATATATATATATATATATATATATACTACCGTTCAAAAGTTTGGGGTCACATTGAAATGTCCTTATTTTTGAAGGAAAAGCACTGTACTTTTCAATGAAGCTAACTTTAAACTAGTCCTAACTTTAAACAAATATACTCTATACATTGCTAATGTGGTAAATGACTATTCTAACTGCAAATGTCTAGTTTTTGGTGCAATATCTACATAGGTGTATAGAGGCCCATTTCCAGCAACTATCACTCCAGTGTTCTAATGGTACAATGTGTTTGCTCATTGGCTCAGAAGGCTAATTGATGATTAGCAAACCCTTGTGCAATCATGTTCACACATCTAAAAACAGTCTAGCTCCTTCCAGAAGCTACAAAACTGACCTTCCTGTGAGCAGATTGAGTTTCTGGAGCATCACATTTGTGGGGTCAATTAAACGCTCAAAATGGCCAGAAAAAGAGAACTTTCATCTGAAACTCGACAGTCTATTCTTGTTCTTAGAAATGAAGGCTATTCCATGCGAGAAATTGCAAAGAAATTGAAGATTTCCTACAACGGTGTGTACTACTCCCTTCAGAGGACAGCACAAACAGGCTCTAACCAGAGTAGAAAAAGAAGTGGGAGGCCGCGTTGCACAACTAAGCAAGAAGATAAGCACATTAGAGTCTCTAGTTTGAGAAACAGATGCCTCACAGGTCCCCAACTGGCATCTTCATTAAATAAATGAATAAGGAAGGCTATCACTCCATTTTGCAACGCCATGCCATACCCAGTGGACAGCGCTTGATTGGAGCCAATTTCATCCTACAACAGGACAATGACCCTAAACACACCTCCAAATTGTGCAAGAACTATTTACAGCAGAAGCAGGCAGCTGGTATTCTATCGGTAATGGAGTGGCCAGCACAGTCACTAGATCTGAACCCCATTGAGCTGTTGTGGGAGCAGCTTGACCGTATGGTACGCCAGAAGTGCCCATCCAACCAATCCAACTTGTGGGAGCTGCTTCTAGAAGCGTGTGGTGCAATTTCTCCAGCTTACCTCAATAAATTAACAGCTAGAATGCCAAAGGTGTGCAATGCTGTAATTGCTGCAAAAGGAGGATTCTTTGACGAAAGAAAAGTTTGATGTAAAAACAATGTTATTTCAAATACAAATCATTATTTCTAACCTTGTCAATGTCTTGACTCTATTTTCTATTCATTTCACAATGTATGGTGGTGAATAAGTGTGACTTTTCATGGAAAACACAAAATTGTTTGGGTGACCCCAAACTTTTGAACGGTAGTGTATATATGACTATATTTATATTTTATGCACTGTAATTCACTAAATAAACTGCCTGCCTGAAAGCGTACGCCAGGAACTACCTGCAGTCAGACATAGGCTTGGTTAGACTAGAATGCAGTGGATATATATATGTAGGAGTTGATATATATATATATATATATATATATATATATATATATATATATATATATATATATATATATATATATATATATATATATATCTATTATGCACTGCAGATCACTGAATCACCCGTTTGCCTGCCTAAAAGTGTATTTGAAAACGTACACCAGGAATTACCTGCAGTAAGACATAGCCTTGGTTAGACTAGAAAGCAGTGGCTATATATCTGTGTGTGTATATATATATATATATATATATATATATATTTTTTTTTTTTTATGCACTGCAGATCACTGAATCACCTGCCTGCCTGAAAGTGTATTTGAAAACATACACCAGGAAATACCTGCAGTCAGATATAGGCTTGGTTAGACTAAAACGCAGTGGATATATCTATATATATATATATATATATATATATATATATATATATATATATATATAAAGAAGACTGTATGTATGTATGTATGTGTGTGTGTGTGTGTGTGTGTACAGTGGTGTGAAAAAGTGTTTGCCCCCTTCCTCATTTCCTGTTCCTTTGCATGTTTGTCACACTTAAGTGTTTCGGAACATCAAACCAATTTAAACAATAGTCAAGGACAACACAAGTAAACACAAAATGCAATTTGTAAATGAAGGTGTTTATTATTAAAGGTGAAAAAAAAAATCCAAACCATCATGGCCCTGTGTGAAAAAGTGATTGCCCCCTAAACCTAATAACTGGTTGGGCCACCCTTAGCAGCAACAACTGCAACCAAGCGTTTGCGATAACGTGCAATGAGGCTTTTACAGCGTCCTGGAGGAATTTTGGCCCACTCATCTTTGCAGAATTGTCCTAATTCAGTTACATTAGAGGGTTTTCGAGCATGAACGGCCTTTTTAAGGTCATACCACAACATCTCAATAGGATTCAGGTCAGGACTTTGGCTAGGCCACTCCAAAGTCTTCATTTTGTTTTTCTTCAGCCATTCGGTGGTGGACTTGCTGGTGTGTTTAGGATCATTGTCCTGCTGCAGAACCCAAGTTCGTTTCAGCTTGAGTACACGAACAGATGGTCGGACATTCTCCTTCAGGATCTCTTGGTAGACAGCAGAATTCATAGTTCCTTTTATCACGGCAAGTCTTCCAGGTCCTGAAGCAGCAAAACAGCCCCAGACCATCACACTACCACCACCATATTTTACTGTTGGTATAATGTTCTTTTTATGAAATGCAGTGTTCCTTCTACGCCAGATATACTTGGACACACACCTTCCAAAGAGTTCCACTTTTGTCTCATCGGTCCACAGAATGTTGTCCCAAAAGTCTTGGGGATCATCAAGATGTGTTGTGGAGAAATTGAGAGGAGCTTTGATGTTCTTTTTGCTCAGCAGTGGTTTTCTCCTTGGAACTCTGCCATGCAGGCCATTTTTGCCCAGTCTTTTCCTGATGGTGGAGGCATGAACGCTGACCTTAACTGAGGCAAGTGAGGCCTGCAGTTCCTTGGACGTTGTTGTGGGGTCTTTTGTGACCTCTTGGATGAGTCGTCGCTACGCTCTTGGGGTAATTTTGGGCGGCCGGCCACTCCTGGGAAGGTTCACCACTGTTCCATGTCTTCGCCATTTGTGGATAATGGCTCTCACTATGGTTCGCTGGATTCCCAAAGCATTGGAAATGGCTTTATAACCCTTTCCAGACTGATAGATCTCAATTACTTTCTTTCTCAATTGTTCCTGAATTTCTTTGGGTCTCGGCATGATGTGTAGCTTTTAAGGATCTTCTGGTGGACCTTACTGTGTCAAGCAGCTCCTATTTAAGTGATGCCTTGATTGTGAACAGGTGTGGCAATAATCAGGCCTGGGTGTGGCTAGGGAAATTGAACTCAGGTGTGGACAACCACAGTTATAGTATGTTTTAACAAGGGGGGCAATCACTTTTTCACACAGGGCCATGATGGTTTGGATTTTTTTTCACCTTTAATAATAAACACCTTCATTTACAAATTGCATTTTGTGTTTACTTGTGTTGTCCTTGACTATTGTTTAAATTGGTTTGATGTTCCGAAACACTTAAGTGTGACAAACATGCAAAGGAACAGGAAATGAGGAAGGGGGCAAACACTTTTTCACACCACTGTATATATATATATATATATATATATATTATATGCACTGCAGATCACTGAAAAACCTTCCTGCCTGTAAGTGTATTTGAAAACGTACAACAGCAATAGCCTGCAGTCAGATATAGGCTTGGTTAGACTAGAATGCAGTGGATATATATATATATATATATATATATATATGAAAGGGACTGTATATATATATATATATTTTAAGCACTACAGATCACTGAATCGCCTGCCTGCCAGTTTATTTGAAAATGTACATTAGGAACTACCTGCAGTGAGACATAGGGTCGGCTAGACTAGAATGCAGTGGATATATATATATATGTTGGAGGCTGTATATATATTTTATGAACTGCAGATCACTAAATCGCCTGCCTGAAATTGTATTTGAAAACGTACACCAGTAACTACCTCCAGTCAGATATAGGCTTGGCTAAACTGCAAATCAGTGGATATATATATGTAGGAGACTGTGTATGTGTATATGTATGTATATATATATATATATATATATATATATATATATATATATATATATATATATATATATATATTATGCACTTCAGATCACTGAATCGCCTGCCTGAAAGTGTTTTTGTAAACATACACCAGAATATACCTGCAGTCAGATGTAGGCTTGGCTCAACTAGAATGCAGTGGGTATATATGTGTAGGAGACTGTATATATATTTTAGGCACTGCAGATCACTGAATCAGCTGCCTGCCTGCTTGAACGCATATTTGAAAACATACACCAGGAAATACCTGCAGTCAGATATAGGCTTGGCTAGACAGGAATGCAGTGGATATATACATGTAGAAGACTGTATATATATTTTATCCACAGATCATTGAATCAGCTGCCTACCTGTCTGGCAGCGTATTTGAAAATGTACACCAGGATCTACCTGCAGTCAGATATAGACTTGGCTAGACTGGAATGCTGTGGATATATACATATATATATATATATATATATATATATATATATATATATATATATATATATATATATATATACTACCGTTCAAAAGTTTGGGGTCACATTGAAATGTCCTTATTTTTGAAGGAAAAGCACTGTACTTTTCAATGAAGCTAACTTTAAACTAGTCCTAACTTTAAACAAATATACTCTATACATTGCTAATGTGGTAAATGACTATTCTAACTGCAAATGTCTAGTTTTTGGTGCAATATCTACATAGGTGTATAGAGGCCCATTTCCAGCAACTATCACTCCAGTGTTCTAATGGTACAATGTGTTTGCTCATTGGCTCAGAAGGCTAATTGATGATTAGCAAACCCTTGTGCAATCATGTTCACACATCTAAAAACAGTCTAGCTCCTTCCAGAAGCTACAAAACTGACCTTCCTGTGAGCAGATTGAGTTTCTGGAGCATCACATTTGTGGGGTCAATTAAACGCTCAAAATGGCCAGAAAAAGAGAACTTTCATCTGAAACTCGACAGTCTATTCTTGTTCTTAGAAATGAAGGCTATTCCATGCGAGAAATTGCAAAGAAATTGAAGATTTCCTACAACGGTGTGTACTACTCCCTTCAGAGGACAGCACAAACAGGCTCTAACCAGAGTAGAAAAAGAAGTGGGAGGCCGCGTTGCACAACTAAGCAAGAAGATAAGCACATTAGAGTCTCTAGTTTGAGAAACAGATGCCTCACAGGTCCCCAACTGGCATCTTCATTAAATAAATGAATAAGGAAGGCTATCACTCCATTTTGCAACGCCATGCCATACCCAGTGGACAGCGCTTGATTGGAGCCAATTTCATCCTACAACAGGACAATGACCCTAAACACACCTCCAAATTGTGCAAGAACTATTTACAGCAGAAGCAGGCAGCTGGTATTCTATCGGTAATGGAGTGGCCAGCACAGTCACTAGATCTGAACCCCATTGAGCTGTTGTGGGAGCAGCTTGACCGTATGGTACGCCAGAAGTGCCCATCCAACCAATCCAACTTGTGGGAGCTGCTTCTAGAAGCGTGTGGTGCAATTTCTCCAGCTTACCTCAATAAATTAACAGCTAGAATGCCAAAGGTGTGCAATGCTGTAATTGCTGCAAAAGGAGGATTCTTTGACGAAAGAAAAGTTTGATGTAAAAACAATGTTATTTCAAATACAAATCATTATTTCTAACCTTGTCAATGTCTTGACTCTATTTTCTATTCATTTCACAATGTATGGTGGTGAATAAGTGTGACTTTTCATGGAAACACAAAATTGTTTGGGTGACCCCAAACTTTTGAACGGTAGTGTATATATGACTATATTTATATTTTATGCACTGTAATTCACTAAATAAACTGCCTGCCTGAAAGCGTACGCCAGGAACTACCTGCAGTCAGACATAGGCTTGGTTAGACTGGAATGCAGTGGATATATATCTTTAGGAGACTGTATATAGGTTTTATGCACTGCAATTCACTGAATAACTTGCCTGCCTAAGAGTGTATTTGAAACCATACACCAGGAAATACCTGCAGTCAGACATAGGCTTGGTTAGACTAGAATCCAGTGGATATATATATGAAGGAGTCTATATATATATATATATATATATATATATATATACTTTATGCACTGCAGATCACTGAATCACCGACTTGCTTGTCTGAAAATGTATTTGAAAACATACACCAGGAAATACCTGCAGTCAAATATAGGCTTGGCTAGACAGGAATGCAGTGGATATATATTTGTAGGAGACTGTATACATATTTTATGCACTGTAGATTACTGAATCCCCTGCCTGCCTGAAAGTATATTTGAAAATATACACCAGGAACTACCTGCAGTCAGATATGCATTGGATATATATATGAAGGATACTGTATATATATTTTCTGCACTGCAGATCCCAATCGCCTGCCTGAACGTGTATTTGAAAATGTACATTAGGAACTACCTGCAGTGAGATATAGGGTCGGGTAGACTAGATTGCAGTGGATATATATTTGTAAAGGTCTATATATTTTATGCACTGCAGATCTCTGCATCACCTGCCTACCTGCCTGAAAGTGTTGAAAGTTTTGAAAACATACACCAGGAAATATGTGCAGTCAGATAAAGGCTTGGCTAGACTGGAATTAATTGGAAATCTATTTGTAGGAGACTGTATACATATTTTATGCACTGCAAATCACTGAATCACCTGTCTGCCTGAAAGTGTATTTGAAAACATACACCAGGAACTATCGGCAGTCAGATATAGGTTTGGTTAGACTAGAATGCAGTGAATATATATATATATATATATATATATATATATATATGAAGGATACTGTATATATATTTTCTGCACTGTAGATCACTGAATCACCTGCCTGCCTGAAAGTGTATTTGAAAATGTACTATAGGAACTACCTGCAGTGAGATATAGGGTCGGCTAGGCTAGAATGCAGTGGATATATATATGTAGGAGTCTATATATTTTATGCACTGCAGATCACTGAATCATCTGCTTGCCTGCCTGAAAGTACATTTAAAAATGTACACCAGGAACTACCTGCAGTCAGATATAGGCTTGTCAAGACTGGAATGCAGTGGATATATATATATATGTAGGAGACTGTGTGTGTGTGTGTGTATATATATATATATATATATATATATATATATATATATATATATATATATATATATATATATATATATCTATATATATCGCACTGCAAATCACTGAATCACCTGCTTGCCTGCCTGAATGTGTATTTGAAAAAATACACCAGGAACTACCTGCAGTCAGTTAGACTAGAATGCAATGGATATACTGTATATCTGTATGAGACTGTGTGTGTGTATATATATATATATATATATATATATATATATATATATATATATATATATATATATTATATGCATTGCAGATCGCTGAATCACCTGCCTGCCAGTAAGTGTATTTGAAAACGTACAGCAGCAATGGCCCACAGTCAGACATAGGCTTGGTTAAACTAGAATGCAGTTGATATATATATGAAGGAGACTGTATATATATTTTAAACACTGCAGATCACTGAATCACCTGCCTGCCTGAAAGTATATTTGAAAATGTACATTAGGAACTACCTGCAGTGAGATATAGGGTCAGCTAGACTAGAATGCAGTGGATATATATATATATATATATATATATATAATGCACTGCAGATCACTGAATCACCTGCCTGCCTGAAATTGTATTGTATGACCTGCAGTCAGATATAGAATAGGCTAAACTGGAATACAGTGGATATATATATATATATATATATATGTAGGAGACTGTATATAGAAATATTGTGCACTGCAGATCACTGAATCACCTGCCTGCCTGCCTTAAAGCATATTTGAAAACATACACCAGGAAATAACTGCAGTCAGATATAGGCTTGACTAGACTGGAATGCAGTATATATATATATATATATATATATATATATATATATATATATGAGACAGTATATATTTTATGTACTGCAGATCACTGAATAACCTGCCTGCCTGAAAGTGTATGTGAAAACGTACAACAGGAACGACCTGCAGGTAGATATAGTCTTGGCTAGACTAGAATGCAATGGATATATTTGTAGGAGACAGTTTATATATTTTATGCACTGCAGATCACTGAATCCCCGTGGCAGGTCAAGTGGCACCCGTGGCAGGTCACGTGGCACTCATGGCCGGTAACGTGGCACCCCTGACAGGTCACGTGGCCCCCATGGCAAGTCATGTGGCACCCGTGGCAAGTCATGTGGCACCCGTGGCTGGTCACGTGGTACTCGTGGCCAGTTACGTGGCACTCGTGGCCGGTCACGTGGCACTTGTGGCAGGTGACTTGGCAAAATGGACAATGATATACAGCATATGTACTTGCCTTGCGAATGAAATCCTTGACGTGCAATTCATTAAAGCAGGGTTCCACCCTAAAGTGTAACTTTCACTCATCGGAACCCTCCCCCCTCCGGTGTCACAATTGGCACCTTTCAGGGGGGAGGGGGTGCAGATACCTGGTATTTACACCCACTTCCGGGCATAGACTCCCACGGGAGTCTATGCCTCTTCCTGTCCCTGCGCGCTGTCTGCTGGGACACACACGGGTCCCAGAGACAGCGCGGACAATTCCTATTACGCTGCACATGCGCAGTAGGGAACGGGAAGTGAAGCCGCAGCGCTTCACTTCCTGATTCCCTCAGCTAGAATGGTGGCGGCAGCAGCCGAGAGCTCAGCGATCGATCGGCCTCGGCTGCCGGCATTGCTGGACCCCGGGACAAGTGAGTGTCCATTTATTACATGTCAGCAGCTGCAGTATTTGTAGCTGCTGGCTTTTAATATTTTTTTCCACAGTGAAATCCCTCTTTAAGCAATTCATTTTATTTAGTTAGATTCATTAAATTTGTTTACGGATTTCATTTGGTTTTCAACCGAATTTGAAAAATCGGTCGCATTTGAAACTATTTCAACGGATTTGAAATTATTTCAACTGCATTAGAAACTATATCAACGGGAGTTGAAATGATTTCAACTGCATTAGAAACTATTAGACATGTGCGATTCGTATGAATCTTAAATCCGTACGTTCAGGAGGATCCAAAATACGAATTGCCATGCATCCGAATTCTGTACGCAATACAAACTTTTGTTTACGAATTTCGGATCAGTTGTCGTAGCATCGACGACTCAGTCATTATGCTTATTATGAGGGGCTCCCACCATCCCTGTGCTATGCTGACTTCCTCCTGGCTGGGGCTGTACTTCTGCTGTGCTCATTATGAGGGGCTCCCACCATCCCTGTGCTGTGCTGACTTCCTCCTGGGGCTGTACCCCTGCTGTGCTCAGTATGCCAGTACAGCACAGGAATGGTGGAAACCCCTCATAATGAGCACAGCAGAGGCACAGCCCCAGGAGGAAGTCAGCACAGCACAGGGTGGTGGGAGCCCCTCATAATAAGCAGCCCCAGAAATAGAAATAGAAAATTGACTAGAAAACAATAGAATATATTATATTTTATTCTGTTCTGTTCTATTGTTTTTCTAGTCTATTCTTTTACATTCTATTAAAATCTTTCCTATTCAGTTCGAAGTCATTCTATACAAAATTCGAATGTCTAAAAAAAAAACAATTTTATATATATATATATAATTTTTTTCACGTTCAAATTTTGTATAGAATGAATTCAAATTTGAATAGAAAAGATTTCAATAGAATATAAAAGAATAGACTAGAAAAAATAGAACAGAATAGAATAAAATATAATATATTCTATTCTGTTCTATTGTTTTTCTAGTCTATTCTCTATTTCCATTCTAATCTATTCTATTCAAATTTGAATTCATTCTATACGAAATTCGAATGTCGGAAAGAAATATATATATTATAAAACTGCCATCTTCCAAAATTCAAATTTAGTATATAATGATTTCACCAAATCACCAAATTTGGGGTTTCTAGCACCAAGTGACCCTGATATATGTGGCACCAAATTCGGGTTGCAAAATGTCATTCTCTGCTGCAGAAAAGTGCTTGACATATTGTCCATATCAGAGAATGACATTTTACGATCTGAATTTGGGGCCAGATATCTCAGGGGCCACATTCTAGCTGTAAGTGGCCCCCAAGATACCTATCTCGGGGTCACTTGGTGCTAGGAACCCCATAACTTTTGACAGGTGATGTGGCAAGTGGACAGTCCACAACTTGGTCATGTGGTACCCGTGGCTGGTCAAGTGGCACCCGTGGCTGGTCAAGTGGCACCCGTGGCCGGTAACGTGGCCACGTGGCAGGTCACGTGGCACCCGTGGCCGGTCAAGTGGCACCCGTGGCCGGTAACGTGGCACCCGTGGCAGGTCACGTGGCACCCGTGGCCGGTCAAGTGACACCTGTGGCAGGTCACGTGGCACTCATGGCCAGTCACGTGGCACTCATGGCCAATCATGTGGCACTTGTGGTAGGTGTTGTGGCAAGTGGACAATACACAACTTGTGGCAGTTGATGTGGCAAGTGGACAATACACAACTTGTGGCAGGTGATGTGGCAAGTGGACAATACACAACTTATGGCAGGTGAAGTGGTAAGTGGACAATGACATACAGCATATGTACTTGCCTTAAGATCTACATCCGTGACTTCTTCAATCAGGCATGCTGACAACTTCATTGATGTGATAAATATAAATGAAATAAGATGTGAGTGTTTTTTTGCACTGTACACTGCAAGTATGAGAAGTTGATGTGACAGATGTATATAAGTAACTAACCATCTTCCAAAATTTCTAATTCAAATAGAAAAGATTAGAAAAAAAATATAATTTAATAGAATAAAATAGAAAGAATATACAAACATCTTCTGAAATTCGAATTTCAAATAGAATGAATTAAAATTTTTAAATTAATTTTAAATTTGGATAGAAAAGATTATAATAAAATAGAAAGTTGACTAGAAAACAATAGAATAGAATATATTATATGTTATTCTGTTCTTTTCTATTGTTTTTCTAGTCTATTCTTTTATATTCTATTAAAATCTTTTCTATTCAAATTCAGATTCATTCTATACGAAATTCGAATGTCTAAAAAAAAAAAAAAAAAAAAATCATATATAATTTTTTTTTTTTTCGACAATCGAATTTCGTATAGAATGAATTTGAATTTGAATAGAAAAGATTTCGATAGAATATAAAAGGATACACTAGAAAAACAATAGAACAGAACAGAGTAAAATATAATATATTCTATTCTGTTCTATCGTTTTTCTAGTCTATTCTCTTTTTCCTTTCTAATCTATTCTATTCAAATTTGAATTCATTCTATATGAAATTCGAATGTCGGAAAGAAATATATATATATATATTATAAAACCACCATCTTCCGAAATTTGAATTTAGTATATAATGATTTCACCAAATCACCAAATTTGGGGTTTCTAGCACCAAGTGACCCTGAGATATGTGGCCCCAAATTCGGGTCACAAAATGCCATTCTCTGCTACAGAAAAATGCTTGACATATTGTCCATATCAGAGAATGACATTTTGCAAATCAAATTTGGGGCCACATATCTCGGGGGCCACACTCTAGCTGTAAGTGGCCCCTGAGATACATATCTCGGAGTCACTTGGTGCTAGGAACTCCATAACTTTTGGCAGGTGATGTGGCAAGTGGCCACAACTTGGTCACGTGGCACTTTTGACAGGTCGCGTGTCACCCGTGGCCAGTCACGTGACACCCGTGGCCGGTCAGGTGGCACCCATGGCAGGTCACGTGGCACCCGTGGCAGGTCACGTGGCACTCGTGGCCAGTCATGTGGCACTCGTGGCCAGTCACATGGCACCCGTGGCCGGTCAAGTGGCACGTCACGTGGCACCCGTGGCCGGTCAAGTGGCACCCGTGGCAGGTCACGTGGAACTCCATAACTTTTGGCAGGTGATGTGGCAAGTGGACAATCCCCAACTTAGAGTTCGGGTTAGGTTTAGGGTTAGGGTTGGGGTTAGGGTTTCCCCTTGAAGAATAAGGCTTGGACTCAGTGATAGAATAAAAATAAATAGAAAAATAATATTTTATACTATTCTGTTCAATTGTTTTTTCTAGTCTATTCTTTTGTAATCGAGTCTTTTCTATTCTAATTCATTCTATAGGAAATTCGAATTTCGGAAGATGGTATATATATATATATATATATATATATATATATATATATATATATATATATATATATATATATATATATTCATTCTATTGTGTTATTATTTTATTTTCTATTTTACTGTATTCTTTTTTAGAAATCGATTTATATTCTTTTGATTTCTATTCAAATTTGTTTTCAAATTCGATTTGAATTGCTTTCAAATTCAATTCGACTAGAATTGTTTTTCGAATTTGAGTCGAATTGTTTTCGAATTCGAGTCGAATTGTTTTCGAATTCTATTTTTCCAAATTTGAGTTAAATTTCGGCCGAATTCGATTGAATTCGTTAGCATTGTAATTCGGTAATTCGGATGCATCCGAATGTATGAATAATGAAAATTCGTCAGAATTTTAGAATCGGAACGAAATAAAATGCACATGTCTACTCAAGCGTATCTCGCGTGGCCAAAATATCAGCCGCTTGGGCACCACATGCTTGACCAGACATATGTTGACCTGCCATGTAGCTCGTTGGCAAGCGTACCTCAAAGACCCACACCAAAGAACAAAGCGGACCTCTCCTTGCTCCTCATCAGCTGGGATCTCCAACCCCACTAGACCTTCAGTCCTCTCTGAAACCTGCTCTGAGAGGAATGAAGGTGTAGAATTAGGTATGTTACAGCCAAGTGCTTCCGGGCACTCTGCAAGCAGTACACCCACGTCCGATTATAGCAGGCAAATTTCCCTGCCCCAGCTGCTGGACCGGCGAAAGAAGTTCACTCCCAGCCATCCACATGCCCAGTGGTTGAATGCTAGCTTGGCTAAATTGCTAGCAATTAAACTGCTGCCTTTTCAGTTGGTAGACTCGGCCCCCTTCCATGAGTTTGTACAATGTGCGGTTCCTCAGTGGCAGGTCCTCAAATGCCACTTTTTCTCATGAAAGGCGATTCCGGCTCTCTACCGGCATGTGGAAGGCAATGTACTTGCCTCGCTGGACAGGGCAGTCAGTGGTAAGGTGCATATTACCGCTGACTCATGGTCCAGCAGCCATGGACAGGGACATTACCTGTCTTTTACGGCCCATTGGGTCACTCTTCTGGCAGCTGGGAAGGATGCAGGACAAGGTGCAGTAGTGTTGGAGGTTGTTCCGCCACCACACCTCCAAAATGCTACTATTGGTTGTGACACACCTCTCTCCTCCACCCCTTCCTCTTCTTCTTCCTCCATGGCCTCTTACAGTGCTCTGTCCTCAGAACCAGCGGTGCTCTGTAAGCATTCCAGGGGCTACGCAAGTACGCAGGCAAAATGATGCCATGCCGTGCTTGCGCTGGTATGTTTGGGGGACAGGAGCCACATTGGGGCGGATGTTTTGTCAGCTCTGCAGGGACAGGCCGAGAGGTGGTTGACTCCCCGCCAGCTTAAGCCAGGAATGGTGGGTTGTGACAATGCATGCCCACCAGGTGGAACTCAACGTTGGCCATGCTGCAGCGGCTGCACATGCAGCAGAGTACCTGTGTGACTACGGCACCAGGACAGGGTCAGGGGAGCTCGTTTTTTTCTCACCACACCAGTGGGGCATGATCAGGGATGCATGCACTGTCCTGTCACCATTTGAGGAGGCCACAAGGATGGTGAGCAGTGACAGTGCATGCATCAGTGACACTGTACCTCTTGTCTACCTCTTGGAGCATACGCTGTGTGGAATAATGGACAGGGCACTTGAGGCAGAACAGAGGCAGGAAGAGGAGGACTTCCTTGCCTCTCAAGGTCCCCTTTATCCAGACAGTGTTCCTGCTGTCCCACCCATCACACAGGAAGAGGACAAGGAGGAGGAGGAGGAGGATTGTATCAGCATGGAGGTGGAGGCTGGCACTCAGCATCAGCAGCAGCAGCAGTCTTGTAGGGATGATTTACAGTCCCAAGAAACCTGGGAGGAGGTAGCTGCGGATCATGTTGTCCTTAGTGACCCAGAGGACTCCGGACAGAATGCCTCAGCTAACCTACGCTGCATGGCCTCCCTGATCCTGCAAAGCCTGCGAAAGGATCCTGGTATTCTTCGGATCAAGGAGAGAGACCATTACTGGCTGGCCACTGTCCTTGATCCACGGTAGAAGGGTAAGGTTGACGACCTTATCTTGCCATCGCAGAGGGAGCAGAGGATGAGACATCTTCAGGAGGCCTTGCAGAAAGGTCTGTGTAACACGTTCCCAGAGACTGGGAGGTTACAAACTCCTAGTCCTGGACAACGTATTGCTGAGGCATCAGTCAGAAGGGGCGGTGGAGAAGGTGGCCGTCTGACCGATGTGTTCAGACAATTTTTTAGTCCACAGCCCCAAGGTGTGATCGGTTCCAGCAACCATCGCCAGCGTCTGATTTACATGGTGCAGGAATACCTAGGGGCAAAGTCAGACTTGGACACCTTTGCCACCGAAAATCCTCTGGCTTACTGGGTCTTGAGGATGGATCACTGGCCAGAGCTTGCACAGTATGCAATTGAGCTACTGGCCTGTCCTGCATCCAGCGTTCTTTCGGAGTGCACCTTCAGTGCTGCTGGTGGCTTTGTTACCGATCACAGGGTGCGCCTGTCCACCGACTCAGTTGATCGACTGACCTTCATCAAGATGAATCAGTCTTTGATCACCCATAGCTACCAAGCACCTGAAGCTGATGTAACCGAATATTTTTTTTAAATATCACATCCCTTCAAGACTGCCTATGCTGATGCTGAGTGACTGTCCTGTTATGTTGATTGTCTATCCTCTTCCTCCTCCGCTGATATGTTGGAAGAACATTCTTGGTTCTAGGTGATGCCCAATTTTTCTGCCCCTATTTAACAGGGCGTTTAATTACAATTTTTGATGCAATGCTTTGCAGCAGGGCTCATTCCTGCTCTACAAGTAGAGTATATGGGAGAGGTTGCAGTGTCGTGGCACCAGCACCAGTGCCAGCAGCCCAATTTTTCTACCACTGTTCAACAATGGCATGTAATTACAATTCTTGATATAATCGTTCACAGCAGGGTGCTCCAGTGCCCACCAAGAGTCACTTTGAGGGCTTACAATGTTGTGGCAACACCAACACCTTGTTCCGCCATTTCTGAAGAGCATATAGGGCAGGCCCCTACTTTCAAACATCCAATTTACAAACGTCTCCTACTTGCAAATGGAAGGAGACAACAGGAAGTGCGATGAAAAAAGACGGACGGCAAAAAAAATTATACATTATATAACCCTTCCCTATGTTTTCCAAAAAGCTTAAAAATAGATTTTTTGACTGGAGCTACACTTTAAAAATGTACCAGTTCAAAATTACAAACAGATTCTACTTAACACAACAAATCTACACAGTCCCTGTCTTGTTTGCACCACCTGTATACTGCTGTTCTGAGTATATAGGGCCTGGGGGCCCCACATCTTTTCTTTTTTTAATATGGCTATGGAGTTCCCCTTAATATCTGTACAAGACCCAAAGGGGCTGGTAATGGGCAGGGGGGGCTACCCATGCCATTTTTCTCAATGATTTTCATCCATATTGCCGGAACCAGATATAACATTAAAAACGCAAGCAGTTTGAAATGACCTTTTTTTTCCGTTAAATGTCATTTTGTGCAGGGACTGTTCTAAACAGGGGAAAAACATGGCACTTCACAGGCATACTATAGATACCCCCAGGCACGATATTTAAAGGAATATTTCACTTATTTTTTTACTTTAATCGTCATTAAAATCAGTGCTCCCGCCAAAACGGCTATTTTTAAAAACATTTTAGGCATTGACCCATGTCCCCTGGGGCAGGAGCCAGGTCCCCAACCCTTTTAAGGACAGTATCTTGCATATTAGCTATTAAAATTAGCACGTTTTATTTTGAACGTTCAAGTCCCATAGACTTCAATGGGGTTCTAAAGTTCGTATGAATTTTCGGTCCGTTCGAAAGTTCAGGTGCGAACCGAACAGGGGGGGTGTTCGGGTTATCCCTAATTAGGAACTACCTGCAGTGAGATATAGGGTCGGCTAGACTAGAATAATGCAGTGGATATATATATATATATATATATATATATATATATATATATATATATACATGTGAAGGATACAGTTTGTATATTTTATGCACTGCAGATCACTAAATCACCTGCCTGCGTGAAAGTATATTTGAAAATGTACACTGCAGTGAGATATAGGGTCCGCTAGACTTGAATGCAGTGGATATATATATATATATGTAGGAGTCTATATATTTTATGCACTGCAGACCACTGAATCATCTGCTTGCCTGCCTGAAAGTGTATTTGAAAACATACACAAGGAAATACCTGCAGTCAGATATAGGCTTGGCTAGACTGTAGGAGACTGCATATATATGTGTATATATATATATATATATATATATATATATATATATATATATATATATATATATATATATATATATACACATATTGTATGCACCGCAGATCACCGAATCACCTGCCTGCCTTAAAGTGTATTTGAAAACGTACAACAGCAATGGCCTGCAGTCAGATATAGGTTTGGAATACAGTGGATATATATATGAAGGAGACTATATATATTTTGTGCACTGCAGATCACTGAATCACCTGCTTGCCTGCCTGAAAGTGTATTTGAAAACATACACCAGGAACTATCTGCAGTCAGATATAGGCTTGGTTAGACTAGAATGCAGTGGATATATATGTGAAGGATACTGTTTATATATTTTATGCACTGCAGATCACTGAATCGCCTGCCTGCCTGAAAGTGTATTTGTAAATGTACATTATGAACTACCTGCGGTGAGATATAGGGTCAGCTAGACTAGAATGCAGTGGATATATATATATATAGGAGTCTATATATTTTATGCACTGCAGATCACTGAATTACCTGCCTGCCTGAAATTGTATTTGAAAATGTACACCAGGAAATACCTGCAGTCAGATATAGGCTTGGTTAGACTAGAATGCAGTGGATATATATGTAGTGTGCTGCTGGTTTTAATTGGGCCTGCACTCTACCTTGAAACTTCACTAACTAAACTCAATCCCCTTGGCACATGTCATGGAGATCCTGCCAGAAATCTGCGCCCCAGGCCCTCTGGCTCACGCCCGTGGGCGCCATCTTGCGTGCGCACGCGTGCTCGCGAACACGTGCGCCCCTGTTGGCGCCAGCCAGGCTATTTAAGCCTGTCTGTCACAGACGGTCCCCACTGTCTGCTCTATAGCGTTGTGTGCCTGAGAACCTGATCTGAAGTACTTACCTATGATTTAGACCTGGCTTGTCTGTGACCTACCTGTTATCTGCCTGCACCCGACCCCGGCCTGTCTGTGACTACTCTCCTGCCTGCTCCCTTGTTCCTTGCTTCCAGCCTGATACCTGACCCGGCCTGTTTGACGATCCAGTGTGTTGAGCTGATCCTATCTGCTTAGCTGATCCAGATTGCTGAGCTGATCCCATCTACTAAGCTGATCCAGTGTGCTGAGCTGATCCTAGCTGCTAAGCTGATCCAGTGTGCTGAGCTGATCCTATCTGCTGAGCTGATCCAGTGTGCTGAGCTGATACTATCTGCTAAGCTGATCCAGTTTGCTGAGCTGATCCCATCTGCTAAGGTGATTCAGTCTGCTGAGTTGATTCTGTCTGCCAAGCTGTTCCTGTCTGTGGAGATGACCCAGTCTGTTCATCCCTTCCGGTCTGTTGATCGTGCCAGGCACCTGTGCCCCTCCTTACTCCTGTGTCCCCTGTTACCTTACCAGCGAACTGGTAGTGGGAGCCGTAAGGGCTCATAACCATATGACAGCACAGCTGTGGTGCAATGTAATACAATACAATATAAAGCAATACAAAGTACCTGTATTGTACCCTCAGGATCCACTGGTTCCACCTGGTGGGGAAAAACAATACGCCACACAACTGGATACTTAACCAGAAATATTGTTTACTGTAAAATATTTATACAGGTGGTTACAGTAATTGTGCTGTCATCCCAACATAGGACAACAGCACAATATATTTCAATATAACACAATATAACATATGCATGTAAGTATATTTATATGAACCTTGGAGCTCCCCTTGCTTTAAAGGCTATACTTGAGGCCTCACTTAAAGTACTTTAATCCGGGATCTTCTTTTCTTTGCTAGCTAAGTCACTCCTTTGTCTTTGTAATCCAAAGTTCATGGAGAATTAGGCTTAAATGCTCCTGGTGTAACTCCAGTAGCTTATTTACAAATGCTGAGGCGCCAAAGTAGATAGGCCTCAAGCCTGCTCAGTGTCATTGGCTCTGCTACGCCTCTGTGGAACTACAGATTCCAGTGAGGCCTGTATGTGAGTCTAACTGCATGCAAAAGTTAACAAACGGTGGGCCGCAACCCACTCACCAACTGGATCAGAGTTCCGTGCGATCACTTTGGTCCAATGACTGTAGCTTGTCTTTCTGTCAGCTGGGCCAGATGCTCTGTATCACTCCGCTGAGTGTCTTTGGACCTTCTCAATCTGGCTACCATCTTTCAGGCTCTGTCAGGTCACCTCACATCAACAAACAGGCTGGCGCTCTGCAATAGCTGTCGGCCTATGTCTCTCGGGAAACCTCTCCACAGATCCGCACAGGCAGACAGAGTGGCTCCAGGAGACCTAAAATGGCTGCTGTTATCCCTTATATCCCCTACCCAGCCTACACTGCCTAAGAGAGTGTTCATGGGTAGGTCACACGGACTCATGGGTAACAAAGTCAACCTTCAGAATCCAAACAAACAGACCCTTCCTGTACAAATCTTTAGGTTGTTCTGAGGTAATGATAAACAGGTGCATTACCCATAGTTGGTCACTAGATGGCTCTAGTACGAATCCACAGTAATGTCCATATACCTCAGATTAAAGCATGCATAATCACATCAATAAACAAGGATGTCAGCGCTACATATATATGAAGGAGACTGTATATATATTTTATGCACTTTAGATCACTGAATCACCTGCCTGCCTAAAAGTGTATTTGAAAATGTACATTAGGAACTACCTGCAGTGAGATATAGGCTTGGCTAGGCAGGAATGCAGTGGATATATACATGTAGTAGACTGTATATAAATATTTTATGCATTGAAGATCACTGAATCACCTGCCTGCCTGCCTGCCTGGCAGCATATTTGAAAATGTACACCAGGATCTACCTGCAGTCACATATAGGCTTGGCTAGACTGGAATAATGTGGATATATATATATATATGTAGGAGACTGTTAGGGATGAGCTTTGAGTTCGTGTCGAACTCATGTTCGACTCGAACATTGCCTGTTCGCCTGTTCACCAAACAGCGAACAATTTGGGGTATTTGTGGAAAATTCAAAAAGCTGCGGAACACCCTGTACAAGTCTATGGGAGAAATCTAAAGCGCTAATTTTAAAGGCTTATTTGCAAGTTATTGTCATAAAAAGTGTTTAGGGACCCGGGTCCTGTTCCTGGGGACACGTATCAATGCAAAAAAAGTTGTAAAAACTGAAGTTTTTTTTGGGAGAATTGATTTTAATAATGCTTAAAATGAAACAATAAAAGTGTAATATTCCTTTAAATGTTGTACCTGGGGGGTGTCTATAGTATGCCTGTAAAGAGGCGCATGTTTCCTGTGTTTAGAACAGTCCTTGCACAAAGTGTAATTTCTGCAGGAAAAAAAGTAATTTAAAATCACTCACGGCTATAATGAACAGTCATTGAAAGTCATTTATAAAAAAAAAGCATGGGGCTCTCACAAATTCAATTACCAGGCCCTTCAGGTCTGGTATGGATTTTTAGGGGCACTCCACCCCAAATGTAAAAAAAAATGGAAAGGGTGCCCTCTAAAAATCCATACCAGACCGTTTATCCGAGCACGCAACCTGGTAGGCCACAGGAAAAGAGGGGGGGAAACGAGAGAGCGCCCCACCAAACCGTACCAGGCCACATGACCTTAACTTTGGGAGGATGCTTTGGGGGTCTGTGACCCCTCAAAGCACCATGTCCCCATGTTGATGGAGACAAGGGCCTCATCCCCGCAACCCTGGCCTGTGGTTGTGAGGGTCTGCGGGCGGGGGACTTTTCTGAATCTGGAAGCCCCCTTTAACAAGGGGACCCCCAGATCCTGGCCACCCTCCTGTTTGAAATGGTAAGGGGATACAAAAGTACCCCTACCATTTCACAAAGAAAGTGTACAAATTAGTTAAAAAAGACACAGACACCGTTGGGAAAAGTCCTTTATTAAAAATAAAAAATAAAGGCCAAAGGCCAATCGTGTTGTGCTAAATAATGTGCTGTGCTATCCCCTTAATGATCTGCTGAACCTGCAACAAAAAAACTAAATTGTTAACTAAAGTGATGTGCTTATAAATTCCAAGAATAAAAGTTTTTTTATATATATATATATATATATATATATATATATATATATATATATATATATATATGTGGCGGTTGTCGTTATACAGCTTACAACATCTTATAATGTGAATATACTTTTCATAAAATATAAATATTGATACAAAAGTGATCCATAAAGGGCTCAGGTGCATATAGGTCCGTGATACTCGGACCATTCAGGGTCAGTTTTTAGCATCCTTAATCTAAAGATAATAAACTTGATAGGTGACTGTGAATATAGCTATCTTCAGTAGTGATTGCACTCAGGTGCTCCCCACCCCAAGGTAATGGCCGCTCACCTCAGAGCGTGTGACCTCACAATTAAGTTTGGTCAGTACACGCTTTTGAATCTTCAAAACGGATTCCAGGTCAGGTTGCACAGTCCAAATACTGCTCAAAGATGTGGCATCCTCATATGTAAATATCCAAAAGAGACTTCCATTGTGTAATATCACTTTAAAAGATTTTACTTAAAGGGGTTGTAAAGGTAATTTTTTTATTTTCTACATAGGTTCCTTTAAGCTAGTGCATTGTTGGTTCACTTACCTTTTCCTTCGATTTCCCTTCTAAATGTTTTTTTTTCTTTGTTTTCTTTGTCTGAATTTCTCACTTCCTGTTCCTCCTCAGTAAGCTATTCAGTAAGCTGTTCTGGCTGACTAACCACCAGCTCGGATGATGGTGAGAAGTTTACTGAGGAGAAACAGGAAGTGAGATATTCAGTCAAAGCAAAAAAACATTTAGAAGGGAAATCAAAGGAAAAGGTAAGTGAACCAACAATGCACTAGCTTAAAGGAAACTATGTAGAAAATAAAAAAATTACCTTTACAACACCTTTAATGCAAACAAAGCCCTATTATAAGGTACTCACATGGGTCTGGTGCGTTAGTGCACCGCTCTATAGCATGCCTTTGTAGTGCCGGTACTCCTAACGAGTACACGCTATATGTTTAAATTTAGTTTTTGCTCAAAACTGTAGTGAGTTTTGGGGTTAATTATGTTCAATTGTACTTTGCCATCAGTTTGGCTGGGCTGTGCAGAAGTTCTGCCTGGTCATATGTGGGGTTGCACACCTGTGGGAGGCTATAGAATGCAGTCTGTTTAGACGTATTGGGTACCAATACTTATCTCGGAGCCAATCAGTGCATAACTGCATAATCCGGGAAAGGGTACTTCAGGTGCCAAAGTCACGTGGTTCTGGGTTCCGGTCCAGAAGTTGTCGCTGACTCCTTGGTCTTGGTGCTCCGGACCAGCCCCCAGGGGCCTGGGGGGCATATCCATCCATTTTCGAGCCTCAGAACTGACTAGTTTGAGGATCAGTAACTGGAAGGTTGATTCTAAGGTGGTCTGGTGCCGTCTCGGGTTTGGAGAGGCCCAGCAACTCTACACACGACCAGGGGAGGACTCTTCAGTAAGAGAGCCATGCACAAGGCTGACTGCTCGGTAAGAGCCTGGAAGCTGAGCTGCTATGGACATTGATCGAATCCACAATTCTTACAGTATCGCCAGACCGGTTGAAAGATTCTGGTACAGTAAGAAAAGTTCCTACTTCTACCCTTTCAGTGGTAACTAAGTTTCCAAGTTTCCAACCAAGTCTGTGTGAGAGACTTTGAAAAGCTAGAATTACCTGTTGGCTGCTAAACCCAAAACTTAAGGATTTATCCAACAGTTAAAGAATCCAGTTGTGAGTGGCTGTTCCCTGGATTGTGTACATAGAGAGAGACTTTTATTGAAGTCAGCAGTTCCAAGCACCTGAGCTAAACTTTACCCTGATATCCTCTATTCCCAACTTAGAGACGGAGTTTGTTCAACTGTTTTATGCAAAATAAAAATCCTAACAAGGAATTCAAGTTTCAGTCTCTACAGTTACGTGGTTATCAACCCTGGGAACCCCTAGACAAGGACAACGAGTACGAGCTGGAGGAGGTAATCGGTAATCCCAGAAAAGATCAGAAGCTCCTTCGGGAGTTAGTGCTACACCTTAATAGTGCCAAGCCATGGATGAAATCATGTTCTCCTACTCCATATGACAGACCAGCTGCCCCCTGTGCCATCCAGTCCCCTCACCTACTTGTGTCGATACAAGGGAAATATCGTATCTTCATTCTGACCATTCAAAAGCGTGTACTAACCAAACTTAATTGCGAGGTCACAATTCCAACATCGAGGCCATCTCTATTCCAGATTGAGTATATGTGTTGTGCAGTTCAGGGATGAGGTTCGGGTTCCGACTTCAGCTGACTTCATAGACCCAATAAGGAGGATTTTGAAAATGGTCTCCTCTTCACTTTAACTCCCTTGCAACCACATAACATATATTCAGCCTCCTGGTAGTGGGCTTTAATCCTAGGTGTTCCAGTGTGTGTGCTGGAGGGGTGCTCACATGTGTGCTCCCAACACATGGACCAAGCTGTCACTGGTAGCTCCGGGTCTCCCGCTAACAACTGGGTCTGGTAATAGCCTGTGATTGGCTATCACAGTATCATTCGAATTGTAGCCCATCCCTATGTTGTTTCTCCTCTGTTTAAGAGATAGAGAAGAAGTTTAAAAAAGAATGTTAAAAAGTTCAAGATTAAAGTGTTACTACATGTAAAAATGTTTTTTTTTTTACCTTAATGCATTGTTTGCATAATGGTAAAAAAATGTTTTACATTTCCTTGTGCACGGCTGCATCTTTTCACCCCTCACTTCTTCTTCGCCCAGCATTCTAGAAGCAGCAAGAGCCATTGGCTGTTGCTACTGTCAATCAAATGCAGTGAAGTGGGGGGGGGTGGACCTAAATCCCGCTGTGGAAGACACACAGGTCGGGAGTGCGTGGACAACATTTCTCCCCATAGCAAGCGGCTGGCTATGGTGGTCATAAAAAGAAGAGGAGGAGCCAAGATGCCACTCTGTGCAATACCCCTGCACAGAGCAGATAAGTATAACATGTTTGTTATTTTATTTAAAGAAAAACTGACTTTAGTAAAACTTTAAGCAGCTGAGGGCTTGATCGAGTCTAGTGAGTGCTGAGCTGGCCACACATACAATTTTCTTCTTCAATTTCCTTTAAATTTACCTTCAAGTAGTACAAGGGCTTGCTTGATTGCATACAACTTGAAAGTGCTTAGGTTTGAGGACATATTATATGGGTTTGACTCATCTAAACAAACATTGTACAAGAAAACTGTATAATGTATGTCCAGCCTTAGGCCCCATTCACACCTGAGCGTTTTGTAGCTTGAAGTCTGAAGCTACAAAACGCTGGAGGGGAAAAAAATCAATTATTCTCTATGGAGAAGGTTCACATCTCCACTCCAAAATGCCTGAAGCCAGAAGCTCCAAAACACCTGAAGCTCAAACAAGTTCTGGAACTTTTTTTTAGGCAGATTTGGGCATGTTTCTGCTTTTTACATCGGTGACCTTTTGACCTGTACAAAATCGAGCCAAAAACCGCACCAGAAATCGCGGCAGAAATGCAGTAAAATCGCGCAATTTTCTGCCTAGAACTGCTACGCTCAGGTGTGAATGAGGCCTAAGTGTAGATATTGGTTAGCAGCAACATGAATGTCAGTGTCAGTGTGTGTGAGACTTTGGTTGATTTACTAAAACTGGAGAGTGCAAGATCTGGTGCAGCTGTACGTGGTAGCCAATCAGCTTCTAACATCAGCTTGTTTATCTAATGCCGCGTACACACGAGCAGACTGTATGACGTACTTAGTCTGGCGGAAAAGTACGCCAGACTGTCCGTCAGACTTTCCAAATGGGCTACTTGCCCACACACACCACTTTTTGAGCGGACTAATACGGCGTACTAAGTCATACTATCCGCCCTACTTTTTGAAATGAACGGACTCGCCCACACACGCAGAGGAAAGTCCGCTCATTTCGAGCGTGTCTCCAGGTAGGCGGGGCCCGCGAAGGAGACGTCGCTGACCCCGCCGCCTGGTATGGACTTAAAGGGGAACCCCAACGCCGAAAAAAATCGGCGTGGGGGTCCCCCCAAGTCCACAACAGACCCTTGTCTGAGCACGCTACCCGGCCGGCCAGGAAAGGGGAGCGAGCGAGCGCCCCCCCCCCCTGCTGAGCCGTACCAGGCCGTACCAGGCCCATGGGGGGGTGCCTTGGGGAAGGGGGGGCCACGCGGCTTCGGGGGTCTTCTCGCCGGACTCCTCCGCTATCTTCTTGTAGCTCTTTTGCTAGTGGAGGAGTCCGGCTTTCTTCCTCGCCGCCGGCCTCTTCTCCCGACTTCGGGGGTCTTGTCCCCCTCTTTGGTTCTTCTGCCGGGCCACCGTGCCTTCTTATAGCTCTTTTACAGGCGGTGGCCCAGTCTTCTGTCGCCGCCACAGCCGCCGCCTTCCGTTCTTCTTCTTCTTCTTCTTCTCCAGGAGATTTTGCCTCGACGATCTCTCCGGCCGGAATGCCAGGGACGCACTGCGCGGCCACTTATATAGGGACAAGGGGCAGTGTCACATGGCTTCATGTCACATGGGTTGGTGTCACATGGTGACCCCGCCCCCTTACGATGTCATAGTCTCCATGTGACATCAACCCATGTGACCAACCCATGTGACATAAAGCCACGTGACACCGCCCCTTGTCCCTATATAAGTGGCCGTGCAGTGCGTCCCTGGCATTGTGGCTGGAGAGATCGTCGAGTCAACATCTCCTGGAGAAGAAGAAGAAGAAGAATGGAAGGCGGCGGTGGCGGCGGTGGCAGCGGTGGCGGCGGTGGCGGCGGTGGCGGCGGCGGCGACAGAAGACCGGGCCCCCGCCTGTAAAAGAGCTATAAGAAGGCGCGGTGGCCCGGCAGAAGAACCGAAGAGGGGGACAAGACCCCCGAAGTCGGGAGAAGAGGCCGGCGGCGAGGAAGAAAGCCGGACTCCTCCGCTAGCAAAAGAGCTACAAGAAGATAGCGGAGGAGTCCGGCGAGAAGACCCCTGAAGACGGAAGACCCCCGGAGCTGTACAATAAAGTATTTTATCTCGTGTGTTGTGTTTTTTTTTGTACTTTTATTTTACAGGTGAATGGGTAGGGGTACATTGTACCCCATACTCATTCACATAGGGTGGGGGGCCGGTATCCGGGGGCCCCCTTATTAAAGGGGGCTTCCGGATTCCGATAAGCCCCCCGCCCGCAGACCCCGACAACCAACGGCCAGGGTTGTCGGGGAGAGGCCCTTGTCCTCATCAACATGGGGACAAGGTGCTATGGGGTGGGGGGCCACGCGGCCCCCCTTCCCCAAGGCACCCCCATGTTGAGGGCACGCGGCCTGGTACGGCTCAGGAGGGGGGGCGCTCGCTCGCCCCCTTTCCTGGCAGGCCGGGTAGCATGCTCGGACAAGGGTCTGTTGTGGACTTGGGGGGGACCCCATGCCGATTTTTTTCGGCATTGGGGTTCCCCTTTAAGTCCATACCAGGTGGCGGGGCCAGCGACGTCTCCTTCGCGGGCCCCGCCTACCTGGAGACCCGCTTGAAATGAGCGGACTTTTCTCCTGGTGGGAAAAGTCCATTCATTTCAAAAGTACGGCGGACTGGCACACACACGGCCATACTGTCCGCTGAAATGCGAGTACGACGGACAGAATTTCGAAAAATCCGAAATTCTTAGTACGCCGGACTGCACGCTGAAAAAGTCAGCTGAAGCCCACACACAAGCGGACTGTCCGCTGAAATGTGTTTCGGCGGACTAAGTAGGCCATACAGTCCGCCCGTGTGTACGCGGCATAAGATTTGACAATAAAACCTGGAAGCTGATTGGTTTCTTTGCAGAGCTGCACCAGATCTTGCACTCTCCAGTTTGAATGAATCAACCCAATTTTATCAAGTTCATTGGCAGTTAGTGACGGTGTTGTTGTCAGTAGAAGAAAAAGGATTTGCATTTAGTTATCAGTGTCAGTGTGCTTAGGAAGGACCAAGAAACCCCACAAAATGCATATGGGTACCAAGAAGGAATACTTTAGGCCAGTTCTCCTTTCATAATATAATGAAAACAGGAGATATCTATCACCATTTACCACCAAATTAAAGTCCAATCCCTGCTGATATAAAATAAAATATAATCCACCTGGATATACCAACTAGTTGTGAATATGTGTACAGTTTCTAGATGTGAAGAACAGAAACATTTGTTTCCATTCAGATCGATTCATTATATTACTAATTTAATTTCTTTATGGAATTTGTTTACTTTGGTTTCAGAATTAATTTTGTTTCCTTTTCATTAAATTTTGTTTTGTTTTCATTAAAATTTGTTTCATTTATAAATTTTCTAACAAATTCCAACTTTTCAGAACAATTAGCATTTGGATCGTTTTAGTTGGAAAAAACAATCAACTGTTCAAATTCTATGTGAAGAAATATCTGGTTGTTAAGCAGAGGGATAGGAAGCCGGCTGCCTGCTCCTTAACAACCGTGAGTCATCATCTGTCAGCGGGATTCCCAACTGACAGATGAATGTAACGATAAAGAAAGCCGGGAATAGAAAAATGTTTAAAAAAAATGGTGTAAGGTCCCCCCATGTCCATACCAGGCCCTTCGGGATTTTAGGGGGTACACCAAAATTAAAAAAAAAAGTCAGAGCATGCAAATCAGGAAAGGGGGGACACGAGCGAGCACCCCTCAAACCACACCAGCCCACATGCCTCAAAGTACCTTGTCCCCATGACTTCCAGATGCATTTGGTCCCTGCCTTCTTCTCCTTTTGGGGTGCCTATAAGTCTGTGACCACTTGTTAACCCCATGGCCGGGTTGCCACCATTGGGGTGAAGGTGAGGATGGCTCGCTGGGAGTATCCGGGACCATCAGTGGGGGAATCGACTATCTTTTCTGTGTGTGTTTTTTAGTAAAAATAAGTCTTTGGATAAGCGAGCCTACTCGGTGGAAAAGGTAAATATGAAGTGACTACCAGTTTTTACATATGATATATGCACAAAAAAGTGACTGTACATCATACTATATAATATTGAAATCTATCTTTTCGATGTATCTATAGACGTATAAGAACCCCCTGAGGAAGACCATAATCTTTAAAGTGGTGTTGCCACCAAAAAAGAAAAAATAGTTTATAATTCTTAAAAAAAGAAATAAATAAATAATTGGAAAAACATTTTTTTACTCACCTCTAAATGCCTGTTGAAAGGGGGTCCCTCGTAGTCTGCCTTCTTAATTGCCTGGGCTGGTGACATCACTTCCACTCACGTGTCCCAGATGACTGTGCAGTGTATCACGGCGCCCTGCTCCGCTCGCACATGCGCAGTGGATGCCCGTCTGTGAAGCTACACAGTATGAATGACGGCGCCGCGAGCGGAGTGGGGAAACGAGGGGGGGCTCTGTTCCCCCACATCGCTGGACCCTGGGACAGGTAAGTGTCTGATTATTAAAAGTCAGCAGCTGCAGTATTTGTAGCTGCTGACTTTTATTTTTTTTTTAGGGGGCACCCCACTTTAAGTTGGAAATGCATTGAGGAATTTCTTGAACATTGGACAGGACAACCATAATCTAAATGTTGTGGGTTGATATTTTTGAATGCACATTTTTTCAAATTTAATATATATGGTATAGGGGTGGGCTTTATGTTCAGGTCGAACATGAGTTTGACTCGAACATTGGCTATTCGCGTGTTCGCCAAATACCGAAAAAATTGTGGTGTTCGTGACAAATTCGAAAGCCGCGGAACACCCTTTAAAAGTCTACGGGAGAAATCAAAAGTGCTCATTTTAAAGGTTAATATGCAAGTTATTATTATAAAAAGTGTTTGGGGACCCGGGTCCTGCCCCAGGGGACATGTATCAATGCAAAAAAAATGGCAATTTTTTCGGGAGCAGTGATTTTAATAATGCTTAAAGTGAAACAATAAAAGTGTAATATTCCTTTCAATTTCATACCTGGGGGTGTCCATAGTATGCCTGTAAAGGGGCGCATGTTTCCCGTGCTTAGAACTGTCCCTGCACAAAATGACATTTCTAAAGGAAAAAAAGGAATTTAAAATCTCTCACGGCTATAATGAATTGTCAGTCCCAGCAATACACATAAAAGTTAATTGATAAAAACGGCATGGGATTCCCCCACAGGAGAACCCCAAACCAAAAAAAATGTGTGGGGGTCCCCCCAAATTCCATACCAGGCCCTTCATGTCTGGTATGGATATTAAGGGGTACCCCATGCCAAACTTAAAAAAATGGCATGGGGTCACACTCAAAATCCATACCAGACCCTTCAGGTCTGGTATGGATTTTAAGGGGAACCCCTCAACAATATTTAAATAAAAATGGCCTGTGGTCCCCCAAAAATCCGTCCCAGACCCTTATACAAGCACACAACCTGGCAGGCCGCATGAAGAGGGGGGACAAGAGAGCACCCCCCTCCCCAAACCATACCAGGCCACATGCCCTCAACATTGGGAGGGTGCTTTGGGGTAGCCCCCCAAAGCACCTTGTCCCCATGTTTATGGGGAGAAGGGCCTCACCCCCACAACCCTTGTCTGGTGGTTGTGGGGGTCTATGGGCGGGGGGCTTATTGGAATCTGGAAGCCCTCTTTATCAAGGGGACCCCCAGATCCCACCTTCCTTTGTGAATTGGTAATGGGGTACAAATGTACCCCTACCATTTCACAAAAAAAGTGTCAAAAATGTTTAAAAAAAGACAATAGACGTATTTTGACAATTCCTTTATTCATTTCTTCTTCTTTCCCCGCTTCTTCTTCCATCTTCTTCTGGTATTCCTTCGGTGTTCTTCTTCTTCCTCCATGTTGTTCTTTCCCCGCATCTTCCTCTATCTTCCTCTGATTCTTCCTCCGGTCTTCTTGTCTGGCATCTACCTCCGGCTTCTTCTTCTCCACTTCATCCTTCGATCTGCCTCAATGAGAGATTTACGTAAACGGGTGAACCCGCCCACTCTGACACCAAGGGAAAAGCCAAAGGGATGTCCCCGTGCGTCAGAGGGGGTGTGGTCACCAGGTGGTCCCGCCCTCTGTTTTATAAGAGCTGTCACCTGAACAGAAGCATCACACAGTGGGAGACTCCCATTGAGGTGGATCGGATGATGAAGCGGACAAGAATAAGCTGGAGGAAGATGCCGGACGGGAAGACCGGATGAAGAAGTGGAGGAAGATAGAGGAAGAAGTGGGGAAGAGCAACATGGAGGAAGAAGAAGAGTGCAGAAAGAAGACCAGAAGAAGATGGAAGAAGAAGTGGGGAAAGAAGTAGACATAAAGGAATTGTCAAAAACTGTCTATTGACTTTTTTTTAACATTTTTGACACTTTTTTTGTGAAATGGTAGGGGTACATTTGTACCTCATTACCAATTCACATAGGGGTGGGATCTGGGGGTCCCCTTGTTAAAGGGGACTTCCAGATTCTGATAATCCCCCCACCCACAGATCACTACAACCCCCTGGCAAGGGTTGTGGGGATGAGGCCCTTCTCCCCATCAACATGGGGACAAGGTGCTTTGGGGGGCTACCCCATAGCACCCTCCCAATGTTGAGGGCATGTGGTCTGGTATGGTTCAGGGGGGCACTCTCTCGTTCCCCCTCTTTTCCTGCGACCTGCCAGGTTGCATGCTCGGATAAAGGTTTGGTATGGATTTTTGGGGTGACCCCAGGCCATTTTTTTCTATTTTGGCGCAAGGTTCCCCTTAATATCCATACCAGATCTGTAGGGCCTGGTATGGAATTTGGGGGGACTCCACACATTTCTTTTTATTTTTTTTGGTTCAGGGTTCCCCTGTGGGGGAATACCATGCCATTTTTATCAATTAACTTTTATGTGTAGTGCCGGAACCGACAATTCATTGTAGCTGTGATTAATTTTAAATTACTTTTTTTCCTTAAGAAATGTAATTTTGCTGTCAGACTGTTCTAAACACAGGAAACACGTGCCCCTTTACAGGCATACTATAGACACCCCCCAGGTACAAAATTTAAAGGAATATTACACTTTTATTTTTTCACTTTAAGCATTTTTAAAATCACTGCTCCCAAAAAAAGCCTGTTTTTAAAAGTTTATTTTGCATTGATACATGTCCCCTGTGGCAGGACATGGGTCCTCAAACACTTTTTAAGACAATACCATGCATATAAGCCTTTAAAATGAGCACTTTTGATTTTTCACGTTCGTGTCCCATAGACTTAAACTGTTTTCGAACAATTTTTTTGCCTGTTCGCATGTTCTGGTGCGAACCAAACTGGGGGGTGTTCGGCCCATCCCTAATATGGTATTGTCAACTGTTTGTTTCCCCTTTTCAAATCCATTAGCCTCACATTTGTATATCAGAGCTCATATTTTAACTCTTGTACTAATATTGTCCAATTGTCTTTTGATAATAAAATTATTATAGATTTTTTACAAAAACATTTTGAATCATACTTGCTGCTAAAAAACCCCATGGGGAATTTTCCTTTTTTCTCAAATATTTATTATCGGGATGTACAGCCCTATCAGACTCCGTATATGTGTCATCCAATGTTAGGCCGCGTACACACGGGCGGACTGTTCGCCCAACTTTGTTCGTCAAACAGTACGACAAACAGTCCGCTCAAAATTTGCATGAACGGACTTGACCACACACGATGAACAAACAGTCCGCTGAAAGCGTGCGCGATGACGTGAACGGCACGTACGACGGGACTAGAAAAACGACGTCCTATACACTGCAATGCAACCTTCGCCGTGTAAATCCTTTGTGAGCATGCGCGATACTTAGTTTGACGAACAAGCCTACACACGAGTGGACTGTCCGCTCAAACCAAGTTTCAGCGGACTGTCTTACGGGAATTCCGAAAAACGTTGTTCGTCAGACTGTCCGCTGAAACTGTCCACTGAAGCCCACACACGAGCGGACTGTCCGCTGAAACACTGTTCAGCGGACAAAGTTGGGCGAACAGTCCGCCCGTGTGTACGCGGCCTTATAGTTTTTATTCTTTTTGGGTGGTTAAACACCCCTTCCTCACTTCCTTGACACATGTGAGCTGAAATATGAGCTTTTGGTACATTGTTATTGTATTTTTGGTGATCGTGTATTGAGTTTACATTTGGTTTGACAAGTTTTATTTAATCTAGTACTCTATTGATATATTCTCCCATTTCAAAATGAGTGACTTTCAGGGTGAGGAATGGACTAAACTATGAAACTATGAAACTAACTATGAAACTATAATGTCGGACTATGAGACTGACTTTAAACAGGGAGACCAGGTAGAAACACAGATTGTTTCTCTTATCCAAAAATTCAGTAGAGCCTTGGAGAAAAAAATCTGCCCTTCGCTGGCATACTAAATCGTTTGATTGTTTGAAGAAAAAAATCAATCCATACGGGTTACGGGTCCAGATCTTTCCAAATCTGGAACTAATTAGTGAGGAGTGCAAAAAAGAATGGCAAATTAATTTACAGAATTGCTCACAAGTAATGATGACAATACTTATTAAAGAATATACTAAACAGATAGCTCAACTGGTTTTGTAAATAGGCACTTTGGAGACAATATACTCAAAGTTGCAGACCAAGCTAAAAGAGCACTTGTCAGTTTACAACAAAAATATTCTCCAGAACAAAGAAACAACATTTTGGAGGAACAATACGTCATTTTCAGAGGGAAAAGCCTACATATGGTCAAGTAATAAATCGTATTTATGAGGACGGGCATGAGATCGCCCCCAATCCAATAAACCATTTACCTATTCTCAATCCAACTCCCCTCCGCCCACGCATAGCCAATATACAAAATATCAATAATAGAGGGCGTGGATGCCAAAAGAGGATGGGAAACAATAAGGGTTCTCTGGAATAGGATCAGAAGAAACATACTGTAGACACTGATTCTGATTACATCCAACAAAGCAATCTGAATGAGTGCTTTCCTATGTCGGCAAGAGGAGGTGAATCCTTTTACACAGCACCTGGTGAATCTGATTCGTCTTTATTGGCTGCCACCACTGCTACAACTCCACCATTAAGTTTACTCGAATGTACAGCAATGTACAGAGGACTTTAAACTCCATACGGGGAGTGAGCTCCCCACAATCCAACAAAAACATGAAAGGGATGGACCCACACGTGATTAGTCTGTAATGCAACCCCTTAACGTCATTAACTTGTCTGTACATCATATTAGAGAAGCAGAAACTTGCCTTTTATCGAAGGGTTTGAGTTTTTGCCCTCAACATAATTTTGATTTGTTTGAATTGGTTACAGGTCTGCATCTTTTTGCTTGAAAATTACTTTTAAAATGCCGATATGAATCTACACCCAATGAGACAGATACCACAGATTGATTTATGTACACCATTAAAGAATTTAAAGAGTTACGGGATTTGACCCTGTTATTCCAAGAAAGTAATTCAGATGACTTGATAGATCAACTTGTTCTGGATAAATTATTCGAAGAAGTGAATAAAAAAATTCCCACCAATGCACATGAATCCAAGTGTAGCTACATTCGTGTGACAGACACTGAAGGATATTGCCAAAATATCCTGCGGTATGAATATTCTACAAAACCAGTTGAGGAAAATAAGGTATTAGAATCTCTACGCATGAATGATTCAATCGTAGTGAAGCCATCTGATAAAGGAGGCAATGTTGTCCTGATGGACAACACAATGTATAAAACAATGTATCGCAATATACTCAACAGGGAATGGTAAAAAAAATCCACCTCAGACACTTAGAAAAATCTAATCAGGCTGTCTATAAATTGATTGACAATGCAAATAGAAATGGGACTATCAATAAAGATCTTTATGACTTTATAAGGACCAAACATCCTACACCTTCCCGAAAATCCACAAAAACCCTACCCAACCTACAGGACGAACAATAGTGTCAGGCAATGGTGTGATCTCAGAGAATCTGAGTAGGGTGATTGATTTGTATCTCCAACCTTTTGTGGTAGCATTAACTTCTTTCACAAAAGATACTATTCACTTCTTACGGAAGATAAATGAATTCAAAGTCTCTGAAAACTCAATCTTGGTTACAATAGACGTGGAAGCCTTATATTGTTTAATCCCACATGGGAAAGGACTTTTGGCTATCCAAAATGTATTACACCAGGGTCATGCTATAACAATGCTCTTAACAATTTTATTTTAAGTGGACTTGACCATATCCTTAATAACAACTATTTTTGTTTTGACGGCTCCCACTACCTCCAGGTGCAGGGTGTAGCGATTGGGACATGTTGTGCTCCATTCTACGCCAATCTGTACATGGGGGAGAGGGAGTGGTCGCTTTTCAGTGAAGAGGACCTCGTTGTGTACCTAATCATGTTACTACATGGCTCAGGTACATCGACGACGTCTTCCTCATGTGGGCAGGTCCCGAGGAAACATTGATTCGATTTTTTTGACCATATAAACGCAAATGGTCTTAATCAAAAATTTACTATGACCTAAGATGTCAGATCATGACCTTTCTAGATGTTAAGGTAGAGTGTGACACACAGGGAAATTTAACCAGCACGCTTTATAGTAAATGTACAGCAGGTAATGCTTTATTACATGCAGAGAGTTTCCACCCAAGTCCCCTGAAGAATTCTATCCCATATGGACAATACCTTTTATTGCGGAGGAACTGTTCTATTAAGATACTATTTAAAATGGAGGCTAGTAAGCTTCAGAATTGACTTTTGGAGAGAGGTCACAGTTGTTGCTGTTTATGTAAAGCTTGCAATCAAACCATTGCACAAGCTCGTGAAACCTTGCTGTCTAGACCACAGACCAAAAGTAAGAAAAAAACAGACCCTATGCGCATTATTATGCATTTTTCACGACAACACAAACAAATTTGCAACAACATTGAGAAACATTGGTCTATTCTAACAGATGATGACAAAGTAAAGCATTTTGTTTCCAGTCCCCTCTATCACTTTTAAAAGAGCTGCGTCTCTAATAGACAAACTGGTAAAAAGCGAATATCGGAAGTTTAACAAAAAACATTGTTCGATATATGGCACTTTTCCTTGTGTACATGGTGCCCACTGCCCATGGATTAGAAAGTCTTTATTCTCCCCAATGGTCAGGTATTTAAACCTAAACATTTTGTAAACTGCCAAACTCCTGCAGTAGACTACTTAATGACCTGTGAGTGTGGCACATTTTATGTGGGCAAAACCAGGCAGAGGTTCTGGTGTAGAACGTCTAAGCATGTCTATAGCATGGAGATAGGTAACATCTACCTCCCCCTTGGCAGACATGTGGTTACACAGCACCACTATAAAATGCCAAAAATCGCCTTTGCCACCCTAGACAGGATTCACACCGGAAGAGGTGGCGATTGGAATAAAAGGCTGTTACAAATCTAACAGATATGGATATACAAACTTGGGGCCACTACATATCCAGCCCTCAATGAGTCAATCTCTTATGTTCCCTTTCTTAAGGGCTTTAACTTGGGAAACACCAGTTAGGATTATGTGACTGGAAGAGCATGGGCATAGATGGAGAAAATGGGGAGATATATCTCCTTTTGAACACCATTTGTAATCCTACTCCTTGATGGAGAGAGCATATGTTAGGTATTATATATTATATTTCCATAACCCGGATATGAGATTTAGGTTTCTCTGGGTTTAACAATACATACATACATACCTATGTTTTTTTATATTAATATGTTTCAAGAATAATAACAATAGAGATATCCCCATGTTTTCTATCATTTCCTTCATGCCATCATGTTCATGTATTCCCCACTGGCCATCATATCCTGCAAATAGACTCTGAAAAAATCTATATATTATTTTACTGATGCTTAGATTACCATTTATATCCTATACAATGTACCTTTATTTACTTATTTGTGTTTATTGCAATTAATTAAGAAATACAAAGGTAACAAATCAATATTTATACCAAATTGTGTTGACTATTGGATAATTCTGAAAAAGGATTAATGTATGAATATATAAAGTCTGACAGTGTACCTTTATGTTCTTCTTTCCACTAAATTCTGGACTGCTGTGGTTTTGCCCTCCCTCTGCCTCCTTTGGGGTCAATTTGGGTCTGGTGGTTTCCCGGCAGGGTAGGGAGATGTGATCCATTCACATCTCCTCTGCCTAGTATCACTCACAGTTTCAACAACTACCACAGTGGGGAGCTCCAACACTGTGGGCGGCGTCCTGTGTTCGCCGCTGGACTGGGAGATGATGTGGCGCGTATTCGCGTTACGATCTCCTACACTGAGCAGGGAGTATCTCAGCCGCGCATGTCCCCAGTCACGTAAATTGTGTTGGAGGCGAAGGAGGGGTCCGGGGCATTTCCGCCTTCCAGAATGCCAAGATGGCCACAGAGGGGCTGCCATTAGTGGCTTGATGGCGCCACCGTTTGGGGGAGGTTTTCTGGGGTTAAACTGCACACACCTGTGGATCATTAACATGGATATCTCAAGCTAGGGGTTCCTCAGTTGTCCCCTGAAGAGCACAGTAATATGCATATGTAGATTACTGGATAAGAATATATAGCAGCATATGGTGATATAGCACCATCGTTGTTATACATATTTCACAGTTAGTAAGGTTGAATAGAGACACCAGTCCATCCAGTTCAACCTGAGTGTCTACAATTGTCCCTATCCCTGTACATTGCACACTCACATTGGTCCCTACCCTCAATGAACCCACAATCCAAGGTCCCCACTCATATACTAGGGCCAATTTTGGACAGAAGCCAATCAACCTACCTGCATGTCTTTGGATTGTGGGAGGAAACTGGAGTACCCGGAGGAAACACATGCAGGCACAGGGAGAACATGCAAACTCCAGGCAGGTAGTGTTGTGGTTGGGATTTGAACCAGCGACCCTTCTTACTGCTAGGTGAGAGTGCTAACCACTACACCACTGTGCTATTTCTTTTAATATATTTGTGTAATATCTCTTATTCTTTTCCCCACTTAGAGTCTACATGTATATGTAATTGATTTAAACAATTGGACCTGATTCCTCCTATTATAGAGGCCACAGTGTTCTAACAACTTCTATATAATAATCAGGTACTCATTAGGCTGTTTTTAAACTCACTTGCACATTAATAAGCACGTTTGTCTTTGATATCTGCCTGAGAATATATAATCTTTATATTTTCTTTGCACCAATATCACATTTCAGCACTTACTCCTATTTCACTTTTATTACTTTTTACACAGGTTCACATGTTTCACAATTTTTTCTATTTTAACACACCTTGTACATGTTTTCACTTTAGAATTCTTGAAGTTTTAAATTAGATTAAAAACTGGGAAAGGGGGTGATACAGCTTGTTTGCAATTTTATTAATTTCTGTTTTGTTTTATTATGCCACTAATGCCGCGTACACATGATCGGACTATCCAGCAGACGTAGTCCAGCGGACACACCTCCGGACTTTGCAGCAGAGGTCCACCGGACTTTTGAAATGAACGGACTTGCCCGCCCCACACATGGAGAAAAGTCCATTCATTTTGAACACGGCTCCAGGTAGACGGGACTAGCGAAGGAAGTCAATGTGGCCACCCCCATTGGTGAGATTGACACGTCGCTAGCCTCGTCACCTGGTATGAACTTAAAGGGGAAGCCCTATGCCGAAAAAACGGTGTGGGGGTCCCCCCAAAGTCCATATCAGACCCTTATCCGAGAATGCAGCCCAGCCGGTCAGGAAAGGGGGTGGGGACGAGCGAGTGCTCCCCTTCCTGAGCCATACCAGGCTGCGTATCCTCAACATGGGGGTTGCTTTGGGGAAGGGGGGCTCTGCGGTCCCCCCACCCCAAAGCACCTTGTTCCCATTTTGATGAGGAGAAGGGCCTCTTCCCGACAACCCTGGGCGTTGGTTGTCGGGGACTGTGGGCGGGGGGCTTATCGGAATCCGGGAGCCCCCTTTAATAAGGGGGCCCCCAGATACCGCCCCCCCACCCTATGTGAATGAGTATGGGGTACAATGTACCCCTACCCATTCACCTGGTGAAAAAAGTGTAAATAAAAAAACCCAACACAAGGTTTTAAAATAATTTATTAGACAGCTCCGGTGGTCTTCCGTCTTGGGAGTCTTCTCGCCGGACTCTTCCACTTCTGCTCTTTTGCTAGCTCTTTTACTAGCGGAGGAGCCCGGCTTTATTCTTCGTTGCCACCGCCGTCCGGGGGTCTTCTTCCAACTTTGGGGTCTTGTCCCGATCTTCGGGGGTCTTGTCCCCCTCTTTGGTTCTTCTTGCCGGGCCTCCGCTTTCTTCTTCCAGCTCTTTTGCTAGCATTGGCCCGGTCTTCTGTCTCCACCGCCTCCTTCTTGCCTTCTTGCCTTCTTCTCTTCTTCTTTTCTTCTCCCTTGCGATGTTGACACAATGCTGTCTCTGGCTGATCAGGTGTAAGGGGCATTACACTTCACGTAATATTCCATTTAGTGATCAAACTCTTTGGGCATAAATGATTATACCGGAACCCAAATGGAGATTGGCCATAATATAAAATAGTTTCTATCTACAAAAGTAAAACAATAGGGGAATTATGCGTTTTATAGCACATATGTCACATCATGGCTTGAGATTTTCCTCTACTTCAAACTTTTAAAAAAAGGCCCACTCCCTGTTGTCTCTTAGTGCATATTAATCCCTCTTTAATCCATGCCATCATATTAATATAATAAGATAAATATAGCATACTAATTATTATAATTATGATGACTTCCAGGCTTTAGGTCCCTGCCTTCTTCTCCTTTTGGGGTGCCTGTCTGTGACCACTTGTAAGCCCCACGGCCGGGTTTGCCCCCCTCGGGGTGGAGACGAGGACAGCTCCACAGGAGTAACCAGTACCATCAGTGAGGGAATCGACTGTTTTTTCTGTGTGTGTTTTTTAATAAAAAGAAGTCTCTGGATAAGCGAGCCTACCCACTGGAGAGGGAAAATATGATGTGACTGTACATCATACTATATAATATTAAAATCTGTCTTTTTGACATATCAATAGAAGTATAAGAACCCCCTGAGGAAGACCATAATCTTTAAGGTCAAAATACATTGGGGCATTTCCTGAACATCGGACAGTACAACCATAATCGAAATATTGTGGAATGCACATTTTTTAAAATTAATCTATATGGTATTGTCAACTGTTTGTTTCCCCTTTTCAAATCCATTAGCCTCGCATTTGTATACCAGAGCTCATATTTTAACTCTTATACTAATATTGTCCAATTGTCTTTTCATAAAATTATTATAGATTTTTTTTTTAAAACTTTTGACTCATACTTGACTCATACTTGCTGCTGAAAAACCCCATGGGGAATTTTCCCTTTTTTCCCCTTAAAATCTATACCAGACCCAAAGGTATTCAGCTATTTCTTGAATTCAAAACGGTTTATTGTTCTTTGACCAATCCGAATTCTAATTGTTCTGAAAAGTTGGAATTCATTAGAAAACGTATAAATTAAACAAATTTTAATGCATTTCAGTGAAATCTCTTTCTATTCCTTACTATTTTATTTTAATTCGGATATATCTGAATCTCTGAATAACCAAAAGTTTGTCTGAATTTGTATTTAGACCGAAACAAATTGCACATGTCTAATTCCAGGCACTAGTTTCAAAACACAAGCCTAATGCCGTATACACAAGCCTAATGCCGTATACACATGATCGGACTTTCCGCCGGACTTTCTGAAAAGCACGAGGCTAAAAAGCGTGAATCGTCTCTTACCAAACTTCTACTAACACGAGATAAACACGAGATTAGATGAGATTCTTGTGCTTGTGGGTTCGTATCTGTAACCATAACTAGAACGAAAGGAGGAGGGCCAGTGCCTCATCTGTGAGGAGATAATACTTTGGGCCCTAAACAAGGGGATGAGGGGCCAACTCACAACAAAAAGCCACGTGTGTGAGTTGGACCATATTACTCCTCCACCACCTCCAGCAACACCACCAACACCTCCAGCAACACCACCAGCCACACCCAACCCACCACAGCAGCCTGGAAGGAAACGTGGAAGGAAGAGTTGAGAGCGATGGCCTGGCTTTTGTGTGGTCTGGCAAAAGACACAGGCTGTTTTAAGACCACAATTTTGGGACATATATATGTCATCTGCTGCTGTTCCCGATCTCTTGGAGTCCAGGACCGGATTGTGCTCCCTATTAAATGGACTCTTCAGGTTACCAATTTTGCCTGTCAAATAATTGATGTCTGCCCTGGGGTACAAAGGCTTCACCAATCCCAACTGTTTCAGCAGCATTGCCTACTTCTTTATTTTGTTATGACCCCTATTACATTTATAATTTTGGATTTGACAAATACTTGCCTATGTGTTTTACTTCAAAAAGGACAACTTGTTTGTGAGTAGGCAGGTACAATTAAAAAATACAATGTCAAATTAACAAGCAACATCAACTCTTGTATCTCTTTGAGGTTAAAAAATACTAGGTAATAATGGTGTTGTGGTAACTTGACACACAAAACAACAAGAAATATTATGGAGATAACTATAAAAAAAATTATTCTGCAGATCTGGAGAAAAAAAGGAGATTACTAGAAAAAAAAATATTATATTCTGGAGATCTGGAGAAAAAAAAGAAAAAGATTATTCTGGAGATCATGAGAAATAATAAAAAGTCAGTTTGTCAGAACTGTGTGTGAATATCAGCAGCAAAACAACTTAATTCTACTAGCATTATAAAAAAAGAAGAGAATGTGCTGCATTGAAAGATTAAAAAATTTGCAGCGAGATGAATGTGCTATCTCCATTACGAACGCTAGTTTTACCAGACCGAGCGCTTACGCCTCGTACTTGATTCTGAGCATGCGTGGACTTTGGTGCGAGGACTTGTGTACACACACCCAGACTTTCCGACAACAAAGTGAAGTTGGCAGAAAATTTGAGAACCTGCTCTCAAACATTTGTGGGGCGAAAATTCAGACAGCAAATTTTCGATGGAGCATACACACAGTCGGACTTCTCTGACAACAGGCTCACATCGAACATTTCCCAACGGAAAGCCTGACCGTGTATAAGCGGCATAAGAACCTACCAAAGGGACACGGTGGGATTGAACCCCCTGGATTGCTCTCTCATTCAAGCAAATGAAACTGTTAATTAAAGTGGTGGGACTGAGTGGACTGTGTGGATAATAAGCATTGGATAATATCCCCAAGTTACAAAATTCTGTGTACCTGAAATACTCACATTTCTGGTAATTCTGATCTGCACACATTCTAGAAAAGTAAAACTATGAAAATACAACTTAGACTAGACATGTGCACTTTGTTTAGTTTCAAATTCGTTTTTTAATGAATTTAGTCATATTTGTTAATTCGTAAATATTTGAATTTCCAAAGTTTTCGTTAATTCGGAAATCCAAAAATAAGAACGGAAATCCGAAAATTCAAAAATCCAAAAATTAGAAAATCTGAAATAATAACTAACTAATCATAACTTAACTATTACTGACTATTAAATTATAGGTATTGGAATTTCCTTTCAAATTTGGCTGTTAGTGAACGTAACAAATACAAATTTATCTGAAGCTACAAATTATCCGTAAAAACGAAGTCCGTATCTAAAGTAATGGAACTTAACGAATTAATAATAATAAAATCATAAAAATGTATTATTATTATGTATTATTATATTGTTCCGTTCCCTTTGTTTGGATGAGGCATTCTTTATTTTAGATAATTCGTAACTTCAGATCAATTTGTATTTGTTACATTCATTAACAGCCAAATTTGAAAGGAAATTACAATACCTATAATTTAATAGTTAGTTATTGTTAGTTATTGTTATTTTGAATTTTTGGATTTTCGGATTTTCCTTTCTTATTTTCGGAATTTTAGAATTTTAGGTTTTTTTAATTTCCGTAAAAAAATAAAAACAAATGAAACAAAAATGAATGCCGCGTGCACTCACGACAGGACTTTCCAGCACACTAGGTCCGATGGCATCAGTCCGATCGTTATAAAAATCAGATGGACCTAGAAATAGAACATGTTTCAAATCATCTGTCCGACAGACTCAATTCCTATCGGGAAAACTGACCAAATACGCGCGCAAGTGAAGCTATTGGCTACTGGCTATTGAACTTCCTTTTCTAGTCCCGTCGTACGTCATCACGTACAAAACAAACTGATTTAAGCTGTTCATGTGGGGCCAAGTCCGTTTGTTCAGAAGGTCTGTTGGAACTCCGCTGAAAAGTCGGTCGGGAAGACCGTCGGGCCTAGTCTGCCGGAAAGTCCGGTCGTGTGTACTCGGCATAACAAATTTTTCGGCAGTGCACGTGTCTAACTTAGACTGGACTGAGCCATCTATTGAACACAACCTATTATTACATAGATAATATATTGCAGTGATCACTTACCTGTGTATACCGATACAGACTAAGGAGCTGGGCCAGCGCATGATTTGTAGGTAAAGTGCTGTCACCAATAAAAGCGGCCACTTCTCCACCCCCCTTACAATAATAGTTAGGAGCTTCCTTTTCTCCAGACAATATCTTTATGGCATATCCCAAAGTCTTCATTGGATCATTACAAGTACTGAATATACGATAGCCCAGGGTCACATTGGGCAGAAGATCGGGGTTATTGTTAATCTCCTTGATTGTAAACATCATCACTATCATGCTTCTGTACTCTTCAAGGTCAACACTGAAGGATATTGAGAGGATTTAATACTACATAAAAATCGTTACTTCTGAGATTACCGCAGCCTGAAAAATGAAAACACTTTCATAAAAAAATAATTATTTAAATCTAAAAGGCAAATTCAGATTAAAGTAGAACTCTAAGCAAAACTTTTTCTTTCACTTTGGATAGAGCGGGAGGGTTATAACCCCGGTCAGATTTTTTTTTCAGCATTTGTGTCCCATTGAGGAGCTTTCCCTTCATTCACTGCTTCATAGCCAAACAGGAAGTGAGAGGAAATTCCTGACAATAAAGGAAATTCCCCAGGTCACCATTGGAAGACTACTCTTCCATTACTTTTCTGTGGACAAAATGTGTGATTTTCTTTTACTTTTAATGCTAATGGTAAAGATGACAAATAGAGGCAGGTATCGCCGTGGTTGGCATTTGAACCAGCGATGCTTTTGTATATTTATAGATTATCATTTCCAATTGATCTCACCTGTGACTAACGATACAACGCCCAGCCACTCTAATGCCGCGTACACACGTAGCAGACTATCCAGTGGACTTAGTCTAGCGGACTTTCCGCCGGACTGTCCGCTGGACTTTCCGAACTAGCTACTTGCCCACACACGGCACTTTTTCAGCGGACTAATACGGCGTACTAAGTCCACCGGACTATCCAACGTACTATTGAAATGAATGAACTCGCCTACACACGCGGAGGAAAGTCCGCTCATTTTGAGTGCGTCTCCAGGTAGCTGGGGCCAGTGAAAGAGGTGTCGCTGGCCCCGTCACCTGGTATGGACTTAAAGGGGAATCCCTATGCCAAAAAATCGGCATGAGGGTCCCCCCTAGGTCCATATCAGACCCTTATCCGAGCACGCTACCAGGAAAGAGGGTGGGGACGAGCGAGCGCCCCCCCTTTCTGAGCCATACCAGGCCGCAACATGGGGGGTGCCTTGGGGAAAGGGGGCCATGCGGCCCCCCCACCCCAAAGCACCTTGCCCCCATGTTGATGAGGACAAGGGCCTCCCACCCTCAGACCCCGACAACCAACGGCCAGGGTTGTCGGGGTCTGAGGGTGGGGGGCTTATCGGAATCTGGGAGTCCCCTTTAATGATACCCCTATCCCTGCGGTGGCCTGGCAAGAATAACCGAAGAGGGGGACAAGACCCCCGAAGAGGGGGACAAGACCCCCGAAGTTGGACCCCCGAAGTTGGAAGAAGAGGGCAGCGGCGAAGAAGAAAGCCAGCTCCTCCGCTAGTGAAACAGCTAGCAAAAGAGCAGAAGATAGCGGAGGAGTCAGACGAGAAGACCCCCGAAGACGGAAGAAGACCCCCGGAGCTGTGCAATAAACTATTTTAACCCTTGTGTGATGTGTTTTTTTTTTTTACATTTTTTCACAGGTGAATGGGTAGGGGTACATTGTACCCCATACTCATTCACATAGGGTGGGGGTCGGTATCCGGGGGCCCCCTTATTAAAGGGGGCTCCCGGATTCCAATAAGCCCCCCGTCCGCAGACCCCGACAACCAACGGCCAGGGTTGTCGGGAAGAGGCACTTGTCCTCATCAACATGGAGACAAGGTGCTTTGGGGTGGGGGGCCGCGCGCCCCCCTTCCCCAAGGCACCCCCCCATGTTGAGGGCACATGGCCTGGTATGGCTCAGGAGGGGGCACTCGCTCATCCCCACCCCCTTTCCTGGCCGGCCGGGTAGCGTGCTCAGATAAGTGTCTGATATGGACCTAGGGGGGACCCCCACGCCGATTTTTCAGCGTAGGGATTCCCCTTTAAGTCCATAAAAGGTTACGGGGCCAGCGACGCCTCCTTCGCTGGCCCCGTCTACCTGGAGATGAGCTCAAAATGAGCGGACTTTTCTCTGGGCGGGAACAGTCTATTCATTTAACAAGTACGGCGGACTGGCACACACACGGCCGGATTGTCCACCGAAATGCGAGTCTGGCGGACAGATTGGAGTGCAAAAATACTTTCTTAGTCCGTAGACTTTTGGGTAAAAAAAGTCCGCCAGAGCCCACACACGGGGGGATTGTCTGGTGGACTTGAGTGCGCTGGACTTTTCCACCGGATTGTTTGATCGTGTGTATGAGGCATAAGTCTGAAGTATGATGATGGGTCAGTGACTCCAATGAGTCGGTGATGAAATGTATATCTTCACCACTTTCAGCTCCGGACCACTTTTGCTTGCTTAAGACCAGACCACTTTTTGCGATTCGGCACTGTGTCGCTTTAACTGACAATTGCGCGGTCGTGCGACGTGGCTCCCAAACGAAATTGACACCCTTTTTTCCCCACAAATAGAGCTTTCTTTTGGTGATATTTGATCACCCCTGCGGTTTTTATTTTTTGCGCCATAAACAAAAAAAAGAGCGACAATTTTGAAAAAAAAAAAGTTTTTTTACTTTTTGCTATAATAAATATGCCCCAAAAATGTATAAAAAAAGATTTTTTTTCCTTCAGTTTAGGCAGATACGTATTCTACATATTTTTGGTAAAAAAAAATCGTAATAAGTGATTATTGATTGGTTTTCTCAAAAGTTATAGCGTTTACAAAATAGGGGATTGTTTTATGACATTTTTATTATTTTTTTTTTTTACTAGTAATGGCGGCGATCAGCGATTTTTATTGTGACTGCGACATTATGGTGGACACATCGGACATTTTTGACACATTTTTTGTCATTTATAAAGCATGTGACATCACCCTGTGACCCCGCCCTTATGCCTATATAAGTCTCCGCGCACCGCGTCCATGGCATTACAGTTGGAGAGAGCGTTGTGTCAACATCGAAAAAATAGAAGGAAGAACAGAAGGAAGAAGAGGAAGACGACGATGGCGACGATGAAGGAGAAAGCTGGGCTCCTCCACTAGCAAAAGAGAGGCAAAGAGCAGAAGATAGCGGAGGAGCCCGGCGAGAAGAATCTGAAAACACTGAGAAGTTGGAAGAAGACCCCCAAAGTCGGAAGAAGACTTCCAGAGTCAGAAGAAGACCCCTGGAGCTGCCTAATAAACTACTTTAAAAATCTGTTTAGTGTGTTTTTTATTGACACTTTTCCCCCCAGGTGAATGGGTAGGGGTATGATGTACCCCATGCTCATTCACATAGGATGGGGGGGCAGCATCTGAGGGCCCCTTTATTAAAGGGGGCTCCCGGATTCCAATAAGTCCCCCCCGCAGACCCAGACAACCAATGGCCAGGGTTGTCGGGAAGAGGCCCTTGTCCTATTTAACATAGGGACAAGGTGCTTTGGGGTGGTGGGGCTGCAGGGCGCCCCTTTCCAAAAGCACCCACCCCCCATGTTGAGGGCATGCGGAGGGGGGGTGCTCACTTGTCCCCACCCCCCTTCCTGACCGGCCGGTCTGCATGCTCGCATAAGGGTCTGGTATGGACTTTGGGGGGACCCCCATGCCGTTTTTTCAGTGTAGGGGGTTACCCTTAAAACCCATACCAGGGTGGCTCACAAGGTGTCAATCTTGCCAATGAAAGCGGCGACATTGACTTCCTTCTCTAGTCCCATCGTACCTGAAGTCACATTCAAAATGAATGGACTTTAGTCCATGTGTTGGCAAGTCCGCTCATTTGGAAAGTCCGTCGGACCAGAATACGGACTTTTGGCAGAAAGATTTAAAACATGTTTTAAATCTAGGTCCGGTATACTTTGGGGAAGAAAAAGTCCGCTGGAGCCCACGCATGCTTGAACTGTCTGACGGACTCTGGTCCGGCGGACTTAGATCCTTTTTAAGGGGCATAAGAATTGTTAAGCTTTAAAATAATGCATGTTGATCTTTGGGTTTGATACCACATTCATTGTACATCAATTGATTCTGATTCACAGTGATTCATATATAAATATGTATATGTAGCAAGGTCTCCGGCCTCCTTCAATCTAATGAGAACCTTCAGGGCCAGAGATAGTCAACGTCCTTCTTTATGTAGTGGGTTGTGAGGCATAGTGGGTGCAAGATGGATAAAGTTATTGGGCGCCAGACACTTCTTGAATGCAAAAGAGATGTTTATATCTCTTTCAATCTTTTATGGGGGAAAGAGAGTTAGGGCCAGGACACCCTTAAGTAGTTCAATTGGCAGACTCTGAGAGTTCAATAGGAGGACAGCCATGTAGGGAAAGGCCCCCACCCAGCAAGGTGCCACATTACAGCGCCTAGAGGCGATTCAGTTCGCATTGTGCGCTATATAAGTATTTCATTCATTCATTCATTCATTCATCTGCACTTGCTGGAATGCTGTCTCCTATGGCAACAGTCTTTTAACAATCCCTAACCCAAGCTCAACAGTTCCTAACACAAAGTGTAACAATTCTTCCAGCTTCACTACAACTTCTACTTGTAGTTCTTCAACACACTGAGCTCCCGGTCTCTCACTAGAACCCCCGGATACTCTAACTCTGAACCCCTTGAGCTCCTCCAATCTTTGCGGTGGTATCTCCCTCAAGTGTCACCCTCGCTTCCCTACTGGGTCCCTAGATTGCCACTCCAGATACTTCTCCAGCTTCCCCCCCCCGATGGCCTGCTTGGTCCCTGGCTTGACATACAAAGCTGCTCTGCAAACGTCACCTCCGCTAGTTGAGTCCCTGACTTGATCACCGCCTGAAGTTTCCCAATTCTCCACCGTGCTGCTCCGGTACTTGCTTCAGTTACTCACTGTGGTCCCTGGTAATAAGGTGGTTGGTCCCTTAATGGCAACTGCTTCCCCTCTACCTTCGACCACTGACTGGTTCACCGGCTGGCAGAACTGTTGCTTCTGGTTGGACTGCAAGCTGCAATCCCAACCCTGCACTACTCTATTGCTTCTGGATAGGCCCTCAGATAGCCTAGCAGCCAGACATCCCTGGGATAGGCCCAATTTCTGACCTAGCAGTGCGGGCACACGACACATGTCCACCCAGACAGCCGACCAGGTGGCACAGAACATAGATCACCTGACTCCACACAATATATAGGCTCTCCCAGCAGGCCAAGGAATTCAAGAAAACTCCTACCCATTGGCTGAGATACCCCATACCCATAACCTGACCTTGAGTTGTCAAGTCTCAAATCAGCCAATGACAGCTGATCACGTGATGCAAACAGAAGATCGGTGATCTTTTTTTTCTCCTCGCGCTGACAGCTTGAGAAGAAAAAAAAGCCAATCCCTGGCTTTTGTTTAAGGGACATTGGTCCTGAAGAGCAAGAGGCACAGCCACCTCATCTGTACCCATCAGTGCCGCCTGCCAGTGCCTACGGTGCATATCAGTGCCCACCAGCGTATATCAGTGCCACCAATCAGTGCCATATATCAATGCCCATGAGTGTCAACTATCAATGCCCACTAGTGGTGCCAATCAATGCCTCATCAGTGCCACCTATCAGTGCCGCCTATTTGTGCCCTTCAGTGCCCCTATCAATGACCTTCAGTGCTGCCCACCAGTACCACCTCATCAGTGCCCACCAGCGCCGCCTTATCAGTGCCCATCAGTGCCCATCAGTGCACCCTATAAGTGCCCATCAGTGCAGCCTTGCCAGCGTACATCAATAAAGGAGAAAAATAACCTGTTTACAACATTCTATGACAATATATAAAACAGTTTTGTATTTTTTCAAAATTTTCTGTATTTTTTTTTTTCATTTTTTTTACAAAAAATAAAAACCAAGAGATGATCAAATACCACTAAAAGAAAGCTCTATTTGTGGGGGAAAAAATTATAAAAATTTAATTTGGGTACAATGCTGTATGACCGCTCAATTGTCATTCGAAGTGCAACAGCGCTGAAAGCTGAAAATTGGTCTGGGCATGAGGGGGGTTTAAGTGCCTGGAAAGCAAGTGATTAACCACTTCAATACCAGGCACTTATGCCGTGTAAACACAATCAGACTATCCAGCGGACTTAGTCTGGCATATAATCCACCGGACTTTGCAGCGGAGATCCGCTGGACTTTCCACCTGCCCACACATGCCCACACAACCCAGCGGACTATGGCGGGGGTCTGCCGGACTTTTGAAATGAACAGATTTGCCCACACACAGAGTAAAGTCCATTCATTTTGAACGTGGCTCCAGGTAAATGGGAGTAGCGAAGGAGGTCTATGTCGCCGCCTCTATGGGCTAGATTGACACCTCGCTAGCCCAGTCACCTGATATGGATTTAAAGGGGAACCCCTATGCCAAAAAAATGGTGTGGGGTCCCCCCAAAGTCCATACCCGACCCTTATCGGGTCAGGAAAGGGGGTAGGGATGAACGAGCACCCCAAAGCACCTTGTCCCCATGTTGATGAGGACAAGGGCTTCTTCCAGTCAACCCTGGACGTTGGTTGTCAGGGTCTGCGGGCAGGGGGCTTATCAGAATCCGGGAGCCCCCATTTAATAAGAACCCCCCAGATTCCGGCCCCCCACCCTATGTGAATGAGTATGGGGTGCGATGTACCCCTACCCATTCACCTGGGGGGGAAGTGATAATAAGAACACTGCCAGGCCTCCGCTTTCTTCTTATAGCTCTTTTACTAGCGTTCGCCTGGTCTTCTGTCACTGTCGCTGCCGACGCCTTCTGCTTCTTTTTCTTCTTCCTGGTTCTTCTTCTTCTTCTTCTCTTCTTCTGATGTTGACATGACACTCTCTCTGGCCGTAATGGCAGGGACGCGTTGTGCGGCGATTAATATAGGGATAAGGAGTGGGGTCACCGGGTGATGTCACGTGGTGACCCTGCCCTTTATGATGTCACAGTCCCGGAGGATGCTGGGCAAGAAGAACCGAAGATCGGGACAAGGCCCCTGAAGTCAGAAGAAGACCCCTAGATGTCGGCGGCGACGAAGGAGAAAGCCGGGCTCCTCCGCTAGTAAAAGAGCTAGCAAAAGAGCAGAAGATAGCGGAGGAGTCTGCCAAGAAGACCCCCGAAGATGGAAGAAGATCCCCAGAGCTGTCTAATAAAGTATTTTAAAAATCTGTGTTGTGTTTTTTTAGTAACACTTTTTACCCAGGTGAATGGGTAGGGGTACATCGTACCCCATACTCATTCACATAGGGTGGGAGGCCGAAATCTGGGGGCCCCTTATTAAAGGGGGCTCCGGTATTTTGATAAGCCCCCCACCCGCAGACCCCAACAACCAATGTCCAGGGTTGTCGGGAAAAGGCTCTTGTCCTCATCAACATGGGAACAAGGTGCTTTGGAGTGGGGGGACGCACATATGAAGCCTACTGTCCGATCAGAGCATTTTGTCGGAAAATTTTACCACCAAGTTGGAAAACTTGGTCCGTCGGATATACCGACGGAAACAGTCCGATGCAGACCACACAAAGTCGGAATATCCGACAAAATGGTCCGATAGGAAACATTCCGTCGAAATCTCCGACCGTGTGTACAAGGGCTTTCACTTACGATAAGTTTGGTAGACTTGTGCAATTAGTGGATTTGTTTCAGCACTAGGGATGAGCTCGACTCGAACATTGCCTGTTTGCCTGTTCAGTGAACAATTTGGGCTGTTTGCAGGAAATTCGAAAAGCCGGAACAAGTCTATGGGAGAAATCTAAAGTGCTAATTTTAAAGGGTAATATGCAAGTTACTGTCCTAAAAAGTGTTTGGGGACCCGGGTCCTGCCCCAGGGGACATGGATCCATGCAAAAAAAGTTTTAAAAATGGACGTTTTTTCAGGAGCAGTGATTTTAATAATAATGCTTAAAGTGAAACAATAAAAGTGTAATATTAAATTAAAATTTCGTACCTGGGGGGTGTCTATAGTATGCCTGTGAAGGGGTGCATGTTTCCCGTGCTTAGAACTGTCCCTGCACAAAGTGTCATTTCACAAGGAAAAAAAGTCTTTTAAAATCACTTTGAATTGTCGGCTCCCGTAATACAGAGAACACTGAATGAGTGTTCTCTGTATTACGGAGCCGACAATTCATTCATTGATAAAAAAAAAAAAAAAGTGTGGGGTTCCCCTAAATTCAATTACCAGGCCCTTCAGGTCTGGTATGGATATTAAGGGGAACCCCGCGTCAAATAAAAAAAAAAATTGTCGTGGGAGTCCCCCTAAATATCCATACCAGACCCTTTATCTGAGCACGCAACCTGGCAGGCCACAGGAAAAGAGAGGGGGACGAGAGCGCCCCCCCTCCTGAACACATTCCACATGCCCTCAACATTGGGAGGATGCTTTGGGAGTCTGTGACCCCTCAAAGCACCATGTCCCCATGTTGATGGGGACAAAAGCCTCATTCCCACAACCACTGGTTGTGAGGGTCTGCGGGCGGGGGGCTTATCAGAATCTGGAAGCCCCCTTTAACAAGGGGACCCCCAGATCCCAGCCCCCCTGTTTGAAATGGTAAGGGGGTACAAAAGTACCCCTACCATTTCACAAATAAATGTAAAAATCTTTAAATAAGACAAACACACTTTTAAAAAATTCCCTTATTATTAAAAATAAAAAAAGATTCCAGCGGTGGTAATCCACTCTTGCTATCCAGCGATGGATGATCCTCTCTCCGGGGTCCAGCGATGGCTGATCTGATCCAGCGACAGGTGATTTTCAGTCCAGCACTGTCCATACATGCATCCGTCTTCTGTCTCCACTGAGGAGACACTATGGGATCCCGGCGCCTGACGTTTATAATATTATGAGGGCGGGGCCACCTGTCACCTGACCCCGCCCCCTCTGACACTGGTGAATTGAAGCCAGGGGTTCCCTAATGATGTATGGGTGACCCCGCCCCCTCTGAGGTAACGGAAACCTGCATTACATCAGAGGGGGGCGGGGTCACCCATACATCATTAGGGAACCCCTGGCTTCAATTCATCAGTGTCAGAGGGGGCGGGGTCAGGTGATGGGTGGCCCCGCCCTCCTAATATAAGAAACGTTAGCGCTGGGATCCCCGCAGTGTCTCCTCAGTGGAGACAGAAGATGCATGGATGGACTGCACTGGACTGAAAATCACGCGTCGCTGGATCAGATCAGCCATCGCTGGACCCCAGAGAGATGATCATCCGTCGCTGGATAGCAAGAGTGGATTAGCACCACTGGAATCTTTTTTTTATTTTTTATTTTTAATGAAGGAATTTTTCAAAAGTGTGTTTGTCTTATTTAACCATTTTTTTACACTTTCTTTGTACCCTTTTGTACCCCCTTACCATTTCAAATGGGGGGGCGGGATCTGGGGGTCCCCTTGTCAAAGGGGGCTTCCATATTCCGATAAAACCCCCTGCCCGCAGACCCTCACAACCAGTGGTTTTGGGAAGCCCCCCGCCCGCAGATCCCATCAACATGGGGACATGGTGCTTTGAGGGGTCACAGACCCCCAAAGCATCCCCCCAATGTTGAGGGCATGTAGTCTGGTACGGTTCAGGAGGGGGGGGCGCTCTCTCGCCCCCCCTCTTTTCCTGCGGCCTGCCAGGTTGCGTGCTCGGATAAAGGGTCTGGTATGGATTTTTAGGGGGACCTCCACGTCATTTTTATTTTTTTTTAATTTGACACGGGGTTCCCCTTAATATCCATACCAGACCTGAAGGGCCTGGTACTTGAATTTAGGGGAACCCCCACGCTTTTTAATTTTTTTTTTATCAATAAATGAATTGTCAGCTCCGTAATACAGAGAACACTCATTGAGTGTTCTCTGTATTACGGGAGCCGACAATTCAAAGTGATTTTAAAAGACTTTTTTTCCTTGCAAAATGACACTTTGTGCAGGGACAGTTCTAAGCACGGGAAACAAGCGTCCCTTCACAGGCATACTATAGACACCCCCCAGGTACAACATTTAAAGGAATATTACACTTTTATGGTTTCACGTTAATCATTATTAAAATCACTGCTCCCGAAAAAAATTACGTTTTTAAAACTTTTTTTTGCATTGATCCATGTCCCCTGGGGCAGGACCCGGGTCCCCAAACACTTTTTAGGACAGTAACTTGCATATTAGCAATTAAAATTAGCACTTTAGATTTTGAACAATCGAGTCCCATAGACTTTAATAGGGTTCTAAAGTTCACACGAAGTTTCGGTCTGTTCGCAGGTTCTGGTGCGAACCGAACAGGGGGGTGTTCGGCTCATCCTTATTCAGCACTTTCCACTTTAACCACCTCAATACTGGGCACTTAACCCCCTTCCTGACCAGACCAATTTTCAGCTTTCAGCGCTCTCAAAGTTAAATTACTCAGTCATGCAACACTGTACCCGTATAAAACTTGAATACTTTTTTTTCACACAAATAGAGCTTTCTTTTAGTGATATTTAATCACTAGTGGGTTTTTTATTTTTTGTGCTATAAAAAAACAGACCGTAAATGTTGTGAAAAAATGCCCTTTTCTGTCATAAAATTTGGATAATTAGTAATTTTTCTTCATAAATTTTGGCCAAAATTTATACTGCTACATATCTTTGGTAAAAAAATAGCCCAAAATAGTGGATATCATTTCGTTTTTGTGAAAGTTATAGAGTCTACAAACTATGGTGCCAATCACTGAAAATTGATCACATCTGATCAGGCCTTCAGTACATGCATACAACAAATTACACCCCAAAATTCATTCTGCTACTCTTCCCGAGTACGGCGATAGCACATGTGTGAGACTTTTACACAGCCTGGCCATATACAGAGAACTAACATTGAAGTAGTACCTTCAGGCGTTCTACAAGCATAAATGACACATCTCATCTCTCAACCACCTATTACACTTTTGAAGGTCCTGGAGTACCAGGACAATGGAATTGCCCACAAAATTACCCCATTTTGGAAAGCAAACACCCCAACGTACAGAGGCAGCTCTCCAATTAGGCAAAGTAGGTGGTGGCCTAAGGCCTCTCAGTCACAGAGGCCTTGCACGACTCGCCTACTTTGTATGTAATGTATGAGAACTTTGTTTGTTTGTAATGTATGTGAGAGGGAAATGTCCCTGGTCAGCGGGTAAAGCCATGAAGCAGGTTCCAGTTGTGCCAGCTGTAACTTCCCAGTCACACGGAGCTCATGATCTCTACTGCCTTCTCAGAAAGCCGACACTAGAGCTGGAAGGGGGGGACTGTATTGTGAGCTGCACTATGCTCATTCAGTGCAGGAGAAAAGGCCTGAGCTGAGGTTGTATACACTCTGCTAGTAAGATGAGGTACTAATGTATTTTCTGGATTACTAGTGTCAGCAATACCATTGCCATACATTGGACATTGTAAAATGTCCTGGCTGTGTCAGTCTGCAATCAGTGCTTGCAGATTGCTGTTAAATTATCAGTATCTTGCAACTCTGATGAGATCACAGACCAGCAAAACTTCACTACTTCTCAGGCTCAGAAAACTTTACTGGACATTTACTAAAGGCTATGTGTTTTGCTTGCAAAGGGGGTGAGGGTCTACTAGAATTAAGCCCCAAGCCTGTGATCAGTGACATATGCAGTTATAAATGTAAAAAAAACCTCTCTGCAGTGACTCATTATCAATCATTTTGGGTTATCACGTCTGCATGGTCTCTGGCCATCTCCTGTATCATGTCTGCAGTCTCTGACCATCTCCTGTATCATGTCCACGCAGTCTCTGACCATCTCCTGTATCATGTCTGCACAATCTCTGACCATCTCCTGTATCATGTCCACACAGTCTCTGACCATCTCCTGTATCATGTCCACACAGTCTCTGACCATCTCCTGTATCATGTCCACACAGTCTCTGACCATCTCCTGTATCATGTCTGCACAATCTCTGACCATCTCCTGTATCATGTCCGCAGAGTCTCTGACCATCTCATGTATCATGTCTGCACAGTCTCTGACCATCTCCTGAATCATATATGCAGTCTCTGACCATCTCCTGTATCATATCTACAGTCTCTGACCATCTCCTGTATCATGTCCATACAGTCTCTGACTATTTCTTGTATCATGTCCGCAGTCTCTGACCATCTCTTGTATCATGTCTGCAGTCGCTGTGGGGGGTCTGAACTCTGCCAGGACGGGGGTCACGTGAGGAGTCAGATGTGTGCAGAATGTGCAGATGATAATATAGGTTGGAACCAGAGCCACCAAGCTGGAGCCTAGAGAGGATCATCTGACTGAGCCGTGCAAGGTGCACCTGAGAGGAGGTCAGTCTGAGAGGGGTAACTGATGTAAGGGGGAGTGAATACAGTAAGGTAAGGGGCCACTGATATAAAAGTTCCACCTTACCTTAGTGCATTCACTCTGTGGAAGGTGGTCTGTGGTCACCATAGTCCCCTCCATATCAGAGTTCCTGTTTTAGATGCAAGTTGGAACTCTGCGGACCCTGATGTAAAGGGGACTACTGTGCACTCTGATATAAGGTGATCTCTGGTCATCAGAGCCCCCTTACATCAGAGTTCCCCTTTACATCAGTCTGCAGCATTCGCCTTTACATAAAATGTTCCCTTTCACTTTAAAGGGGAATCCTGCAGACTCTGATGTAAGGGGCAACTCTGTGTTGGGTTATATTACCCTGACCTTCATGTAATTGGAGAGATATGTTATTTGACTTTTGTTATAACCTAAACACATTTGTTTGTACCAGCTACACAAATTGTATCTATATTTGTGTGGGTGTAAAAAAATGTATACATACATACCCTATGTTGAATGATATTTGATTAAAGAATAATTGGTTAGAGAACATTTTAGAAACTGTGAATTCATAGTTCATAGGATTTAAGTCTCTTAATATAGGTGATGTATACCATTAATTTTTTATCGCTTTCATTATTTTTCTTATTATGGGCGTGACTAAGGCCTCACAAAACCCAGAGCCGCCTCTGTCAGTGTATAATCTATGAGGAATAATGAGTCTTTTGAATGGTTCATTTGTTTCCAGAAGTTTTTGGAAAATGTGGGGAAAAAAATTAAAACACTTTTTTTTTTTTACACAAAGTTGTCGATTTATAAGATATTTCTAACACATAGCATGTACATAGCAAAAATTACACCCCAAAATACATTCTGCTACTCTTCCCGAGTATGGCGATATCATATGTGTGAGACTTTTACACAGCCTGGCCACATACAGAGGACCAACATTGAAGTAGAACCTTCAGGCGATCTAGGAGCATAAATTACACATCTCATTTCTCTCCTACCTATCACACTTTTGAAGGTCCTTGAGCACCAGGACAATAAAATTACCCACAAAATTTTGGAAAGCAAACACCCCAATGTATATTCTATGAGGCATGAGCTGCAAATAGGTACTTGTGTACTCTGATGGGCTGGTGACAGGTACTCAGGTACTCTGATGGGCTGGTGACAGGTACTAGGGTAACTTGATGAGCTGCAGACAGTTACTTGGGTACTCTGATGGCCTGATGACAGGTACTCAGGTACTCTGAAAGGTGGTGACAGGTACTCGGGTACTCTAATGAACTGTGACAGGTAGGGATGAGCCGAACACCCCCCCGGTTCGGTTTGCACCAGAACTTTCGAACGGACCGAAAATTCGTACAAACTTTAGAACCCCATTGAAGTCTATGGGACTCGAACGTTCGGAATTAAAAGTGCTAATTTTAATGGCTAATATGCAAGATACTGTACTAAAAAGGGTTTAGGGACCTGGCTCATGCCCCAGGGGACATGGGTCAATGCCTAAAATGTTTTAAAAAATGGCCGTTTTGGCGGGAGCACTGATTTTAATGACGATTAAAGTGAAAAAAAAAGTGAAATATTACATTAAATATCGTGCCTGGGGGGTGTCTATAGTATGCCTGTAAAGTGCCACGCACAATCTCCTACACCTGACTGCAAGCTCTATTAAAAAAGAGCAAGATAGCTAGCTATATAGGTGGATATAGCGGTATATACTGCGGTCAGGACACAAAGACAACAACCACTACAGAAGATCAAGAATGCAAAATCGGCCGATAACGATCAGTGTACACTGTGTTGAAGGTACACAGAACACCCACTAACTCCTACAGACGCCAACACACTACACAAGGCCACCTCGCTGACGGCCTTATATAGTGTGGGGCGTGTACTACACAGCCTGAGCTATGATTATGGCTCTCCTCGCTGCCGGCGCTGTGATTTGCCAAGCATGCGGGGTCACAGTGCATGCTTGGCCAATCATGAGCCAGCGATGCACTGCAATGGTGCAGTACATTGTGGGCCATGAGCGCCACACGAATTTGGCGCGAACGGCCCATAACGTTCGGTATTGGCCGAACGGGCGAACAGCCGATGTTCGAGTCGAACGTATGTTCGATTCGAACACGAAGCTCATCCCTAGTGACAGGTACCCGGGTACTCAGATGAACTGTGACAGGTACTTTGATGGATGGTGACAGGTCCTCTTTATTGGGGGGGGCGCAATCAATGTGTGTTGGTGTGTACAGGTACCCGGGTACTCAGATGAACTGTGACAGGTACTAATTTGGACTGACAGGTACTCAGATGAACTGTGACAGGTACTTTGATGGGTGGTGACAGGTCCTCTTTATTGGGGGAGTGGCGCAATCAGTGCGTGTTGGTGTGTACTGTGGGCAATAACATCTCATTATTACAGTTTGTTGACATTTAGTGATCCTTTCACAGCCGATCACTTGGTAAACAGCGGCTGGCCAATGGCTGTTTACCAGCGTCGGTGATGAGCAGCGTCCCCGGGAACACGCCACCACCGACGTGCAGGCGCAGTGCACTCGAGATCGGGCACATGTACTGTGTAAAGTAGGGCGTTGCCAGCTGTGTTCGGCCGTGACTTCATCATAGCCGATCACGTGGTAAACAGCCATGACCAGTGGCGAGCGGTGTCTCCGTGACACACCGCCGACGAAGGAACAGGGATGCATGCGCATTCCCCTTTTAAATGGACGAATGTCATATGATGGTTCACAGAAGTCTCTACTTTAGGTAGTTTCTATCCGCATTTAGCGCAGTTTATTCCCTTTTTATGTTACCAGTTTTCACCGGGCTGACTATGCTGTGAACGGCCTTTATTGTGAATAGTAAGAGATCACACACACATTATTAAATGACAGCACATCTCCCTCCCTCCTGGCAGAAACAAGGACCATCTAGATTTTCAGCCGCAGGAGGCGTCAATATGTACATGACATGACTATTTCTCAGAAATTCCAGCATGGCCTGAAGAGAGAATACAATGGAAGCCTTGTGTATTACTTGTATATTGGTGAAACACAGACTGTAATCTAATAATGAGAAAATAGATAAATACATTTTCATAAAATATTTCAGTGAAAATAAATAATCGTATTTTCTTTTTGCTGACAGAGAGAGCAAGAAGGAAAAAGAGCAAAAAGAGACTTACTGTGTACAAAAAGAAAAGCTTAGAGGTGAATCATCAGGGCCAATACTGCCATAATCTACATCTCCACAATATGAGGAATGACTGTGAGCAGATATTAATCCTCCAATAATGACATCTCCAGCCTGGTAATATTCATACTCAAATAATGGCTTGTGCATGTTAAGTCTACAAGGTGGTGCTGAGCTCCGGGTCAGTAGTACTCCATAGTAGGTGATGGGAAGGATGAGTATCAGCAGGAAACAGACACAGAACACCGGAGAACATTTCATATCACACGGCAGATCTTCTCAGTCACCGGCAGCTCTGCTCAGGAGGAGACGCAATCACTGGAGCTTTATACACATCGACTGACACCGGTTTACACTACAGAACAAAGAACAGAAGAATAGTAACTTCAGTCTGAAAATAAGAAATCCATATCTGAAAGTGTAACTGATATAATAAAATTGTTGTATTCTTATATTTCATATTCAGTAAAATTTTCAGTAGTTCTGAAATAATTTATTCATTTAAAAGATACAATATACTTTTTCTGGTAAAATTACATTTTTTACATCATAGGATGAAAAGTGAATGTCCAATAGGGGTGAATGAGACACTCAAAAATCACTTAGATTTGTTCAGTTGTTGGACACCAAACTTATTCTGCTAGCAAGAATCAACAACACAAACTGGTAAATCAATAAGATGAGTTACTATAGTGTTGAAGGAGTTTGGGGGTCATGTTATTCAAGCATTTATATTTGTATATAATTACTGAACCACCATAGCACCCCATTATACAGGTATTAGGTACTGGATGCTGGAGGCCAATGGAGAGAGGGCTTCCCTTACAGCTAAATTCTGGACTTCCCTGGAGGTGAGATAGGAGGAGTCGGGCACAAAGTAGCACAGGCCGCCTGTGGAGTTGCTAGAAGATGTATTCAGAAACACTGTTGATGTGAAGAACAGCGTCTGCAGGCAGAAGGCACCTGTGAAATGTGACAGGTCTGTAGAATCACTGAGACAGTAGGATTGTCAACACAAGCTGGGATCAGAAACCAGGTGGGAAGTAGAGCAGACAAAGTCAGGTGGAAGCTGAGGTCAAACACGAGAAGCAGGTAGAGGGTATCTATTAGACAAGCCGGGGCTGGGGACTGGAGACAGGCAGGTAACTGGTCAAGAACAAGCTGGGTCAGAAAATGGGGATCACAGGAAACAAGGAATTATATGAAGACAGGCAACAAGCTGAAGATCAATTAGCAACTTCAACCACTGACAGGTTTCCTTATAAAGGCCAATGTGAAGTAATGGTGGAGGTGCTGGGTCCTAGAGTCCTTCTCCTGCTGTTGGTGCGCTGACAGATGCTGGGTTGTAGAGTCCTTCTCTTGGAGTTAGAGTGAAGCTGAGAAGATCAAAATATTGTTCAGATAGACAATCAGAAGCAGGTTAAGTTACTCTCTGAAGATATTGTTCACAAAATGTTGGAATGTTTCAGGAGCATTGCATAGCCCAAATGGCATCACAAGATATTCAAAATAATAAATAATAAAGTGAGTTCGGAAAGCAGTCTTCCACTTGTCCCCTCTTCTAATGCAGTTAGAGGCCAGCTTTGTGAATACTTGAGTTTCTTGTAACCTCCGAAATAACTCTGGAATGAGGGGAAAGGGGTACCTGTTCTTGATAGTGAATTTTTGAGCTCCCTTGGTTGATGCATGGCCAGAGGGAGTGGTCCATTTTTTTTATTTTTTTATTTTATTTTTTTCTTTGAATTGTTTTTATTGATAAGAATCGGTATACAATACAGGTATAATGTAATCATTTCAAATGAAAATGTGTTACAAGTACATGACTTATATCAAATAAAGTAAGAAAAAAAAAGGAGATGCTGAATCGCGGAAAAAATACAAAAGAAACAAGGGAAAAGTAACAGGAAAAGAAAAAAGATATTGCAGTACGATTGAAAATATAAAACCGTTTTTTCTCACGTGGCTCAAATACACAGCGAAATTCTATAGGCTTATCTCTAACATTTAACTCTAGCGCAACAAAAGTAACTAATGCTTTAAGATGAAACACATACCCCCATAAGGAAGCGGTATCTGTATGACTCCTCCGCACCCCTAGTGGGATCACGCTGTGACAGAGGGGCCATACAGAGCCTCGTTGAGTAAGGTTGTCCACAAAAAGTATGGTATTGCATTGGACAACGGGGAGGAGGCTATTTTCTATACCAGTCCGTCCAACATTTCCACTGCGTGTCTACGTTTTTACCACAAGAGTTCCTAAGGGCCAATAACCGTTCATATTGAAAATTGAGGTTCACTTGAGTTAATACTTCCGATGGGTTGGGGGACAGTGTGCTTTTCCAGTGGCGTGCGATAATCAATTTGGCTGTGTTCAGAATTTGAATTACTACTGTACGGAATTGGGTCGGATAATTATCAATTCCGAGGTGCAAAATTGCTAAGGCGGGGTCTGGAGATTGTAGCACACCTGTAATTTCAGCGAGGATGCTGAACATTTTCCTCCAGTAACTAGAAATACTCTTACAATGCCAAAATATATGTAAGGTAGTACCTACATTGCCACAATCTCTCCAGCAGAGAGGAGATTGTGTGTTGAACATCCTAGCTAGTTGGCGGGGAGCCCTATACCATTTATGTAAAATCTTTTGGGTAAGCTCCCAGTGACTGACACATCGAGTAGCAATATAAGTACATTTAAGGGCTCTACTCCAGTGGATAACATCATAAGATTTGTTCAAGTCCCTTTCCCACGTAAGCATGGACGGGGACTTCACCATTTCCTTTTTATGTTGAAGGGTGTTATAGAACACTGAAATACCCTTTCCCACCGTGGTGGGGGAGAAAAGGAACTTCCATGCCGAACTGTCAATTTCAATGACTGGTGGAGGAGTCTTTAGGAGAAAGGATGAAACCTGGTTGTATAGAAATTCACTCGATTGGGGAATTGCATAAGTGGTTTTTAAGGAGTGGAAAGGTAGTAGCTTTGAATCGGAGTATAAGTCGTCAACCCACTCTAACCCATTCTCCTTCCATAAAGTAACTTTACTATACGGGAGTAGAATGTCCAGTGTTTGAATTGGGAATCTGATGGTGGCACCAAGGTTTTCCCTCGGTTGTTGCAGGCGTAAATGTCTCCAAGCTAGGATAGTCGCCACGATCGTAGGGGAAAGGTATGTTAAGGTTCTAGGTCTCCAAGCGTCTGCCAGTAGAAAAAGACTTAAGTGGGAGGTTTTCGCTATGGAAGCTTCTAGGTTAGCCCATAGAGGATCAGGGCTTTGTAGGAACCAATGTTTGGCTTGCGCTAGAACTGCTGCCCAGTAGTAGTCCTTAAGGTCAGGGAGGCCCATTCCTCCTGCATTTCTATGTAGTATAAGTTTGTTAGAAGGGCATCGAGCCCTTTTTCCCTGCCATATGTATTGTTTAAGGAGCTTATTTAGGTCCTGGAGGTGTGACTGCTTATATACTATTGGGAGGGTTCTGAATATGTATAGTATTTTCGGCAGAATCATCATTTTGTAGGACGCTATTCTTCCTGCCCATGACAACTCTGTTTTAGAAAATTGTGATATAGCCTTCTTCACATCTTGTAGAAGGTTTTTGATATTTACCTCTGCTATATGAGATAAGTCAGTCGTTAGTTGTATACCTAAGTAGGGGATTTGTTTGGAGGTCCATACGTACGGGAACGTTCGTTTGAGATGCGAGCTCGTGTGTTGGTTTATTCCTAAGTTCAATATTAGAGACTTGGTAAAATTCACTTTATAGTACTAAATTTGGCCGAATGTTTCTAAGATTTCATGCGCGAATGGTAGTGATACAGCCGGGTTCGTTAAGTATAGGATGAGATCATCTGCGAACAGATTAACTATATGAGCTTTGTGTTGGACCTTGAGACCTGATATGTGTGGATGTGATCTAATGGTCTCCGCCAGGGGTTCTATCATCAGATTAAATATAAGAGGTGACAGGGGGCATCCCTGGCGGGTGCCATTCGATATGTGGAAGGATTTAGACAAGTGTCCCATAGTAAACACCTGAGCTGAGGGGTTGGAATATAATGCTAGGATAGCCGAAAGGGCCTCCTCCCTAAAACCGAATTTTCGCAGTGCCGCCGCCATGTAGTCCCACTGGACTCTATCAAACGCCTTCTCTGCATCTATAGAGAGAAGCAGAGAAGGCGTTTTTCGAGCCGTCGCCTGGTGGATGATATTAAGCAAGCGCCGTGTGGCGTCCGACGCCTGCCTCCCCTTCGTGAAACCAGTTTGATCCGGGCTTATTAAGGTTGGCATAAGGTCAAAAATTCTATTGGCTACTATCTTAGCGTATAATTTAATGTCTCCATTGAGGAGGGAAATGGGGCGAAAATTAGCTGGTGTATTAGGAGATTTACCTGGTTTGGGTAAGGTAACGACATATGCCTTGAGCATTTCTGCTGGGAACGAACCCGTCGTCCTGGCTGTATTAAAAATAGAAAGAAGATGAGGGGACAGTATTTTGGAAAAAGTTTTATAATATGCATTTGATAGTCCGTCAGGGCCAGGGGACTTTCCTAAAGGTAGGGAGTGTATAGCTTTCTCTAATTCGCTAAGTGTGAATGGAGCATTAAGGTCATGTAGTTGGGTACTGGATAGTGAAGGTAGTTGGATTTTGTCTAAAAAAGAGTTTATTTGTTCATTAGATGGTCTGGAGGTGTTGGGATCAGTGTGTAGGTTGTATAGGGATGCATAATAATCCGCAAATGCATTTGCAATTTCCTGAGGGTGTTCCAGTCTATGTGCAGTTTTAGAGTGGAATAAGAAGGGAATTGCTGTTTTGATTCGTTTTTCCTTCAGGCGATTGGCTAAGAACTTACCTACTCTATTGTTATTCCCATAGTAGTTAAGGCGGAGCCTTTTCATGGCTCGGTCATGAATTGTGCAGTACCATTCTCTAATTTTGTAACGTACGTTAAATAATTGGTTTGCGAGATCAGCAGACGGGTTTAATTGATTACGGAGTTCTAAATTACGTAAGTCAGCTAATAGGTCATTTGGTGTGGAAGCTCGGATTTTTTGGATCTTGGATTTGATTTTAATTAAGACTCCCCTTACATATGCTTTGTGGGCGTTCCAATTGTTGAAAGGGCTAGTACTGTTAGGGTCATTAAGAATAAAGTATTCTTCGAGCTGTTGGGCGATTTCTTTGTGTAATTTCGGGTCTTGTAGGATGGTTTCATCATTTCTCCAAATGCGTACTGGGACATGGGTTCTACCACATTCAATATGAATTAGAACGGGAGCATGATCCGACCAGGTAATGTCAAAAATAGAGGATTTTGTAATTCTATGTAACATGGTCTTATCAGTAATAAACATATCCAATCTGGAGTAGGAATTAAATCTGGGGGAGTAGTATGTGTAAGATCTTTCACTGGCGTTAAGACAACGCCAGGCATCAAGTAATTCCTAGACATGTGCATTCGTTTTCGTCCGAATGCATTTTCGTCCGAATTTCAGCTATTTCCGTTTTCGTTTTGACAAACGATAACGAAAGCACAAAATCCGAAAAACGAAAGATCCGACATAAATAAATGCTTTATTTTCGTTTTCATTGTTACAACAGTTCGATATAGAATAGGAGATTCGACATGACTCTGACAACAATCTGTCTATAGAACCTGTGGTCGAATGTGCCTAACCTTACCTCTATTAGTCCAAGATTATATAGAGAAAATATTCGACAGAGAAAAAAGATTTGACAGAGAGAAAAGATTCTGCAAGATACTGTCCTAAAAAGTGTTTGGGGACCCGGGTCCTGCCCCAGGGGACATGTATCAATGCAAAAAAAAGTTTTAAAAACGGCCGTTTTTTCGGGAGCAGTGATTTTAATAATGATTAAAGTGAAACAATAAAAGTGTAATATTCCTTTAAATTTCGTAGGGGGGGTTGTCTATAGTATGCCTGTGAAGGGGCGCATGTTTCCCGTGCTTAGAATTGTCCCTGTACAAAGTGTCATTTATGCAGGAAAAAAAGTCCTTTAAAATCACTCGCAGCTATAATGAATTGTCGGCTCCGTAATACAGAGAACACTCATTGAAAGTCATTGATAAAAAAATAAATAAATAAATAAATAAAAAAAAAGTGTGGGGGTCCCCCAAATTCAATTACCAGGCCCTTCAGGTCTGGTATGGATATTAAGGGGAACCCTGCCTCAAATTTAAGAAAAAATTTGACGTGGGGTTCCCCCTAAATATCCATAACCAGACCCTTCAGGTCTGGTATGGATATTAAGGGGAACCCCGCGTCAAATTTAAAAAAAAATTGACGTGGGGTTCCCCCTAAAAATCCATACCAGACCCTTTATCCGAGCACGCAACCTGGCAGGCCGCAGGAAAAGAGGGGGGGATGAGAGAGCGGCCCCCCCTCCCTCCTGAACCGTACCAGGCCACATGCCCTCAACATTGGGAGGATGCTTTGGGGGTCTGTGACCCCTCAAAGCACCTTGTCCCCATGTTGATGAGGACAAGGGCCTCATCCCCACAACCCTGGCCGGTGGTTGTGGAGGTCTGCGGGCGGGGGGCTTATCAGAATCTGGAAGCCCCCTTTAACAAGGGGACCCCCAGATCCCGGCCCCCCCCCTGTTTGAAATGGTAAGGGGGTACAAAAGTACCCCTACCATTTCACAAAGAAAGTGTAAAAAATGTTTAAATAAAACAAACACACTTTTGAAAAATTCCTTTATTAAAAATAAAAAAATAAAAAAAAGATTCCAGCGGCGGTAATCCACTCTTGCTATCCATCGACGGACGGTCATCTCTCCAGCGATGTCTAATATCATCCAGCGCAGCGCAGCATCCTTCTTCTGTCTCCGTGGAGGAGACACTACAGACATTCCGGCGGCTGACGTTTGTTATATACGGAGGGCGGGGCCACCCGTCACCTGACCCCGCCCCCCTCTGACGCAAGGGGAAACCCGGGGTTCCCCGTGACGTAGGGGTGACCCCGCCCCCCTCTGATGTAACGGAAACCTGCCTGTGTTACATCAGAGGGGTGCGGGTCACCCCTACGTCACAGGGAACCCCGGGTTTCCCCTTGCGTCAGAGGGGGGCGGGGTCAGGTGACGGGTGGCCCCGCCCTCCGTATATAACAAACGTCAGCCGCCGGAATGTCTGTAGTGTCTCCTACACGGAGACAGAAGAAGGATGCTGCGCTGCGCTGGATGATATTAGACATCGCTGGAGATATGACCGTCCGTCGATGGATAGCAAGAGTGGATTACCGCCGCTGGAATCTTTTTTTTATTTTTTTATTTTTAATAAAGGAATTTTTCAAAAGTGTGTTTGTTTTATTTAAAATTTTTTTACACTTTCTTTGTAAAATGGTAGGGGTACTTTTGTACCCCCTTACCATTTCAAACAGGGGGGGGGCCGGGATCTGGGGGTCCCCTTGTTAAAGGGGGCTTCCAGATTCTGATAAGCCCCCCGCCCGCAGACCTCCACAACCACCGGCCAGGGTTGTGGGGATGAGGCCCTTGTCCTCATCAACATGGGGACAAGGTGCTTTGAGGGGTCACAGACCCCCAAAGCATCCTCCCAATGTTGAGGGCATGTGGCCTGGTACGGTTCAGGAGGGAGGGGGGGCAGCTCTCTCGTCCCCCCCTCTTTTCCTGCGGCCTGCCAGGTTGCGTGCTCGGATAAAGGGTCTGGTATGGATTTTTAGGGGGAACCCCACGTCAATTTTTTTTTAAATTTGACGCGGGGTTCCCCTTAATATCCATACCAGACCTGAAGGGTCTGGTTATGGATATTTAGGGGGAACCCCACGTCAAATTTTTTCTTAAATTTGAGGCAGGGTTCCCCTTAATATCCATACCAGACCTGAAGGGCCTGGTAATTGAATTTGGGGGACCCCCACGCTTTTTTTTTTATTTATTTATTTATTTTTTTATCAATGACTTTCAATGAGTGTTCTCTGTATTACGGGAGCCGACAATTCATAATAGCTGCCAGTGATTTTAAAGGACTTTTTTTCCTGCATAAATGACACTTTGTGCAGGGACAATTCTAAGCACGGGAAACATGCGCCCCTTCACAGGCATACTATAGACAACCCCCCCCTACGAAATTTAAAGGAATATTACACTTTTATTGTTTCACTTTAATCATTATTAAAATCACTGCTCCCGAAAAAACGGCCGTTTTTAAAGCTTTTTTTTGCATTGATCCATGTCCCCTGGGGCAGGACCCAGGTCCCCAAACACTTTTTAGGACAGTAACTTGCAAATTAGCCTTTAAAATGAGCACTTTAGATTTGGAACGTTGGAGTCCCATAGACTTTAATAGGGTTCTAAAGTATGCTATATACTAGCTCCGTCGAATCTTCTTTATACATTCGACAGACACCATAAGCCTTCAAAGACAGATTCGACCGTGATTCATGTGGATTTTCGGACGAATGCAATTTTTGAACGAAAAATGAAATAAATAAAAACGAATTTCGGGAGCAACTAAATAAATTACGAAAACGAAGACGAAAACGAAATTCCGAAACGAAATATTTTACTCTGCACATGTCTAGTAATTCCTCTTTAATCAAGAGATCTTTAAATTTGGGGAGATGATTCCGAACTCCAGAGGATGTGTCTAAATCTTTATCCAATATCATGTTGAAATCCCCACAAATCAGGATGCTGCCAACCCGCATCAGTTCTATGCGGTTGAGGACTTTTTTCAGGAACCTTAACTGGTGCGAGTTAGGAGCATAAATACATGTAAAAGTAATAGGGATTTTGTTCACTTTACACACCAGAACAATAAATCTTCCATCAGGGTCAATAAAAGAGTTATCAAGTTCAAAATCAACTGAGTCTCTTACCGCAATCATGACACCCTTTTTTTTTGCTGAAATCGAAGAGTGCATGATGAATGGGAAGTTTTTATGGGTGCAAAGAGGCATAGACAGTTTGTGGAAATGCGTTTCTTGTACCGCCAGTATATCTACGTTCAGTTTAGTTGCTTCTTGCCATAAAGATCGTCTCTTGGCGGGGTGATTGAGTCCCCGCGCATTAAGCGACAGTATATTAATACTCATAGGTCGTTAGCATGGAGTGGTATGTGCTACCAGGTAATAGACTCCAAATTGTTGTCCTAGAGAATACTCCCAGCAGTAAGCAATGGAATAACAAAAATTCAGCATAATCTTGTGGGAGGTGAACACCTGTGACCGAACAAATGTTAAATGTAGTAGAAAGTTTGCAGGGTAGTTAACAAAGGAAGGCAATCCATGAAGGAATAGTTCCATCTGAAGTCTGTCAACCTTTTAAACGAGGCTAAGCGCCAAGAAATAGCAAACCGTGAATGCAATATTTGGAAAAAAAGGTGTAAATAACCTAAAACAAAGAAAAACATAACGTCATAACCAGAATAAAAAGTAAGGCCTTCAAAGGCCGGGCACTGAGGTGCCCAATGTGAGGGGGTAATGGTACGATGACAGGTACCCGGTGCGCTCGGGGAATCCTGAGAGATCCATTAACGGGGGGAGAACATGTGAACAGATCAGGTGCGACGTGTTTTCGACCTTCTTGACCGTACTACTTGCCAATCGTCATGAAGCTTGGCTGGAAGGTGTCCTACCTGTTGATGAACAGAAGGAGTTGAGTCGGGAAGCACAATTTGCCATTGTCTCAGAAGGGGGAGACCTTCCTCCAAAGAGCGGATGACGTGGGTGGAACCGTTATGGGTTACCTGTAGGGTAGCAGGATATTTCCATTTATATAAAATTTTGTGATTTCTCATGGCCTTAGTTAACGTTGCCATATTGCGACGAAGTTGCAAAGTGTATTGCGACAAGTCAGGTAGAATCTTAAGGGTGGACAGTCCCTCAGGTATATTATCCCCTTTACGTAATGCTTCCATGACTTTCTCTTTAGTGGTATAGAAGTGGAGTCGAAGCAGAACGTCCCTGGGAATTTCTTGAGGCAGGAAAGACGGTTTAGGGACCCTGTGGATTCTGTCGATTGTCAGATCCAGTGGTGACAATGACGGTACTAGGGTGCGAAAGAGGTCTTGGGCGTAGGGCAAGAGTTGTTGCGTAGTGATCATTTCTGGGACCCCCCGAATTTTAAGATTGTTCCTACGGGAACGGTCCTCAAGGTCCGCCATTTTCCGTTGGATTTTATCAATAGCCTCATGGTGTGCTGAGTGCGAGTCCACCAGTGTATTAAATGAGGAGGTGACATCACTCATTTTGACTTCTACCTGTTGTACTCTTTCACCTAGTTCATTTATTTCAACTTTGCATTGGCGTAGGCATGTTGTTATGTCTGTTTGCAATGAGGATCTCAGTAACATTAATAATTCTTTCAGCGTAGTGTCTGAGATGGGCTGCCCTGTGGTCGGAAACTGTGCAAAGGGGTCTTGTGTACATTGAAGGGCATATCGACCGCTGGGCGGGCCACTCACCTCCATGTCCCTGTCTGTTGCTTTGGGTTGCAGGTGGGTGGCTGGCTCCATCCTGGGTTTAGACTTGACTGGGCTCCTGGACGACGGAGATGTATTGGGAGAGTCAGAGTCTGAAGATGGAGTTCCTGTATCTTCCTCCATCTGCGCTGTGTCTTCTGCTCTGGCTAGTGACTCTGTGCGCACTTGAGGCTGCTGGAGCTGCGGCGTGTGTCTCCCTCCGCCATCTTTCTGTGGCCCGCGGTCTATGGCCGGGTAGAAGTCCGGCAATTTCAACTCATTTGGCTGCTTCTGAGATTTCCGCGGCATGTTAGATTGCACGGCGGGTGTCTCCGAGGTGCGGATCGGTCGTTCTTTCGGCTATGTTGGGCCTATAGCGGGCGGTTGCGGCCTGGTTCCCCGAGCGCTGAGCAGAGCTCTTTTAGATAGCGGCCATCACGCTGCGCGGTCGCCACGCCCCCCGTGGTCCATTTTTTTTTGATGAAGAAGATGCCTGCTCCCAGAGGAGGGATAGAAGAAGCCCTTTGCTAGATTGTCATCGACATATTGCCTTAATACCTTCAATTCAACCTCGGACAATGGGAAGATGCGCCCAAAGGAATCCCTGCCCCAGGGGTCAACTCAAATGGACAGTTGTAAAGACCAGTGCAGAGGCAGAGGATTGGTTTTTCTTTTGTCAGACATGTCAAGGACGTAGACTAAAAGGGATGATCTGACTAGTGTCTGTTTAGGGTTGGATAGTTAGGCACATAGGACAAACGACTTGTGTGGGGATGCCACAATGTTGATAGCAGTAACTGGATGAGAAGATGACCTCCCCTTTAGACCAGGTGATCAGTGGGTTGTGTTCCTGCAACTAAGGGATTCTGAAGATGGCTGGAAATAGAGGAGATCAGATTATATCAAAACAGAGGAGTTCCTGATGACCTGTATCTGTGGTTACGAGGATAGGTATAGTCTCTTGGGTAAAAGGCCCTGATCTAGGTGAAGTGCCATCAACAAGATGTATGTCCAGCCTTTGTTCTTGAGATGGAGAGGAATATGTAAGTCTCTGGCAAGATTAATATCCAGGAAACAGCTGCAAGCTCCCAAATAAATGATTGCCCGCAGCTTGAACTCCCTTTCAGCCACCTGCAAAGGGATATGAAGAATGATGTGAAGGCCCTGAACCTCCATCAGTCCCTTGCAAAACGCTCAGGAGTGGGGGCTCTGGGTTCTGGAAAAGGCAGTAATACAGCAGATGGAGCAGCAGCGGCAGCCAGACTGGAGGGTGTCATCATAGGGGAGGAAGTTGTGGTTGGGTTTGGTTTAGCAGAAGTCATTGAAGTAGAGAGGTTATGGAGATGCCCCTCAAGCTGGAAGTAGCCATCTTGCAGGTTCTTGACTGCTTGCATCAATGCTGTCATTTTTTAACATAGAGCTTCCAGTCCAGAAGCACCACTCTCGGCCTCAGACATAGTGGCTGTTTGATAATAGCAGGTACCGGGTGCTGGAGGCCCATAGAAAGAGGGCTTCCCTTGTGGCTTTGTTCTGGACTTCCCTGGAGGTGAGACAGGAGAAGTCAGGCACAAAGTAGCCGGGTCAGAAACTGGGGATTGCAGGAGCAAGGCATCACAGGAACACAGGTAGCAAGCTGAAGATCAATCAGCAAATTCAACCACTCACAGGCTTCCATATGAAGTCCCATGTGAAGTGCTGGTGGAGGTGCTGGGTCCTAGAGTCCTTCTCCTGTTTTTGGTGCCCTGACAGATGCTGGGTCCTAGAGTTCTTCTCCTGCCATTGGTGCCCTGAGAACAGGCTTGGTGGATCATTTCTGCCATCTTTCTAGCTATTTAAAAATGTCGCCCCGAATTTTCTTATACTACCAATGCCAATTAATTAACAATGCATGATATAATATGATGTGGGGGGAAATATCCAAAACAGACAAAGGACTAAAATATTGGACTATTGACTATAATGCACAAAATGGGTTTTCCTGGTTGTCTATGAGTGATTACCTCTCACTTTGTTTCCCAGATAGCATTATCACCAAGAGATATGTGACCCATCACCTTGATCTCCCTCTACACAAAGCAATAGACATCAAAGAAATTCTGAAGGTAATCAAATTGCTGCCCCTGGATCTCCCTTTCAGGTCTCCTATGTTGTACAACCACCACAGCCTGGATATTCAGCAGATCCTGTCATTTGAGTTAGATTCTTTGCTGTGCTAGAGCAGGGCCTAGACAAAACAAACCATCTTTGTGTGATGGTTAATCAAGGGCCTGTATAGGGTTCATCACTTTTTTAACAAGATGAGGGGCATGGCTTGACAATGGCACTGTGATGCTGCAATTTCAGCAGCTCCGTGCTACGTTTGGGCATTCTACAGTGCACAGACCTCAAGCTTTTTACATGTCAGCGACGGACCGAGTGCCCGGGACACCCTCTGCACATAGGGGTACAGACATTTCTGCTTACATCCTTCGGAACTCGGCAACCCCAGTGCAGGCTGCAGAGCCTAACATGGCACTGGTGCGGACTAAAACCACCGGCACGGGCAATGCAAAGAAGACCAGCAAAGGACTGCACAACCTGCCACAAGAGGTGCAGATGCCCAGCGGCCAAGTGGACTCCCCGATCCCTTCCCAGAGATGCCAGGGGTTGATGAAGCCCCCATATTGCCGGAGACTGGCCCGCAGGGACAGCCGCCCACTGAAACCAGGAAGAAAATAATGGCTCTCCTCCCCATGAAGCAGGACATCGCAGAAACTGTGGCAACAATTGTGAGTATTTTATCCAGGGAGATTCATGATTTTAAACAAAATATAGACTCTGTAAACACACAGGTGGTGGTGGTGGAGACCTCCTCATGTGCCATGGAAGCCAGAATGGCAACACTGGAGGAGGCACAGATTAACTACATACGTCATCTGATCATGCTACAGCTATCAGTCGATGATGGGGAAAACCGTACCCGCAGAAACAACGTTAGGCTGCGCGGTGTCCCCGAAGCCATCTCAGGCGGGGACCTCAAGGCCACTGTCACTGCCATCTTTAACATACTATTGGACAAACAATTGAGAGCAGAGCTAGAACTGGACCGGGTACATAGAGTACATGGCCTCAGAGGTGGAGATGTTACTGCACCGAGAGACGTTTTGGCCCGGGTACACTTCTATGCAATTAAGGAGGAATTAATGCATGGGCAAAAGGCCCGGTAGACTTTGATGGAGCCTCCAAACATTTTTTTCCAGACCTATCGTGACTCACACTGAGGATGAGAGGCATGATGCGCTCATTACTAGACACCATCAGAAAAGCAGGAGCCACATACAAATGGGGCCACCCCTTTCATCTCACAGTCCTCAAAGGTGACAGCTCCTTCACCCTGAGATGGCCGGATCAGCTTGCGGATCTATTTTCGTTCCTGAATGTACCAGAGATACTCATCCCTGATTGGCTGGACTTTCCAGTCTCCCTGGATATTGCACGGCCATCACTACCAAGATCCTAAAGACCCAGCAGACGTCATCAACGATCCAAACCAAGGCGAGAATCCAGAGATGGTCTTAGATCCCCTGAACCCTAACAGGGACAATCATAGAAAGCAACACCCACAATAAGTAGACTTTAAATATGAGTATTTCTGCAATATAGACAGGCTACGGACAGTTCATAGTTAATTTGAGTTTACAGAGGTTCAATGGGACAGTTTACCGCAAACCGCCCTAAACCTATACCTAGTACCTGCCTATTAGATTGTTGGTCACTACTATGGGTGCTTGTTATGTAGAGTCAGGATCTGGAGCTGGATGGGGGTGCTCCAATGGCGCCCACCTCCGTCGCTATTCCACCGGCTGGATGTTCCCTTTTTTCCTTTTTTTGATTTCAGCCTGCCTTTTGTTGGTGGATGGTGGGGGTGTGGCGGGTCGCGGGTGTGGCGGGTGAAGGCATAAACACCGGTTGTCTTAAAGGTTAGAGTTCACATAGTTAGTTATGTTATGCCTGACTCACACAATTTAGCAGGGAATGTATAGACTATAGACTTGGGAAGTAAACTGCCGCCAAGATCACTGGTAAAATATATATGCTGGGGAGACTGAGGCGTTCCCCCTATAGGAGCAGTCATTCCCAAATCGAGGCTGTAGTATACCACCTTTTTTCCTAGATGAGGACCCCCACCTGAGCGCACGTCTCCTATTGGTCTGACTGAGTCAATCTTCAAATCCAAACATATAGGTTGCGCATCTGTGTGCAAGGCTTTATTAACACCTTGTAGGGCACCCTAATACTCCCCTTCCCTTCTATACCTTTCTACCCCGGGTGCCTATCTTCTTCCCGCTCATCTTATTACCCTACCTTTTTCTCCACCCCTGTTTCTTTTCCTCACCCTTCCGTACCGACCCCGCCCTTCCACAAGAGAGTAGATGGGGGGTTTGTTCCTACCCCCTCAGTACGACATCCCATGAGAGGTCCACCCAAGGCCGCCCAAGCCAAGGGATCAAATTTAACTCACTAAACACACGTGGCTTGTCCACCCTGGAAAAACGCTCCAGACTCCTCTCAGACCTCAAAAATTCCACACTCAGATAGCGTTATTGCAAGAGACGCACTTCAAACAGCAAGCTGTTCCAAAGCTTAGCAACAGAAACTTCCCCTACATATACCATGCGCCCTCTCATCTACCGAAATCTAAGGGAGTTAGTATCCTGATTGCTAAGTCAATACCATGGACCCCACTAGAGGAGCGGGTTGACCCACAGGGCCGCTATTTACTCATAAAGGGGAAAATCAAGAGTACCATGGTGATCCTGATGAATGTTCACTTCCCAAACACAAACCACATCACTTTTATGAGGTCCCTAACCCCAATAATCTTGGATAGTGATGGATGAACTTCCGACGGGATGTTTCGCGAACGTGAACCACGAACGCGGCCAAAGGTTTGCGAAACGCAAAGTTTGCGGCGGACCCCATTGACTTTAATGGCAGGCGAACCTTAAAAACCTACAGGTCATATTTTCAGCCACAAAATACTTACTAACTGTGCACACATAGTCCCACAACACGGACACTGACATACCAGAAGTATTAAGTGAATCTGGGATTGACAACGACAAGCATTTTTTTTTATCGGTGAAATTTTGACAATTCAGGAGCACGTGAAGGCTATGGAGGAGAGGCAAGGTCGGGCCAGGTTATGAAGGGGGTGCAGGAGATGATCAGTGCAACTGTCAGGGCAGCACAGTCCTGTGCCAGTGTCCCAGTGTGCCAACCTGTGCTTGAGCCCCTCCCTCTGGCCGGTCCTTACCCCCACCTATGCAGGGCTCCACTGCGGTGGTCCGGAGGTGCCAGTCCAGTGCTGATCCTCAGCCATGGTGCTGGCACTGCCTGCTGATTGGCTTCTCCGCTGCTATCTCCCTCACTGTCTGAAACCAGCACCATGATAGAGACTGAGCACTGACACCAGCACCATGATAGAGAGCACTGACACCAGCACTGAGATAGAGATCACTGACACCAGCACCGTGATAGAGGGCACTGACACCAGCACCGAGATAGAGAGCACTGACACCAGCACGAGATAGAGAGCACTGACACCAGCACCGTGATAGAGAGCACTGACACCAGCACCGTGAAAGCACTGACACCAGCAACATGATAGAGAGCACTGACACCAGCACCGTGATAGAGAGCACTGAAACCAGCACCATGATAGAGAGCACTCAGACCACACCAGCACCGAGACAGAGAGTACTGACACCGTGATAGAGAGAGAGCACTGACACCAGCACTGAGATAGAGAGAGAGCACTGACACCAGCACCGTGATAGAGAGCACTGACACCACACCAGCACCGTGATAGAGAGCACTGACACCACACCAGCACCGAGATAGAGAGCACTGAAACCAGCACTGATACCAGCAACTCACTGCGGGACCCAAAAATATGACACCGCTCAACCTCTTTAAACAGGAGGGTATGGGCATATAGTACGGTGTGCTTTTTTTGTACAAGGAAGTGAGCCAAAGGTAGAAAAAAGGTCTGAGTGCTCGATTAAATAAATTGTTTATAGAGTTATGCTTATACATGGTCTACTGGTCACATGTGTTGAATTCCTCCGAGATCCATGCCTCATTCATTTTTATAAATGTGAGGTAGTCAACACTGTCGTGAGCTAGGTGAGTTCGCTTATCGGCCATGATCCCCTCTGCTGCGCTGAACGTCCTTTAAGAAAGGACACTGGACTAGGGGCAAGCCAACAGTTCCATTGTAAATTGTGCAAGCTCTGGTCAGAGGTCAAGCCTGCCCACCCAGTAGTCCAGGGGTTCATCACTTCTCAGAGCATCCACATTGGCCGTTAACCCAATGTAGTCGGACACCTGTCAATCTAGGCGTTCCCTGATGCTGGATCCGGATGAGACCTGTCGATGGGTCGGCTGAAAGAATGATCTCATATCAGAAGTGACCAACACATCTTCAAACCACCCTCTTCTTGCAGGCGCTGTGCTGTTGGATTGGTACCGCAACTCTTTCTCTGGGAGTGGGAATTCCTCTGCCAGCGCACTCAAAAGCAGAATGCAGCATTTCTCTAAGCAAAGCCTGTAAGTGCTCCATTCTGACAGCCCTCTGTGACGGCGGTAACATTTCCGCCATTTTATGTTTGTACCGGGGGTCTAAGTACGTTGCCACCCAGTACTGGTCCTTGACCTTTATGCTTTTTATATGGGGGTCCCTGTTAAAACACTGGAGCATGAAGGCCCCCATTTGCACTAAACTGGAAGTGGTGGCCTGGCTCCTGCTCATCATCCAGGATAATGTTGTCCTCCTCGTTCTCCTCTCCCCATTCATGGACAACAACAGGGATCCCAGAAAGGTTTAAAGCATGCTCTTCTTGCTCCTCCTCATCCTCCCCGGCACCATCCTCCTCTGACTCATCTTCAGACTGCTGTTGTTGACTTGTCTCAGATAGAGTAGCTCCCCTGGGAATTCATCCAGCATTGCGACTTCCTCATATTCCTGCTCCTCCACGGCTTGATCAATGACACAACGCAATGCATGCTCCATAAAGAAGGCATAAAAGTACGATGTCACTGATAGCACCATGGCTGCGACTGACCAGTTTGGTGATCTCATCAAATGGCCACAGAAGTCTGCATACATCGCGCATGAGCAGCCACTGGCACGGTGAAGAAAACAAGCTCCCCAGAACCTGTTCTGCCACAGAGTTCATACAGGTAGTCGTTAACTGCACGTTTCTGCTGGAGCAGCCTATCAGGCATATAGAAGGTTGAGTTCCATTGCGTTGGGCAATCGCAAATAAGACATCTGACCGGCAGATTGTGTAGATGCTGAATGTCAGTAAGGCAAGCCATGGCCGTGTAAGATCTTCTGAAATGGGCGGAGATTTTCCTTGCCTGCCACAAGATGTCCTGGACCCCAGGGTATTTGACAATGAATCGCTGCACGACCAAGTTTAAGACGTGTGCCATGCATGGCACGTGTGTAATTTTGCCCTGTTTCAATGCGCTAAGCAGATTGGCACTGTTGTCACACACCACTTTACCATCTGTCAAATTGAGCAGTGTTAGCCACTGATCTGCCTATGAATGCAAAGCTGAAAGGAGTGCAGGGCCAGTGTGGCTCTTGGCTTCCAGGCACAACAGATGCAGCACAGCATGGCAACGTCTCACCTGGCAAGTAAAATAGGTTCTGGGATCTTGGACGGCGCAGCGGAAGAGACTCTAGCAGTGGAAAAGGAGGAGTCAGCCAAGGAGGAGAGGGAGGATGGCGTAGGAGGAGGAGAAGAAGAGGCAGGCCTTCATGCAATCCGTGGCGGTAAAACCAAATCTACACGAGTGCCACGTGTTACATGCTTGATGGCCATTAGAAAGTTCACCCAGTGGGGAGTAAAAGTTATATTCCCTGCCCATGTTTGCTAGACCACGTGTCTGTGGTCAGATGTATCTTGGCACAAACACTATGTGCCAGAGATGCATTCACTTGCCACTGAACATGGCCATATAGCTCTGGCATGCCCTTCTGTGAGAAATAATTCCTTCCTGGGACCTTCCATTCTGGCATTCCAATGGCCACAAATTTTCGAAAGGCCTCTGAGTCCACCAGTTTATATGGCAGTAGTTGGCGAACTATCAGTTCTGACAAGCCAGCCGTCAACCGTTGGGCAAGAGGGTTATCCGGCGTCATCATTTTTTTACGCTCGAACATTTGACTCATGGAAGCCTGGCTTTTTCCAGAAAAACGTGAGGACGGCATGTTGGAAGGTGGAGTGGAGGACAATTCTGAGGAGAGAGGAGAAGGAGAAGTAGAATAGGCTGGATGGTGAGAGCCTGGAGTGTGGCTTTGTGGGTTCTGTTGCTCCCACTGGGCTCAGTGATGGCAGCTCATGTGCCTTCTTAAGGCGGTCATCCCTAGGTGAGTGTTGGGCTTACCGTGACTAATGCATTGACTGCAAAGGCTGCAGATGGCAACACTATTGTCAGCAGCAGACGCGTTAAAAAAAAGCCCACACTGCGGAGCCATGTGCCAGCGTCCTGGGAGCGCCAGATGTGACCGTACATGGTTGATGCCTCGCTCCTGATATATTAGCAGTCTGTTTTGTCCCTCCTGTGCAATGTAGGTTCCGCCTGCTTCTCCTCCCTATCTGCTGGTCCATATCTCCCTCTGAACTCCCCTCCTCTTCCTCTCTTGTGGGCACCCACGTGACAACACTAGACACGTCATCATCGACGTCACCTTCCCTACTGCTATAATTAGAGATCTTGGAGTAGGCAGCAACACTGGGGACCAACCTCCTCCTTGGGCTGATTTGGGTACTGTCGTCAGACTGCTGCGTGGCGATTGTTGCTACCTCCTATTCCTGATCCAATGCCAAGAGTGACTGCGCATCGGCAATGTCTTGTGATGGATCGGAAAATTATTCCTGTGACTCAAGCAGAGGGTATGTGGTGGTGGTGGTGTTGGTGGTAGTGTCTTTGGGGGTGCACACAGCAGAGAGTGAAGAAGAGGGTGCAGATTGAGAGGATGAGGAGGGTCCATAAGAGTAAGGCTGAGTGAGCCACTCAACCAAGTCTGCTGTGTCCTTTGATGTAATCGAATGCACCTTCTGCAATTTGCCACTTTGGCTCAAGCCTGTTGCTCCTGCCCTACCCCTACCACCCCTGCGGAAGGGCCTGCCTCTTCCTCTGCCTGTCATTTTTTAAATGACCCTGTGACAAAAGTCTCTAGAAAAGTGCAGTATGTATGTGGAAGAAGGTATATAACACCCTGCTTCAATCTGTCGTTTTGGGGGGCCACTGGTCTATCACACCAGTTATAATACTTTTTTCTAATTGCGTTTGTCACTCTTTGTAGTATCGCTGCAGAACCGCTCAGCAGTCACAATGCTGCACAGTGGAAATGCACTATACTATGCTTCTATATGTGCAAGTATTTTATATGTGTATTACACCCCTATATACTGTACACCAAATAGTACACCTATACCAGTCCTTAAAAGGACCTTTGTGTACCCAATAGTAGCTAGCTAGTAGCTAGTGAATTGCAGACTGTCCCTGCTCAAAACACCAAACTGTCCCTCCCTACACTGAGAAAAAACAGCTGCAGAATCGGTCAGCAGCACAGCAGTGCAGTATAATATACTTTCTATATTTGTAAGAAAGTATATTCTAAGTGTATTACAACCCTATATACTGTACACCTATACCAGTCCTTAAAAGGACTTTTGTGGACCTAATAGTAATAGCTAGTGATTAGACTGACTGTCCCTGCTCCACACAGCATCCTGTCCCTACACTGACAAAAGACAGAATGTAAAATGGCCACAAGATCAGGTCTATTTATATGGTAGGGGATATGTCCATGTGCTGCAATTTCTCAATTGGCTGTCCTGTACGCCATTATGGATGTGTCATGGGTCAAAGTTCTTCACAATGTAAACGAATATGTCAGCCACGAACAGTGCCAGAAGTCCATGGGTTTGGCGAATCGCGAACGAGCAAAGTTTGCCATGAACCGACCACCAGGCGAACCGCAAGGACATCTCTAATTAAAAGCAATGAACCAAAAGGTGAGGGACAAGGGCCAGGGCCACCTTACTGAGCGGGCACCCCTGAGCACTGTCCAAGGGGACCCAGATTCACTGTGGGAGCACGGTGACGTACAAGAGGTACGACTAGCCGAGAAAATTGTTCAATAGCCAGTGCGGCTCCTTCTGCTTGATTCCAAGCATGCGTGAACCTTTTTGTAAAGCTCTCCACCTTGAAGCTATTATCAGCTCTTACTTATTGAAGCCAACATCAAGCCATGTATCTCACTTCACCTACTATCTTCAGGGCCGACTACCTTGTCCCAGTGTTTCCTCTGGTCTTTTCCATGGCCATTTGGTGGGGTTATGGATATGGTGGGCCCCGCATAACGTGGAAGCATAACATCTACAGGTGTTTTGGCTCAGATGCTTAATACCATTCATTCTGGGAGCTTTTGAAGCTAAGAAACCATTCAAAGTGCCTGACTTGTTCTGTTGTTTTTAACTATAAACATCATTTAATGTCTGTCTAATACTCTACTCTGATATGTAAGTGCATTATATAGAAATCTATATAATATTTGTAAAGATATATGGTGATTTCTATTTTTTTATAATTGTCATTTGTTTATTGAATAGAAATGCGCTTTTGCTTCACACTCACCCCTGAGGAAGGAGACATGAGTGCTCCGAAACGTGTAGAGTGTTAAAGCAATATAGTTTATTGTATTGTATATTCACTGACAACCATGCTGTTTAACATGTCTTTCTACGATATGTTTGTAATGATATTTTCAATCAATAAATGTATTTTTTATGCTATACTTTTATCTATTGTATGTGCCTTAAAGGCCTTAAAGTCCACCATCAGGGGTCTCCTTTTGCTAGTTCTATAAGAAAAAGTGCAACACAATTAACAGTGTTAGCGAATAGATGTGTTAGAGTGGATACATGAATCACTAATTGACTAATTATTATAGTAATAAGAGGTTTACAAACTCCCAAACCAAACTTTGGGGTAAGAATCCACACAGAATATGTATATTTGATGTATTAAAAAAAAGTCCCAACAGAAACAAATTGACAAGGTGATGAAAAAAAACAACTTTTGATGCCGCCCCTCACCCTCTACAATGGTAACCGATCAGGATACTTTAAATCTGGATAGGAGAAGGGAGCTTTAATAAAGCCAGATGGCCTCTTACCAAATTTGGTGGACCCCAAATTATGAGGGTCAGGCCGCGTACACACGCGCGGACTGTTCGCCCAACTTTGTCCGTCCAACAGTTTCGGCAAACAGTCCGCTCAAAATTAGCATGGACGGACATGGCCACACACGACGAACGAACAGTCCGCTGAAACCGTGCGCGATGACGTGAACGTGCCGTACGTCGGGGCGAAAAATACGACGTCCTATACACTGCATTATAACTTTCGGCGTGTAAATCCTTTCTGAGCATGCGCATTACACATGATTAAACAATTTCAAACATATATATTACTTACATACATAATAATCACATTTATTATTTTATTTCCTCTTTTCCCCCCTCCCAAACATATCTTGAATATTTTAACATTTAAACAAAAAAAAAGGGAAAAAATACACATCCAACCCCCCCCCCATTTCTCTCTCCCTTCCCTCTCTTCTCTCTCCTCCCCTCTGCGAAATCTTTCCTTCCATTTCTTCCCTCCTTCTTCCTCAATTTTTTACCAGTTTCCTATACTGTCTCCAGGGAGTCCAAACCAGGAGGCACCTTTCATACGTATCTAATTATTGTGCTAAAAGTATCTCCATTCTCTCTATGTTATCCATTTCTAGGGCCCATTCGTTTATCGAAGGAGACTGAGTTGATCGCCAGTGCCGCGGTATCACAGTTCTTGCTGCCGTCAACCAGTATCCGAGAAGATTCTTTTTAATGTTTTTATATGTTCTTGGTAACATAGAGAGAAGGGTAATTTGTGGTGTGTTTGGGATTACCTCCCCAGTAACTATTGTGTATAATTGCATAATCTTTTCCCAAAAACCAAAAATTAGGGGACATTCCCACCAAATATGAAGCAGTGAGCCCTTGTCTGTATGGCACCGCCAACATACTGTATATCTGATTTTTCTGGGTATATATGATGGAGTGTCACTGGGCTCCAGTACCATCTTGAGAGCAACTTGTAATTCGTCTCTTGTGCTTTAATTGATAAACAGTGAGAAAAATTAAATGCCTTCTCCCATTCCCCAACCTCAATTTGAGCATTGATCTCATTAACCCATTTATTTATATATTCCGGGGGCTCCGGGTGATTTTTAATAATAAACATCTTATATAGTACTGATATAACATGTTTTGGTTTTTGATCTTGTGTCAGGAGAGTTTCAAGTTGTGTTAAATCTCTACCCAGAGACTTGCTTGAATGAATTGTACACAAAAATGACAGTAACTGACAAAATTCCAACGTTTGCATAAATGATGGTCGCTGTGTAGGGAATAGATTTAATAAAGACGGAATTGTCCCCTGGCATAAAATATTGCTCAGTCTATAATGGGATTCCCTATTCCATATAAGAAAACTTGTCCTATTTAATGCTGGTGGAAAAAAGGGGTTGCCAAATAAAGGTGTCATATGTCCTTCATAGGAGGAAAGTTCCAATTTTATAGCTGTTTTACCCCATATATTCAACACATGAGATGTGAGGGAAGGCATAGACTCTAACAACTCTCGATGTAAATTACTACCAGACAAATCTAACCATGGCAACACCTTTAAATCCAGTTGATTCAACCCTTGTTCTATTTTTACCCATTGTTTAGTTTCCGGACAATAGAACCAATCCACCAATCTAGTCAAAACAGCCGAGACGTAATAATAATACAAGTCAGGTGCACCCGCACCTCCTTTCGTTTTTGGTAATGATAATAATTTCCTTTGTAGTCTTGGTTTTTTATGGCCCCAAATAAATTTTGTAAAAGCCGATTGTAAAGTGGAAAAAAATGATCTAGGGACACCAACTGGGATAGTTTGAAAAAAATACAAGAACCGCGGTATTATATCCATTTTTTAATATATTAATCCTCCCAAACCATGAATGTTGCTTAACATCATATTTTTTTAGATCTTGTAAAGTACGTTGCAGAAGAGGAACATAATTCATTGAATATAGATGGATTGGGTCCGGGGGGATTTCAACACCTAAATATTTTAAAGCTGCAGAGCAAATCTTAAACGTAAAATTAGCTCTCAGCATTGCAACCTGTTCGGGTACGAGCGACACATTAAGGATTTCTGATTTTGATACGTTTACTTTAAAGTTGCTCAGTTTCCCAAACCGCTGGAATTCAGATAGTGTAGAGGGAATTGCAATGTGTGGATTAGTGATATAAAGTAGTAGATCATCAGCAAACAAAGCCAGTTTTATTTCCCTTTGTTTTATCTGTATACCGGTAATGGAAGAGTTCCGTCTAATAGCCGTCGCTAAATATTCCATTACTATAACATAAAGCAAAGGGGATAACGGGCATCCCTGACGGGTACCATTTTGTAAATTAAAACTTGTTGTCAATGAACCATTAATTTTTATTCTAGCTACTGGTTTAGTGTATAGTGCCATGATCTTATGGAATATATTTGACCCTAGTCCTATTTGCATTAAAGAATGTTTAAGGAAGAGCCATCCCACCCGGTCAAATGCCTTTTCCGCATCGACTGAAAGAAGGCATACTGGAATTTTAGCCCTTTGTGCATAATTCATTAACAAAAAAGTTTGTGGAATTCGCAGGATTCTCCTTCTCCCTCTGATACTGTTCTCACCCTCAACCATCAGTGCAAGATGGAGAGACTCTTAGCCTTTATACATTTTAAAGCCATGCCGTTTAGGCTTAAATGGAGTAGCTGGCTCTCCCACCCCAGCTGTTCGGTTAAAGATTGAGTTCTAAGGTTGAGAACTTGGTTTATGAATACAATCCGATTTATACTCTGTTGGGATGTTTAATATACACCTGTTCTTCGTGTTACAAATGGTGACCTGTTCCCCCTCCCCCTACTTCCCCCTCTCTTATCCTCTCCCTGTGTCTGTTCCTTCCTTTCATTGTTTTGGTTAATGTACCATTTTTGGCGGGAAAAGGGGTCTCCACCCTTGCTGGCACAGTGTGATCCCATTGGGGTGCCAGTAAGTGTGTGCGGGATTCCGTCTTCCTGATTATCACTCTAGCCTCAGTATATCTGTAATTTGCCTTATTATTGCTATTGCTTATTATTGTTATGTTATGCTATGTTACTCCACTCTTTCATGTTGATTGTTTACTATTTGGCGGATACTAGCTCTACACATATCCTACTTGGCTGTATTTGTATGTTCTTTCATATGTAAACTCAATAAAAAACTATTTTAACTAAATAGAGCTTGCAGTCAGCGGTAGGAGCTTGTGCGTGCTGTCTGCGTGCTCTGAACCCAGTATACACTGCTATATCCACCTATATAGCAAACTACCTTGCTCATTTTAAATAGAGCTTGCAGTCAGCGGTAGGAGATTGTGAGTGCTGTCTGCGTGCTCTGAACCCAGTATACACCACTATATCCACCTATATAGCAAACTATCTTGCTCGTTTTAAATAGAGCTTGCAATTAGCGTTAGGAGATTGTGCGTGCTGTCTGCGTGCTCTGAACCCAGTATACACCACTATATCCACCTACATAGCTCTTCTCTATTTGAGCCATCTGCAGGAGTTAGTGGAAGTTGTGTGTGCCTCCAGCACAATATACACTACCCAATTGCTGGTTTTCCCAACTCCCTTCAGGCCATTATAATGTCTGGAAGGCCGGCAAGGAGAGGCAGACAGGCGCAAGCCGATAAAAGAGGGCAAGCAGGCTCTGGGTCTAGAGACAACAGTGCTGGTCGTGGACGCGGTGCATCGTCATCATCAGCACGTGGCCATGGGACACGCTTGTCCTTCTTTTCGGCAGCTGGACATGTTGAGCCGCAACATGCCAACGACTTGGTAGAGTGGATGACCAAGCCCTCTTCATCCTCCTCATCCTCTCTCACCCAGTCTCAGGGTACTAGCAAAGCAGCTGCCAACGCATCGTCTTCCCTCCTCTCAATGTCATCATCAGTGACTCCTTCCCTAGACCCACCACGTCCTCCTGAGGAGTCTCCTGAACTCTTTGAGCACAGTGTTGGGTACATGCTCCAGGAGGATGCCCAGTGTTTTGTAGGCTCTAATGATGATACTCAGCTAGAGGAAGGCAGTAGCATGAGCGCAGAGAGAGGGGATGCTCAAGAAGGACAGCAATCTGGCAGTCATGTTCCACAAGCTGCAGCATACTACCAGGTTTGCTCCAGCGATGAAGAGGGAGGGGATGATGAGAGCACTGACTCCACGTGGGTGCCTGGTAGGAGAGAGGAGGAGGAGGAGGAGGAGGCACATGTCCAACGAGGCAGGATGCCCTCCGGGGGCAAGCTTAGGGGCAGCACACCGACTGAATCACACTGCAGAACTCCGCCTGTGCAGGGCGCTGCCTCTGCGCGTTATTCTAAAAGTGTGGGCCTTTTTGAGATGAGTGCATCAGATCTCACCACTGCTATTTGCAACATATGTCTCAAGCGTATCTCGTGTGGCCAAAACATCAGCCGCTTGGGCACCACATGCTTGACCAGACATATGTTGACCTGCCATGCAGCTCGTTGGCAAGCGTACCTCAAAGACCCACACCAAAGAACAAACCGGACCTCTCCTTGCTCCTCATCAACTGGAATCTCCAACCCCACTAGACCTTCAGTCCTCTCTGAAACCTGCTCTGAGAGGAATGAAGGTGTAGAATTAGGTGTGTCACAGCCAAGTGCTTCCAGGCACTCTGCTAGCAGTACACCCACGTCCGATTATAGCAGGCAAATGTCCCTGCCCCAGCTGCTGGACCGGCGAAAGAAGTTAACTCCCAGCCATCCACATGCCCAGCGGTTGAATGCTATCTTGGCTAAATTGCTAGCACTTCAACTGCTGCCTTTTCAGTTGGTAGACTCGGCCCCTTTCGTGAGTTTGTACAATGTGCGATTCCTCAGTGGCAGGTCCCCAAACGCCACTTTTTCTCACGGAAGGCGATTCCGGCTCTCTATTGGCATGTGGAAGGCAATGTCCTTGCCTCGCTGGACAGGGCGGTCAGCGGTAAGGTGCATATTACCGCTGACTCATGGTCCAGCAGGCATGGACAGTGACGTTACCTGTCTTTCACGGCCCATTGGGTCACTCTTCTGGCAGCTGGGAAGGATGCAGGACAAGGTGCAGTAGTGTTGGAGGTTGTTTCGCCACCACGACTCCAAAATGCTACTATTGGTTGTGACACTCCTCTCCCTTCCACCCCCTCCTCTTCTTCTTCCTCCATGGCCTCTTCCAGTGCTCTGTCCTCAGAACCAGCGGTGCTCCATAGGCGTTCCAGGGGCTACGCAAGTATGCAGGCAAAACGATGCCATGCCGTGATTGCGCTGGTTTGTTTGGGGGACAGGAGCCACACTGGGGTGGATGTTTTGTCAGCTCTGCAGTGGCAGGCCGAGAGGTGGTTGACGCCATGCCAGCTTAAGCCAGGAATGGTGGTTTGCGACAATGGCACCAACCTCCTCTCCAACAGGGACAACTGACCCATGTGCCCTGTGTAGCTCATGTCCTTAACCTGGTGGTGCAGCGGTTCTTGGGCAGGTACCCGGGCTTACAGGATGTCCTGAAGCAGGCCAGGAAAGTCTGTGTGCATTTCCGCCGATCATTTAATGCCTGTGCTCGGCTGGCTGAGCTCCAAAAGGAGTTGAACCTGCCCAAGAACCGCCTTATATGTGACATGCCCACCAGGTGGAACTCAACGTTGGCCATGCTTCAGCGGCTGCACATGCAGCAGAGGGCCATCGATGAGTACCTGTGCGACTATGGCACCAGGACAGGGTCAGGGGAGCTCGGTTTTTTCTCACCACGCCAGTGGGGCATGATGAGGGATGCATGCACTGTCCTGTCACCGTTTGAGGAGGCTACAAGGATGGTGAGCAGTGACAGTGCATGCATCAGTGACACTGTACCTCTTGTCTACCTCTTGGAGCATACGCTGCGTGGAATAATGGACAGGGCACTTGAGGCAGAACAGAGGCAGGAAGAGGAGGACTTCCTTGCCTCTCAAGGCCCCCTTTATCCAGACAGTGTTCCTGCTGTGCCACCCATCACACAGGAAGAGGATGAGGAGGAGGAGGAGGAGGATGATTGTGTCAGCATGGAGGTGGAGGCTGGCACTCAGCATCAGCAGCAGCAGCAGTCTTGTAGGGATGATTTACAGTCCCAGGAAATCCGTGGACATGTACGTGGCTGGGAGGAGGTAGCTGTGGATCATGTTGTCCTTAGTGACTCCTCGTATTCTTCGGATCAAGGAGAGGGACCATTACTGCCTGGCCACTCTCCTTGATGCAGGGTACAAGGGTAAGGTTGCCGTCCGTATCTTGCCATCGCAGAGGGAGCAGAGGATGAGACATCTCCGGGAGGCCTTGCAGAAAGGTCTGTGCAACGCGTTCCCAGAGACTGGGAGGTTACAAATTCCTGGTCCTGGACAACGTGTTGCTGAGGCATCGGTCAGAAGGAGCGGTGTAGAAGGTGGCCGTCTGACCGATGCTTTCAGACAATTTTTTAGTCCGCAGCCCCAAGGTATGATCGGTTCTAGCAAGCATCGCCAGCGTCTGATTTACATGGTGCAGGATTACCTAGGGGCAAGGTCAGACTTGGACACCTTTCCCACCGAAAATCCTTTGGCTTACTGGGTCTTGAGGATGGATCACTGGCCAGAGCTTGCACAGTATGCAATTGAGCTACTGGCCTGTCCTGCATCCAGCGTTCTTTCGGAACGCACCTTCAGTGCTGCTGGTGGCTTTGTTACCGATCACAGGGTGCGCCTGTCCACCGAATCAGTTGATCGACTGACCTTCATCAAGATGAATCAGTCTTGGATCACCCACAGCTACCAAGCACCTGAAGCTGAAGTAACCGAATAATTTTTTTTGAAATATCACATCCCTTCAAGACTTCCTATGCTGATGCTGAGTGACTGTCCTGTTATGTTAATTGTTTATCCTCTTCCTCCTCCGCTGATATGTTGGAAGAACATTTCTGGTTCTGGGTGATGCCATCAGCGCAATTTTTCTGCCCCTGTTTAACAGGGGCGTTTAATTACAATTTTTGATGCAATGCTTTGCAGCAGGGCTAATTCCTGCACTACAACTAGAGTATATGGGAGAGTTTGCAGTGTCGTGGCACCAGCACCAGTGCCTAAGGCCCAATTTTTCTGCCCCTGTTTAACAGGGGCGTTTAATTACAATTTTTGATGCAATGCTTTGCAGCAGGGCTAATTCCTACACTAAAACTAGAGTATATGGGAGAGGTTGCAGTGTCGTGGCACCAGCACCAGTGCCTAAGGCCCAATTTTTCTGCCCCTGTTTAACAGGGGCGTTTAATTACAATTTTTGATGCAATGCTTTGCAGCAGGGCTAATTCCTGCACTAAAACTAGAGTATATGGGAGAGGTTGCAGTGTCGTGGCACCAGCACCAGTGCTAAGGCCCAATTTTTCTGCCCCTGTTTAACAGGGACATGTAATTACAATTCTTGATATAATATTTCACAGGAGGGCCCATTCCTGTGCCCACCCAGTGCAACTGTGAGGACTTATAGTGTTGTGGCACCAGCACCACAACAACCAAAGGTCAATTTTTCTACCACTGTTCAAAAATGGCATGTAATTACAATTCTTGATATAATCGTTCACAGCAGGGCGCTCCAGCGCCCACCAAGAGTCACTTTGAGGGCTTACAATGTTGTGGCAAAACCAACACCTTGTTCCGCCATTTCTGCAGAGCATATAGGGCAGGCCCCTACTTTCAAACATCCAACTTACAAACATCTCCTACTTGCAAACGGAAGGAGACAACAGCAAGTGAGATGAAAAAAGATGGACGACAAAACAAATTATACAGGGGTGATAACCCTTCCCTATGTTTTCCAAAAAGCTTAAAAATATTTTTTTTGACTGGAGCTACACTTTAAAAATGAACCAGATGAAAATTACAAACAGATTCAACTTAACACAACAAACCTACACAGTCCCTGTCTTGTTTGCACCGCCTGTATACTGCTGTTCTGAGTATATAGGGCCTGGGGGCCACACGCATTTCCTTTTTTTAATATGGGTACGGGGTTCCCCTTAATATGCGTACAAGACCCAAAGGGGCTGTTAATGGGCAGGGGGGGCTACCCATGCCATTTTTCTCAATGATTTTCAACCATATTGCAGGAACCAGATATAATATTAAAACCGCAAGCAGTTTTAAATGATGTTATTTCTGTTAAATGTCATTTTGTGCAGGGACTGTTCTAAACACTGGAAACACATGGCACTTCACAGGCATACTACAGACACCCCCAGGCACGATATTTAAAGGAATATTTCACTTTTTTTTTCACTTCAATTGTCATTAACCACTACAATACAGGGCACTTTCACCCCCTTCCTTCCCAGCCCAATTTTCAGCTTTCATCGCTCTAGCGCTTTCAGTGACAATTGCGCGGTCATGCTACATTGCACCCAAATGAAATTGTTATCATTTTGTTCGCACAAATAGAGCTTTATTTTGGTGTTATTTGTTCACGACTTTTATTTTTTGTGATATAAGCGCAAAAAAAGCGGAAATTTGGAAAAAAAACTATATTTTCTTTTTTCTATTTGAAAAGAAATCCAATAAAATCAAATTTTGTCATAAATTTAAGCCAAAATGTATTCTGCTACACCGTTAAGTGTATAATAATTGGTTTGTGTGATCACGGATATATGTACGCAAATGATCATGTACATATGTGTGCAGATAATCATTGGGACATGTGATTTTAGTGGGACATATGTGGGGGACATGTTTTTATTATTAGGGTCATGTGTTTTTATTATTTGGGGACATGTATGTTTTGGGGACATGTGTGTTTTGGGGACATATGTGGGGACTGTGTTTGTACTGTGTGGTGTGTTGTGTGTTGACACTAGACTGATGATCAGTGAGTAAAAAGCTGTAAAAAACAGCTCATACTCACTGATCATCAGCCGGCTGCAGCGTTCTGCTCTCCTCTCCTCAGCGATGACTTCTGTGTGAGGAGAGGAGAGCCGATTTCCTAGCAACCGGCTGTTTGTTTACATCACATGACGGCCGTGATTGGACATGGCCGTCATGTGATCAGGAGGGCCAATCATAGAGCCCTCCTGCAGATCTGAGATGTGCAGTGTCCAGGTGACACGAGACACCGGGATCGCGCCGCTGCGCGGGCACGCGCGCGCGCGATCCCGCTACTTCTGAAGGACGTTCCGGAATGTCCTATCAGGAGTAGACGGCTCCCACCAGGCCGTATATATGCATTGGCCGGGTGGGAAGTGGTTAAAATCAGTGCTCCCGCCAAAACGGCCATTTTTAAAAACATTTTAGGCATTGACCCATGTCCCCTGGGGCAGGAGCCAGGTCCCCAAACCCTTTTTAGGACAGCATCTTGCATATTAGCCGTTAAAATTAGCACTTTTAATTTTGAACGTTCGAGTCCCATAGACTTCAATGGGGTTCTAAAGTTCGTATGAATTTGGGGTCCGTTCGAAAGTTCTGGTGCGAACCGAACCGGGGGGTGTTCAGCTCATCCCTAGGACAGGCGAAAAAGACGCCTACAATGGTGGGGTCAGGTAGGGTGTCAGGTACCAATTGTCCAACACTGGGGGAATTCTAGTGTCCTCATAAAGCGCACAGAGATCTAAACGATAGACCTTAGTGATGTCTTGTAGTGTATTTCCTTTGCGTTTTAATTGACCAATCTGGTAAGATTTTTCCACTTTGAGGTGGACCTTGTGGGTATGGAGGTATGTTTGGAGCTCTTTCTGGTAGCAAGATTTGCCAATTTTGTAGCAAGCGGATTCCGTCCTCCAACGTGTTTACCAGATGGTTTATGCCATTGTATGTAATAATGAGCTTGGCTGGATATTTCCAACGGTACATTATTTTGTGGTTACGTAATGCCTTGGTGAGTGTTGCCATGTTGCAACGCTGTTGTAAAGTATATTGTGACAGATCAGATAAAACTTGAATGTTTTGTGCTTGTTCTGGTATGTTTTCAGATTTTCGAAATGCTTCTAAAAAATTTTCTTCGACTTGAAAAAAGTGGACTCTTAGCAGAACATCTCTGGGGATTTCTTGCGGTAGGAAAGTTGGTTTGGGTACCCGGTGGATTCGATCAATAATAAGATCTGTTTGAGTCAATGAAGGAATGACTGCTTGGAACAACTCCCGGGTGAATTGCATCAGGTTTTGAGCCGAGATAGATTTATTTTGGATCCGAACTAGAACCGCTCGGTACCTTTGTTTCTGTCCCCCTGGCCAAATTAATCCTCAATATAAAAGTGTGCACACTTGAAGTCAAACACTGACGCAGACACAGTTCAGTATTTAGATACTTCCCTATTTTATTTCCTGAACTCCGGCTGATATACAATGAGCCGGATATCTTACTATCAAATCAAAAATTAGATGAAAGACAGCGTGTACAAACCAAAAATTAGACATATTCATTATTGTGACGGAGTATAAGCTTTTTAGCTGGGTTATGTCTTAAAAAGGGAAAAGCAGACTATTGTAGCTATATAGGGTCTTGCTTTCAGCCCCTTCTTCCTTTTGGGTGTAGTCTCATGGTGCCGAAAACAGGCGCAATCTTATTTTTGACGTTGCTCTTTTTAACCCTTGCAGTTTCGTTCCGCATGAAGGGAGAAGCTGGCAGACATCTTAATTATGATTAAATGAGTATGATTACGGTTGATAGCTGATAGTGAAAGCTAAGCACTTATATCTACCTGTATATGAGTACCATAAATAGGCATTTCACTTATAACACTCATGATCACAGATTCAGGTTTTCCCCCGAAGTTTTAGATTATTTCTGCGAGAGCGATCTTCAAGATCTGCCAATTTTGATTGTATCTGGGATACGGTCTGTTGTTGTGCTGAGTGAGAATCCACTAGTGCATTAAAGGATGACGTAACCTTGCACATTTGTGTTTCAACTTTATGTACTCTATCACCGATGTCTCTTATTTCCTCCTTGCACTGCTGAATACATGCGATGAAGTCAGATTGGATAGATGTACACAGTGTCATTAACATTTCTTTCATGGTGATATCAGAAATTTGGTTGCACTGTTGTAGGGAATTGGGACATGGGATCTGTGTATGTTTTGCCATATGACACTTGGTGCTGTGGGTCAATCACCTCCATGCACTTTGATGTCCCTGTGTAGGCATCTGCTGTGTCTGATTCCAGCCTAGGTTTAGATTTGGCAGGACTCCTGGACGAAGGCGAGACACAAGTGGAGCGGGTGTCACTGGAGTCAGAATCTTCTGCTGTGCTGCGCTCACCCTCCTGTCTCTGCATTGTTCCACCTTGCTCCGGCGGGATGGATGGCTGAGCGCTGTGCATCTGCGAAGGTCCGGCAGTTTAAGTGCTTGTGACTGCCTCCTCCTTGTTGACATTGTGTCGCTGAGTCTCTCCGCTATGCTCCGGTGATTCCGCTGTGCTCTGTGCGCTGTTACACCCGCTGTGGATTTGTTAATTCCCCCCATGTGGAGCGGAGCTCCTCTCTATGCGGCCATCTCGCTCGGCGGTCGCCACGCCCCCAAGTGTAATTACAATTTTTGATGCAATGCTTTGCATCAGGGCTCATTCCTGCACTCCAACTAGAGTATCTGGGAGAGGTTGCAGTATCGTGGCACCAGCAAGCAGTGCCTAAGGTCCAATTTTTCAGCCCCTGTTTAACAAGGGCATGTAATTACAATTCTTGATATAATATTTCACAGCAGGGCCTGTTCCAGTGCCCACCAAGAGTAACTGTGAGAACTTATAGTGTTGTGGCACCAGCACCTCCACCACAACCACCAAAGGCCCAATTTTTCTACCACTGTTCAACAATGGTATGTAATTACAATTCTTGATATAATCGTTCACAGTAGGGAGCTCCAGAGCCCATCAAGAGTCACTTTGAGGGCTTACAGTGTTGTGGCAACACCAACACCTTGTTCCGCCATTTCTGCAGAGCATATAGGGCAGGCCCCTACTTTCAAACATCCAACTTACAAACATCTCCTACTTGCAAATGGAAGGAGACAACAGGAAGTGAGATGAAAATAGATGGACGGCAAAAAAAAGTATACAGGGGTGATAACCCTTCCCTATGTATTCCAAAAAGCTTAAAAATAGATTTTTGGACTGGAGCTACACTTTAAAAATGTACCAGTTCAAAATTACAAGCAGATTCTACTTAACACAACAAACCTACACAGTCCCTGTCTTGTTTGCACCGTCTGTATACTGCTGTTCTGAGTATATAGGGTCTGGGGGCCCCACACCTTTCCTTTTTTTAATTTGAGTACGGGGTTCCCCTTAATATCTGTACAAGACCCAAAAGGGCTGGTAATGATGGGCGGGGGGGGGCTACCCATGCCATTTTTCTCAATGATTTTCATCCGAATTGCCGGAACCAGATATTACATTAAAACCGCAAGCAGTTTTAAATGTCTTTTTTCTGTTAAATGTCATTTTGTGCAGGGACTGTTCTAAACACAGGAAACACGTGGCACTTCACAGGCATACTATAGACACCCCCAAGGCATGATATTTAAAGGAATATTTCATTTTTTTCACTTTAATCGTCATTAAAATCAGTGCTCCAGGAAAAAACTCAGTTTTTAAAAAATATTTAGGCATTGACCCATGTCCCCTGGGGGAGGAGCCGGGTCCCCAAACCCTGTTTAGGACAATATCTTGCATATTAGCCATTAAAATTATCACTTTTTATTTTGAATGTTCGAGTCCCATAGACTTCAATGGGGTTCTAAAGTTCGCACAAATTTTTGGTCCGTTCGAAAGTTCTGGTGCGAACTGCAGCATACGTTTCCTCTCACCCTGATCTGTGGATCCCACCCCATGATGAGAAACATCCAGTCAAAACACAGTAAAGGCAGCCAATCCTGTGGAAGTTGGAGGGGAGGGGAAGGGAGGTAAGGGGAGGGGAGAGGAGAGGAGGGGAGGGGAGGGGACTCTGTGTGGCAAGACTGGGCTCAAATGATAGGAAATCTTATTCTCCACATTATGACATCAAACAAAATAAAATTTGGGGTTGACATCCACTTTAATAATGTTCATTCTCAATACATTAGCAAAATACTACAATTAACAATAATAGAGATAATGCTATAGCTGCTGGTAACCCAGCGTTGCTCCATACTTATTAGTGGATAAATGTTTTTGTGTTCAGGTCAGGTCTGAACAGAATTATGTAACATTTTGGGAAAAATATACAACCAAGAAGTCCAGAACTTGAGGCTATTAGAGCAAAAACCTCCACAGCCACCATGTATTTCCCTCTGGTGCTCAGATAGGCCGGGATCATGGCGATCCAGACACTGCAGAACACCAGCATGCTGAAGGTGATGAACTTGGCTTCATTAAAACTGTCCGGTAATGTCCTGGCTAAAAAAGCGATAATGAAACTGACAGCTGCCAGAAGCCCCATATATCCCAGGACAGAGTAGAAGCCGATAACTGAACCCTCATTACACTGAATGATGACCTTCCCCTGATAAGAGTGAGTGTCCCGATCCTGGAAGGGAGGAGAAATAGACAACCAAGTGACACAGATTAAGACTTGAACCAGTGATAAGACACAAATGATAAAAGTCGGTAGTTTGGCTCCCATCCATTTCCTCCAGGGGCTCCCAGGTTTGGTGGCTTTAAAAGCAATACACACCATGATACTTTTGGCAAGAAGAGAAGAGACGGCAACGGAGAAGATGACACCAAAAGAGGAGACACGGAGCATGCAGGTCACATCTACTGGATGGCCGAGGAACAAGAAGACACAGAGGAAGCTCAGCATGATGGAGACCAGGAGAAGATAGCTCAGGTTCCGGTTATTAGCTTTAACAATGGGGGTGTCCTGGTAATGTATAAATATCCTCAATATTAAACCAGTCAGAAGACAACAGAGGATGGAGACAGCCGAAAATACTACAACAATGGTATCATCAGTGTAGGAGAGAAATTCCACCAGTTTTGGAACACACCGATCCTTCTTCTTATTTGGCCATTCTTCATCAGGACATTTCATGCAGTTATCACTGTCTGCAAGAAGAACAATACAAACACAATGAACATCGGGGTCAGAGCTTCAATCAGTGCATTTTAGGGACTCAGGAAATGAGATCGGCCGTCACTACATCAGGATTGATCGATTCTCACATATACAATATATCCCATAGTCTGTAGACTCTATAACTTTCACACAAATGATATACACTGATTTGGGGTATTTTCACCAGAGAAATGGAACAGAATACATTTTGACCTAAAAATGTGAAGAAAGATTATTTATTTTCAAAATGTTATAACAGAAACAAAGAAAAATGTGTCTGAGTAATTGTCATTCAAAATGTGAGAGCTCTGAAAACTGAAAATTGGCCTGGACAGGAAGGGGGGTGAAAGGTCGGGACTCTGTGCAGTCCAGTCAAGTTTCTTCACCCCAAACCAGCTCATCCATGTCTTTATGGACCTTGCTTTGTACACTGGTGCGCAGTCTTGTCGGAACAGGAAGGGGCCATCCCCAAACTGTTCCCACAAATTTGGGAGCATGGTATTGTCCAAAATATCTTGGTATGCTGACGCCTTAAGAGTTCCCTTCAATGGAACTAAGGGGCCAAGCCCAACCCCTGAAAAACAACCCCACACCATAATCCCCCCTCCACCAAATGATGTGGACCTGTGCACAAAGCAAGGTCAAGGTAAAGGCAGGAGTCCCAATACTTTTGGTAATAAAGGGTATCTCTAATGGATCTGATCAGTCTTTACATTTCAGCTGTTTTGGGAGAGGTGAAGTTTTCTTTTTGTTCTAATGTTTTTCACAATGCTCCATCAGTCGGGGGGGGGGTATTGGCAGACAGACCTGACGAATCCTCCCTCAGTTACTGCGCCTCCGACCAGCAGGTTCCAAAACTCAGGAACAGACGGATCCATACCCCAGACCAGGCAGGTCTATCAGGGGCCACTGACAGGAACATGTTGCAGGGTGTCGGACACCCCATGACCAGGACCCCTCACGGGGCTACGCCGGTCCTGGAACCAGACCAGGCCACACAGTCTCTCGAACAACTCCGGAACCCCGAACACGTGACTCACACCCGTTTAAATACCCCCTCCCAGACTCCTCAGCGGGCCCCGGCACTCCCACTGATTGGCTCCGAGAAGGCCAATACCCAAACATCCAACCAGACTTGGTTCTAGCCTGTCGTGTGCAACTCACCGTCCACATGATCAGGCAGAACTTACAAACACAGCCTGGCCAGACTGGTGTTAAGGCCTATCTACACAATTAACCTTCAGAACCTTTACTGTTCTGAGGCCAAAAACTAAATTTACAGGCGTGTGACATTTGATCCCAAATGTCATCCGCTACACCTTTATTATCTATTTTATTCTCTTTGGAAATTGGAAAACTATTCAAATTTAGGTCTGTTTAGGCGGGGTTGCTCTTAAATGTACCTATCCTGGGGACATCTGGCTGTGAGGCTGTCTGAGGGTCGATCCAGAAGCAAGAGAGCAGCGTAGGGTTGGGACTGCGGCTTGCAGTTCAACCAGAAGTGACGCCGTCCGGAGAACAGAAGTTCTGCCGTCCGGAGAACCTGTCGTTGTTGGAGGTAGAAGAGAAGCCATCGCCACTAAGGGACCATCCACCTTGCTACAGGAGATCACAGTGAGTAGCTGAAGCAAGTACCGGACAAGTATTCTCACCAAACGGGGACGGTGAACAATTGGGAAACTTCGGCAAGGTGTCAAGCCAGGGACTCAACCAGCGGAGGTGATGCTTGCAGAGCAGTCTTATGTGCCAAGCCAGGGACCGAGCAGGCCAGTGGGGTGATGCTTGAGGAGTGTCTGTGAGTGCCAAGCTAGGGACCCAGCAGGGAATCGGGGGTGACGATTGAGGAAGATACTGAGTGAGAAGGTTGGAAGAGCTCAGGAGATCCAGTGGCAGCGGATCAGCAAGTCTAGTGAAAGACTGGTAGCTCAGTTGAGTGAAGATCTACAAGAGGAGATTGTAGAGGAAGTAAAGAAGCTTGTTACAACTTGTGTTAGAAACTATTATTAGACCGTTGCCATAGGAGACAGCGATCCTACACATGCAGATGTGGTGTCCAACTGGGTGCCTTTCCCTGCATGGCTGTCTACCTATAGAAGTCTCAGTGTCTGCCAATTAACATTGCAACCACTTAAGGGTGTCCTGGCCCTTGGGTGGCTTAAAGTGGCAGCAGGATAGACAGAGGGGTAGACAATGAGCAGCAGAATGGACAGGGGGCAGCAGAATGAACAGGGAGCCAGCCAAATGGACAAAGGGGCAATGGGAGGGACAAGGGGGCAGCAGAATGTACAAGGGGCAGAGGGGGAGACAGGGAGGTAGCAGGATGGACAAGGGGCAGAGGGGGAACAGCAGAATGGACAAGGGGGCAGAGGGGTGGACATGGGGGCAGCAGAATGGAAAAGGGGGCAGCGGGATGGATATGGAGGCAGTGGGATGGACAGGGGGCAGCAGAATGGACAAGGGGAAGAGGGATGGACAGGTAGGCAGCGGAAGGGACAAGGGGGCAGTGGGGTGGACAGGGAGGCAGCAGGAGGGACAGGAGGCAGCAGAATGGACAAATGGGCAGAGGGGTGGACAGGGAGGCAGAGGGAGGGACAGGGGGCAGTAGAATAGACAAAGGGACAGAGGAGTGGATGGGGCAGCAGAATGGACAAGGGGGCAGTGGGATGGACAGGGAGGCAGAGGGAGGGACAGGGGGCAGCAGAATGGACAAGGGGGCAGAAGGACGGACAGAGAGGCATCGGGGTGCACAGGGGGTGGACAGAGAGGTAGGGGACTGGATAGAGGGGCAGCAGGGTAAAATTGAGGGGGCAGTGGCGTGAACTGGGGGGTGGACAGCTGGATGGGCAGTAGTCAGGTGGACAGTGGGGTGTACAGTGAGGAGACAGTGGTGGACTCCATAAGTGTCTCCTGCTGTCCCATTCTGTAGGATGTGAGGAGCTCCCATGTGTTACAAGCAGTGAGCGATCGGCTGCACCCGCTGTTCCTTGTATTGGGCTCCTGTGAAGCTGGACGGTCCTGTCATCAATGAGACACACAGACAGGGAGAAGAGGGGTCCTTTAGCTGCTGGTGGTCTGTCCTGAGGGGTACCTGCTGTTTTGGGCACTTAAAGCCTGAGGTGTAAACTCTGAATGTCAGTGAGGGGGACAGAAACCAGCAGAAGTAAATAGAGAAGAGTGTGTGGTCACTGGAATGGGGACAGAGATGAGGGGAAGACACTTGGGGGACACCGGGGACACCTCACTGACAAGTATGCTGTCTGAATAATGTAATTAGTCCCGGAGAGGTGGCAACCCTACTGGCATGCCCTATTCCTATTACAAGCAATGTTTACATTCCTTCTAATAGGAATAAAAGTGGTCAAAAAATAAATAAAGGGAAAGTGTCAAAATATAAAAATAAAATAAACAAAAAAAAAACTAAATTTAAAGTGCCCCCCTGTCCCCGTGTGCTCACACACAGAAGCAAAGGCAAACGTAAGTGGCACCCCCATATGTAGACGACATTCAACCACACATGTGAGGTATCACCGCAAACGTCAGAGCGAGAGCAATAATTATAGCACCAGATCTCCTCTTTAACTCTAAATGGGGAATCTGTAAAAAAAAAAAAAAAAAATGAAAACTTTGCCTGTGGGGATTTTTAAGCACCGAACTTTGGCGCCATTCCATGACATCATCTTTCACATTATACAAAAAAATTGAGATAACTTTACTTTTTTTTTGTTTTTTTTATTCATGAGACCTAAAAAGCGTTTGAAAAATTGCTGCGCAAATACCGTGTGACATAAAAAGTTGCAATGACTTCCATTTTATGCCTAAAGTCTTTGCTAAAAAAAAATAAATAAATAAAAAAAAACACATAAAATGTTTGGGAGTTTTGAGTAATTTGATGATTTTTCCATGTAGGAGAGGAGTGCCGGAATGGGTCTATAAAAGGATAAAACACGGGGATGACAGAGATGTACAGTACTTCATAAAGACAAATACAAACCTTACCAGAAATGTTGGAGATCTCTCCTTCTGGACATGAGACACACTCATAGCAACATTTATGAATTGAAGACCCAAACTTTTTTCTGGTGCCGGGAATACAGGGATCCGAACATCGAGATACTGTGACCTGAAAATCAGATATTATTATTATTATTATTATTGTAGTGGATGACATTTGGGTTCAGATGTCACACGCATTGTAAATTTAGTTTTTGCATCAGGACCTTACAGTACTGAGGGTTAATTGTGTAGGGAAGCCTTAACACCAGTCTGGCCAGGCCATGATTGATGTTCTGCCTGGTCATGTTGGCGGTGAGGTGCACATGACAGGCCAGAACCAGGTCTGGTTGGATGTTTTGGTATCGGCCCTCTCTGAGCCAATCAGCGGGAGTGCCGGGCCCGCTGAGGAGTCTGGGAGGGGGTGCTTAAACAGGTGCGGGTCACATGTTCGGTGTTCTGGAGTTGTTCGAGAGACCCGTGTGGTCTGTTCTGGTTCCAGGACCAGGGTGGCCCCATGAGGGGTCCTGGTCATGGGGTGTTTGACATCCCGCAACATGTTCCTGTCAGTGGCCCCTGATAGACCCGTCTGGTCTGGGGTTGGGATCCGTCTCTTCCCCGAGTCTCGGAACCGGCTGGTCCGAGGCGCAGTAACTGAGGGAGGATTCAAAGTGTCCGGGTGTGCTCTCGGCTTGGAGGGACACCACAGCTTGTGGAAGTGACCGGGGGAGGACACTTCAGAGGAGGGCCGGCAAATGACATCCTGAGAAGTGCCTGGTTACTGAGTTGGGAAGGATATTGACGAGTCCACACTTTTCCAGTACCACAAAGGAAGCGGGAAACATTCCAGATACAGTTGGAAAAAGGTTCCTGTTCATCTTTAGTTGATTGTTCAAGTTTTGAGCCAACGTGCTGACTGCAATGACCTCTGGCTAGAGATCTGTTCAGCCTTGAAGTACCCAGCTGCGAGTGGCTAATCTCTGGGTGGAAATAGAGACTTTGTTATACCTGCAGTTCAAGGTACCTGAGTTCTTCACCCCGTGCCCTCTGTTCCCTAAGAGACTGTGTTTTGTGAAAGTTCTACTGCAAAATAAAACCTTTGAAAGGGCTTTATCTGTGTCAGTGTAGTCATTGGGTCATTGGGTATCAACCCTGGGAACCCCTAGACGAGGAGGAGCAGGCCAGGAGAAGGTAACCGGTAAGCCCATTAAGTCAAGGCCGCCCTGCAACGGGTTATGGCCGCTACATTATTATTATTATAGTTTAAAGATCCATCATATTTCATGAAGCTTTACAAAAGTGTTACAAAGTCCCAGAGGATGCTGGGACTGTGACATCATAATAGGCGGGGACATCATCCGGTGATGTCCCTATATAAGTCGCGTCGCGTAGCGTCGGTGCCATTGTGAGCAGAGGATGTGACGAGGCAACATCTGAAGAGAAGAACAGAAGGCGGCGACGACAGCGGTGACAGAAGACCGGGCCACCACCTGTAAAAGAGCTAGAAGAAGGCGCGATGGCCCGGCAAGAAGAACCGAAGAGGGGGACAAGACCCCCGAAGTCGGAAGAAGAGGGCGGCGGCGAGGAAGAAAGCCGGGCTCCTCCGCTAGCAAAAGAGCTAGAAGAAGATAGCGGAGGAGTCCGGCGAGAAGACCCCCGAAGACGGAAGCCCCCCGGAGCTGTGCAATAAACTATTTTAACCCTTGTGTGTTGTGGTTTTTTTTTTACTTTATTTTACAGGTGAATGGGTAGGGGTACATTGTACCCCATACTCATTCACATAGGGTGGGGGGCCTGTATCCGGGGGCCCCCTTATTAAAGGGGGCTCCCAGATTCCGATAAGTCCCCCGCCCGCAGACCCCAACAAACAACGGCCAGGGTTGTCGGGAAGAGGCCCTTGTCCTCATCAACATGGGGACAAGGTGCTTTGGGGTGGGGGGCTGCATGGCACCCCCCATGTTGAGGGCACGCAGCCTGGTATGGCTCAGGAGGGGGGGGGCGCTCGTTAGTCCCCCCCTTTCCTGGCCAGCCGGATAGCGTGCTCGGAAAAGGGTCTGATGTGGACCTGGGGGGGACCCCCACGCCGATTTTTTCAGCGTTGGGGTTCCCCTTTAAGTCCATACCAGGTAGCGGGGCCAGCGACGCATCCTTCGCGGGCCCCGTCTACCTGGAGACGTGCTTAAAATGAGCGGACTTTTCTCGCGGGCAGGAAAAGTCCATTCATTTCAAAAGTACGGCGGACTGGCATACGCACGGCCGGATTGTCCGCCGAAATGCAAGTCTGGCGGGAAGATTGGAGTGCAAAACTACTTTCTAAGTCCGCCGTACTTACGGGTAAAAAAAGTCCGCCGGAAGCTACACACGGGGGGATTGTCCGGCGGACTTGAATTTCCTGGACTTTTCCACCCAATTGTTTGATCGCGTGTACGCTGCATAAGGCCCCATACACACTATCAGATTTTCTGCTGATTTTTTCCTTCAGATTTACCAAAAAACATATAATATGAGGTCAAACCTTAGGGGTTTCAATGTGTATGCAATCAGGCAGGCCATTGCACTAGATGGTTTTGGTAAATCTGAAGACAAAAATCAGCAGAAAATCTGATAGTGTGTGTGGGGCTTAACACCCCTTTCACACTGCAGGTTTTTTTCAGGTGCTACAAAGTTAAAAATAGCGCCTGAGAAAAACAGCTCCATTCACTCCAGTATGAAAGCCCGGTTTTCACACTTTCATACTGGAGCGGTGCACTGGCAGGACGTCACAAAAAGTCCTAACAGCAGCTTCTTTGGAGTGGTGAAGGAACGGTGAACTCACCGCTCCTCCACCGCTGCTCCCCATTGAAATTAATTGGGCAGCCTTGTGATACTGTGGGCAAAACTGCGATCCGGTGGCGTTTTGCAATTTAGCCCCTTTTCGGCCGATACAAGGGGGTTAAAACCACCCCACTAGCAGCCAAATAGCGCTGCTAAAACGATGATGATGGTGGCAGCACAGTGTGAAAGGGGTCTTAGGGTGTCCCAGCCAAGAAGAAGGAGATAAACAGCACATGAGGGCACAGTCAGCAGGACTGCGACTTACCCGTCATGCTGCACTCTCTGATCTGTTGTTGGTGTCCGTATCCATGTGCACTGTCGACGAGCTTGCCACTCCCCCTGGCCCGGTCTTGCCCAATCACAGTCTGAGCAAATCATTAGGCTCTGCCTCCGCAGGGATGTAGCAGTATATAATAGCCAGCCGATAAGCAGGTGGGTGATCCCTTCATGTTTGCTCTCCTCCTCTTCAGCTGCCAGCTGATAAGGGTGGGGGGATGTGTGCTGGCGCAGTGATCTACACGTTTCCTCTCCTCCTCAGCTGATAAGCTGTATCATGTCTTATACGCTCTGCCATGGTTGATGGGTGTAGCACCTGCCAAGCATGACCCATTTAAGTGAATGGGGCCGCTTTGTAAGTGCCCTCCAACCTTGTGCAAAACAGCAAACAAGGGATTAAAGCAGGCAGCGTTGTGTTGCTTTCTCACCACCTGCTTTAACCCTTTGGACCCCACAGAAGCATGCAGTTGCAGGGTGCTTGCAGAGTGGCCCTGTTTACTTAAAGAGGTTGTGGTTGGCAGAAGGTAGCACCCACCAAAAGCCTCAGCAGCTAAATTGGGTAGGGATTGAGGACAATAAAACTTCAGGGTTTTACCACCCCCCTAACTTTACATGTCAACGAACCCTAAGGGTGCTGCTGCCGACTGCAACTAAGGGCTCATTCAGAAGTACAGCAGGCACTACTGCTCCTCTGAAAAAGCGATTTGAACGTGTTTGACAGGTGGTGAGGAGGCGATACGCACACAATTGTGACACGGTAGTATGGCAATTCAAGGTTTGAATCAGGTGTGAGAAGGCAACGCTGTGCCCGGTGATCTTTGACTTCTCCCATGTTGTTCAGGTAGATCACCACCTCTTTAAGGTTGCGTACCTCTGCAATCAGGGGTCAGTATTTTGGGGTATTCAATTATTTGGGGTGTTTATTATATGTAGCACTCTCCTAGATAGGTGCTAGAATGTAGTTAATTAATATAGTGGGGTCTCCTAATCCTCCCATTGAATCTCTCCAACAAACATGAATCTCTACTAAAGAGTCTCCCCTTTACTTGGACTAACCAAGCTATCACATACCTGGGAATTAAACTTTCTCCCAAACCAGCTAGACGACTTAAACGATAGAGCCTTCCAAAAACAACTTCCCCAAATACTCCACCAACTGCGACTTCCTGGACTATCCAGACTCGGGAGAATAGCCTCATTCAAGATGATCATTTTGCCCAAACTCATATACCTAGTTCTCACGGTAGTATTGCCAGTTGCCCAAGATTTTTTTACTCCATTCAAGGACAGATCACAAAATTCATACGGGATAAAAAGGCACATAGATGCGCTCACAATAACACAAAGACACAATAACCAGGGCAGGGTAGGGATTTCCCACATCCGTACTTACTACTATGCCCTCTATCTTGGGCCAATTATACTACTGGTGGCACCCATCCTCCAACAAAGCTTGGGCCAACTATGAAATCTCCACATCCCACAACTTACAATCTGCTGGACACCCTTCTCCTCACCACTGTGGGTTCCCAGTTACCTACAACACCCTCCTTCCTATAATCTAGAGCATCATTACTGGCTTGGAAGAAGTACACATGGAACACACCACCCAACCAACCCTAACGACCACCCATCTCTATTAGATTACTAGCAGGTCAAATTCCAAATCTTAGGATCCAGCACTGGCACATGTATGGAATTTACTCCCTACTATATCTCAAATCTCAACAGCCCTTAAATACCTTCAATGACCTCCAAAACTAATTTCATCTCCCAGAAGCATATACGCATGTAAGGATCAGCCACCTCCTTAAAGCTTCTAAACTCCCCCATGAAGTCTCAATCCCTGAAACACTACACAGACTTTACTCCCAGCCCACATACCCAAAACATGGAATGTCCACAATATATACAGCTTTAAATGACCAGAGGCCCTACTCCCAACTTAATACTTTATCAAAATGGAAAGCAGAATTGAATCTCAGTACAGCCCCTACCATGTGGAATAAGGCATTCAAATACACATTTGCAGCATTCCATTGCTCCAATCGTTGGGAAACCTATCAAAAAACCCGACAAAGGTGATACCTGACACCCTACAGATTATCAAAAATGTATCAGAACTCTCCCCCTACTTGCTGGAGGAGATGCATTAATATAGGTACTATTGCACACCTTCTTTGGTTTTGCAGATCCCTTAGCTCCTTCTGGAGGCAAATCTTTTCCTTAATTTCCTCTATATCACAGATCTCTTGAACACCCACCCAATCGTTATCCTTACTTCACTTGGGTATAGAAAAATTTCCTCCCAGGTCATGAGTAGTAATAATACATCTCCTACTTGCAGCAAAAGTAAATATTACTAGACACTAGAGAACTACAGAACCCCCCTCCCTGGCGTCTACACTTGCAGACCTCAATCTCCAATGTGAGATGGAGAGAATAGTAGTTAGGTAAAATGTAGCCATGGACAAGTTTATTTTCAAGTGGTCTTCTTGACTATCACATTCTAGATGTACTGTACAAGTATAATGTTCTTGGTGAATGTTCCTTGTTGAAATGTACTTCACCGGATCAATATGCTGGTACTCCCATTCCCCCCTACTTCCTTCTCATCCCTATCCTATCCCAACCCCCCCCCCCCCCCTCCTCTGGAGCCTCCCTCACCAAAATATCTGCCTGTAAACATATTACACTGACCTGTTTTGAATTTAATTATCTTGTCAATATTCTATATTATGAGTTATTCTTTGTAAAGCTCCAGTTGATTCATTTTGGCACATTGCTACTGCATAGATACAGACAATGTAAGTACTTTTGAGAGTGTTTTTTGGGGGGGGGGGGGGTTATCCTAGCTAATATTACCTCTAATTACTTTAATCTCTACTTTCCGTGACAGGGTCAGACCTTACAGATATTATTCGTTATTATATTACAGCATTCAGTTTTCCACGTGCATGCTCCTGAAGAGTGGATGAATCCACGAAATGCATAGAGCTACTATATGCCATGTTTTATGCCAACCATATGTTTTACTTACTTAATGATCACTTGTAATATGTGATTTGTATTTTCGTGGGTAATTGTTATTGCTGTATGTCTATCCATTGAATGGAATATATTGGTCTTCTTGGTGTACTCATGACTACCCTCGTGCAACTTACCATTGATTTTCCAATAAATGTAAATGTTTTACACCTGCCTGCTTCATTTAAAGTCCCAACCCCCAGTTTCCTGATTGCTTTAATCAAATAGGGATGGAGGCAACTGACCTTACCTGGTCACCGCCTCATTTAAAATCCCAACGTTCTCTTTTTCTTCCAATGTCAGCCATGTCCTTCTCCTCCACCCCTGTGTTTTCCAGACCCCCATCCTCCTCTGACTGCTGTGTCCTCTTCCAGCCTTGTGTTCTCTGCCCCCTGTCCTCCTCTGCCCCCCGTTCCCCCGCAACCGGCTCCCTCCTCTCCCAGCAGCCAGCAGGTGATGTATCAGGATGGAGAGCGGAGGAAGGAGCTGGTAAATATGTCATTTACTGGCTCCTTCCTTTTCTGAATTGGACATAGAGAGCGATCACTAACAAACGCTCTTTTTGTCCTGTGTGTTGCTTGGCTTCAGGTAATGAATGAACAGGAGGAGCCTCTGTCTTCTGTCCATTAATCTTCAATGCTGAGAAAGGGACTGGGGAATCTATTTTCTCAGCCTCTTTCTCTGTCTCAAAGGCAAGACGTCAGGAATCTACAGACATTCCACTTCCCAAAAACACTTAATCGGTGATATTGGCATCAGGGGCTTCATAGCCCCTGGTAATCCAGGAGTAATTCATTTTGATAAATGTTAGATGGTCCACGGAGTCTGCGGACAGATGCATTCTATTATCAGTAACGAGACCTCCATCAGCACTGAATGCCCATTCGAAAAAGCATGCTGGATGCAAGGTTGCCCAGCAGCTCAATTGCATACTGGGCAATTTCTGGTTAGTGGTTTATTCTCATGAGCCAGTAAACCAGTGGATCTTCAACTAGAAAGCTCTCCATCTCTGTATTCGCCCCTAGATAATCATCCACCATGTGATGCTGATGGGATGTGGAAGCTGACCTGAGCCCCGAAATGTGTGCGATGGGAACGAGTACACCAGCCCTGGCCGGTGTCTTGCGCCCTGATTGGATAGATTGGAGACAGCGCAGCCATTGGCTCCCGCTGTTGTCAATTAAATCCAATGACAGGGGGGCCGAGTCATACATTTGATGGCTTTGGACGCCGAAATGCTGGACTTGGGAGTGCCCCCACAAGGAGCGCTTCTCCTAGGGGGTTATCTGATGTGGGGAGGAGCCGCGAGAGCCACCAAGGGACCCCAGAAGACGAGGTTTGGGGCCACTCAAGCTGCACAGTGGAGGTAAGTATGATATGTTTGTTATTCAAAAAAGAAAAACCCTTACAATCACTTTAACAGTGCATGTCAGAGCACAAACCAAGCCATGAAATCCAAGAAATTGTCTGTAGACCTCCAAGACAGAATTTTATGGAGGCACAGATCTGGGGAAGGGTAGAGACAATTTTCTGCATTTTCTGGTCCCAATGAGCACAGTGGCCTCCATTATCTGTAAATGAAAGTTGTTTGAAATAACCAGGACTCTTCCTAGAGCGGGCCTCCTGGCCAAAGTGAGTGACCGGGTGAGAAGGGCCTTAGTCAGGGAGATGACCAGGAACTTGATGATCACTGTGACAGAGCTCCAGCATTTCTCTGTGGAGAAAGGAGAACCTTCCAGAAGAACAACCATCTCTGCAGCAGAGGAAACCAGGCACCGCTCATTACATGGCCAATAGGGATGGCCAAACTGTTCGCCCAGCGGTCGCTTCACAGAGAATTTTGCGTGTTCGCGATTCGCCAGATCGGCGGACTATTGCCGCTGTTCGCCCGGCGGACATATGTGTTTACCGTGTGAAAGAACTCTGACCCATGATGACACATCCATTATGGGGTACAGGACTAGAGATGGACGAACTTCCGACGGGACGTTTCGCGAACGCGGTCGAAAGTTCGCGAACCGTAAAGTTTGCGGCGGGCCCCATTGACTTCAATGGCAGGCGAATTTTCAAAACCTACAGGTCATATTTCCAGCCACAAAATAATTACTAGCTGTGCACACATAGTCCCACCACATGGCCACTGACATAACACATGTGTGAATCTGGGATCGACAACTACAAGAATTCTTTTTTCATATGTGAAATTCTGACAATTCAGGACTCAGGAGCGCATGAAGGCAATGGAGGAGAGGAAAGGTCAGGGTAGGCTATGAAGAGGGTGCAGGAGATGATCACCAGCACCGAGATATAGAGCACTGACACCAGCACCGTGATAGAGTGCACTGACACCAGCACCGTCATATAGAGCACTGACACCAGCACCGTGATAGAGTGCACTGACACCAGCACCGTGATATAGAGCACTGACACCAGCACCGTGATAAAGAGCACTGACACCAGCACCAAGATAGAGAGCACTAACAGCAGCACTGATAGCAGCAACTTGCTGCTGGGCCCCAAAAATATGACACTGCTCAACCTCTTCAAACAGAAGGGTACGGGCGTATAGTATGGTGTGCTTTTTTGTACAAGGAAGTGAGCCAAATGTAGAGGTCTGGGTGCTCGATTAAATAAATCGTTTATAGAGATATACATGGTCTACTGGTCACATGTGTTGAATTCCTCTAAGATCCATGCCTCATTCATTTTTAGAAATGTGAGGTAGTCAACACTGTCGTGAGCTAGGCGAGTGCACTTACCGGTCACGATCCCCCCTGCTGCGCTTAACGTCCTTTCAGAAAGGACACTGGACGAGGGGGAAGCCAACAGTTCCATTGCAAATTGGGCAAGCTCTGGCCAGAGGTCAAGCCTGCCCACCCAGTAGTCCAGGGGTTCATCACTCCTCAGAGCATCCACATCGGTCGTTAACCCCGATGTAGTCAGACACCTGATGGTCTAGGCGTTCCCTGATGCTGGATCCGGATGACACCTATTGATGGGTTGGCTGAAAAAATGACCTCATATCAGAAGTCGCCAACACATCTTCAAACCGGCCTCTTCTTGCAGGATTGGTACCCGCAACTCTTTCTCTGGGAGTGGGAATTGCTCCTCTGCCACACAAAAGCAGAATGCAGCATTTCTCGAAGCAAGGCCTGGAAGTGCTCCATTCTGACAGCCCTCTGTGACGGCGGTAACATTTCCGTCATTTTGTGTTTGTACCGGGGGGTCTAAGTACATTGCCACCCAGTACTGGTCCTTGACACTTATGCTTTTTATACGGGGGTCTCTGTTAAAACACTGGAGCATGAAGGCCCACATTTGCACTAAACTGGAAGCAGTGTGGTGGCCTGGCTCCTGCTCATAATCCAGGATAATATCGCCCTGCTCGTTCTCCTCTCCCCATCCACGCACAACAACAGGGATCCCAGAAAGTTTTAAAGCATGCTCTTCTTGCTCCTCTTCATCCACCCCGGCACCATCCTCCTCTGACTCCTCTTCAGACTCCTGTTGTTGACTTGTCTCAGATAGAGTAGGCCCCCCTGCGAATTCATCCAGCATTGCGACCTCCTCATCTTCCCGCTCCTGCTCCTCCACAGCTTGATCAATGACAGGACGCAATGCACGCTCCATAAAGAAGGCATAAGGTACCTTGTCACTGATGGCGCCATGGCTGCGACTGACCAGTTTGGTGATCTCATCAAATGGCCGCAGAAGTCTGCATGCGACGCGCATAAGCAGCCACTGGCGTGGTGAAAAAAACCCAGCTCCTCAGAACCTGTTCTGCCGCAGAGTTCATACAGGTAGACGTTAACTGCACGTTTCTGCTGGAGCAGCCTATCAAGCATATAGAAGGTTGAGTTCCATCGCGTCGGGCAATCGCAAATAAGACGTCTGACCGGCAGATTGTGTCACCGCTGAATGTCAGCAAGGCGAGCCATGGCCGTGTAAGATCTTCTGAGATTTTCCTTGCCTGCCGCAAGATTTCCTGGACCCCAGGGTATTTGACAATGAATCGCTGCACGACCAAGTTTAAGACGTGTACCATGCATGTACCATGCATGGCCCATGCGTAATTTTGCCCTGTTTCAATGCGCTAAGCAGATTGGCACCGTTGTCACACACCACTTTACCAACTGTCAAATTGAGTGGTGTTAGCCACTGATCTGCCTGTGAACGCAAAGCTGAAAGGAGTGCCGGGCCAGTGTGGCTCTTGGCTTCCAGGCACAACAGATGCAGCACGGCATGGCAACGTCTCACCTAGCATGTCGAATAGGTTCTGGGGAGCTTGGGCGGCGCAGAGGAAGAGACGCTAGCAGCAGAAAAGGAGGAGTCAGCCGAGGAGGAGAGGGAGGAGGATGGAGTAGGAAGAGGAGAAGAAGAAGGAGGCCTGCATGCAATCCGTGGTGGTAAAACCAAATCTACACAGGTGGCACGGGTTACATGCTTGACGGCCATCAGAAGGTTCACCCAGTGAGCAGTAAAAGTGATATACCTTCTCTGCCCGTGTTTGCTAGACCACATGTCTGTGGTCACATGTATCTTGGCACCGATACTGTGTGCCAGAGATACTGTACATTCACTTGCCACTGAACATGGCCATATAGCTCTGGGATGCCCTTCTGTGAAAAATACTTCCTTCCTGGGACCTTCCATTGTGGCCACACATTTTCGAAAGGCCTCCGAGTCCACCAGTTTATATGGCAGTAGTTGGCGGGCTATCAGTTCTGACAAGCCCGCCGCCAACCGTTGGGCAAGAGGGTTATCCGGCGTCATCATTTTTTTACGCTCGAACATTTGGCCCATGGAAGCCTGCCTTTTTGCAGAAAAACGTGAGCTTGGCGTGATGGAAGGTTGAGTGGAGGACAATTGTGAGCAGAGAGGAGAAGTAGAAGACGAGGCTGGACGGTGAGAGCCTGGAGTGTGGCTTTGTGTGTTCCGTTGCTCCCACTGGGCTCTGCAATGGCTGTTCATGTGCCTTCTTAAGGCGGTCACGTGCCTCGCTCCTGATACAGTCGCAGTCTGCTTTGTCCCTCCTGTGCAATCTAAGTTCTATCTGCTGGTCCATATATCCTTCTGAACTCCCCTCCTCTTCCTCTCGTGGGCACCCACGTGACATCACTAGACACGTCATCATCGACATCACCTTCCCCACCGCTATAATTAGAGAACTCAGAGTAGGCAGCAACACCGGGGACCAACCACCTCCTTGGGCTGATTTGGGTACTGTCGTCAGGCTGCTGAGTGGCGGTTATTGCTACCGCCTCTTCCTGATCCAATGCCAAGAGTGGCTGTGCATCGGAAATGTCTTGATATGGATCAGAAAATAATTCCTGTGACTCAAGCGGAAGGAATATGGTGGTGTTGGTGGTAGTGTCTTTGGAGGTGCACATAGCAGAGAGTGAAGAAGAAGGTGCAGATCGAGAGGATGAGGAGGGTGCAGAAAAATAAGGCTGAGTGAGCCTCTCAACCAAGTCTGGTGCGTCTTTTGACGTAATCGCACCACCTTCTGCAATTTGTCACTTTGGCACAAGTCTGTTGCTCCTGCCCTACCCCTACCACCCCTGGGCAAGGGCCTGCCTCTTCCTCTGCCTGCCATTTTTTAAATGACCCTGTGACAAAAGTCTCTAGAGAAGTGCAGTATGTATGTGGAAGAAGGTATATAACACCCCGCTTCAATCTGTTGTTTTTGGGGGCCACTGGTCTATCACACCAGTTATACTTTTTTTTATTGCGTTTGTCGCTCTCTGTAGTATCGCTGCAGAACCGCTCAACAGTCACAATGCTGCACAGTGGAAATGCACTATACTATGCTTTCTATATGTGCAAATATTTTATACGCGTATTACACACCTATATGCTGCACACCAAATAGTACACCTATACCAGTCCTTACAAGGACCTTTGTGGACCAAGTAGCTAGTGATTTGCAGACTGTACCTCAGTCCCTACACTGATAAAGGACTGCTGCAGAATAGGGCAGCAATCTGCAGCAGTGCACCACAACCCTCCAAATAGTACACCTATACCAGTCCTTACAAGGACCTTTGTGGACCTACACCCCCAAAGACTACCACCAACACCACCACCACCATATACCTTCTGCTTGAGTCACAGGAATTACTTTGACGTGCCTACTGATGCCACGTGGGTGCCCACAAGAGAGGAAGAGGAGGGGAGTTCAGAGGGAGATATGGACCAGCAGAAAGGGAGGAGAAGCAGGAAGAACTTAGATTGCACAGGAGGGACAAAGCAGACTGCGAACGTATCAGGAGCGAGTCATCGACCATGTACGGTCACATCTGGTGCTCCCAGGACACCGGCACATGGCTCCGCAGTGTGGGCTTTTTTTAACAAGTCCGCTGCTGAAAATAGCGTTGCCATCTGCAATCTTTGCAGTCAACGCATTAGTCGCGGTAAGCCCAACACTCACCTAGGGACGACCGCCTTAAGAAGGCACATGAGCAGCCAGCACCGAGCCCAGTGGGAGCAACGGAACACACAAAGCCACACTCCAGGCTCTCACCATCCAGCCTCGTCTTCTACTTCTCCTTCTCCTCTCTCCTCACAATTGTCCTCCACTCCACCTTCCATCATGGCAAGCTCATGTTTTTCTGCAAAAAGGCAGGCTTCCGTGGGCCAAATGTTCGAGCGTAAAAAAATGATGACGCCGGATAGCCCTCTTTCCCAACGGTTGACGGCTGGCTCATCAGAACTCATAGCCCACCAAATACTGCCATATAAACTGGTGGACTCGAAGGCCTTTAGAAAATTTGTGGCCATTGGAACATGGAAGGTCCCAGGAAGGAAGTATTTCTCACAGAAGGGCATCCCAGAGCTATATGGCCATGTTCAGCGGCAAGTGAATGTATCTCTGGCACAGTGTCGGTGCCAAGATACATCTGACCACAGACACGTGGTCTAGAAAACATGGGCAGGGAAGGTATATCACTTTTACTGCCCACTGGGTGAACCTTCTGACGGCCGTCAAGCATGTAACCTGTGGCACCCGTGTAGATTTGGTTTTACCACCACGGATTGCATGCAGGCCTTCTTCTCCTTCTCCTCCTACTCCATCCTCCTCCCTTTCCTCCTCGGCTGACTCCTCCTTTTCAGCTGTTAGCGTCTCTTCCGCTGCGCCACCCAAGCTCCCCAGAACCTATTCGACATGCTAGGTGAGACTTTGCCATCCCGTGCTGCATCTGTTGTGCCTGGAAGCCAAGAGCCACACTGGCCCGGCACTCCTTTCAGCTTTGCGTTCACAGGCAGATCAGTGGCTAACAGCGCTCAATTTGACAGTTGGTAAAGTGGTGTGTGACAACGGTGCCAATCTGCTTAGCACATGGAAACAGGGCAAAATTACGCACGTGCCATGCATGGCACACGTCTTAAACTTGGTCCTGCAGCGATTAGTTGTCAAATACACTGGGGTCCAGGACATCTTGCGGCAGGCAAGGAGAATCTCAGCCCATTTTAGAAGATCTTACACGGTCATGGCTCGCCTTGCTGACATTCAGCGGCAATACAATCTGCCGGTCAGACATCTTATTTGCGATTGCCCGACGCAATGGAACTCAACCTTCTATATGTTTGATAGGCTGCTCCAGCAGAAACATGCAGTTAACGTCTACCTGTATGAACTCTGAGGCAGAACAGGTTCTGAGGAGCTGGCTTTTTTTTCACCACACCAGTGGCTGCTCATGCGCTACGCATGCCGACTTCTGCTGCCATTTGATGAGATCACCAAACTGCTCAGTCGCAGCCATGGTGCCCTCAGTGACATGGTAACTTATGCCTTCTTTATGGAGCGTGCATTGCGTCATGTCATTGATCAAGCCGTGGAGTTGCAGAAGCGGGAAGATGAGAAAGTCGCAATGCTGGATAAATTCCCAGGGGGGCTACTCTATCTGAGACAAGTCAACAACAGGAGTCTGAAGAGGAGTCAGAGGAGGATGGTGCCGGGGCAAATGAGGAGGAGCAAGAAGAGCATGCTTTAAACCTTTCTGGGATCCCTGTTGTTGTGCATGGATGGGGAGAGGAGAACGAGGAGGATGACATTATCCTGGATTATGAGCAGGAGCCTGACCACCACACCGCTTCCAGTTTAGTGCAAATGGAGGCCTTCATGCTCCAGTGTTTTAACAGGGACCCCCGTATAAAAAGCATAAGGGTCAAGGAACAGTACTGGGTAGCAACGTCCTTAGACCCCCGGTACAAACACAAAATGGCGGAAATGTTACCACCGTCACAGAGGGCTGTCAGAATGCAGCACTTCCAGGCCTTGCTTTGAGAAATGCTGTGTTCTGCTTTTGCGTGCGCTGGCAGAGGAGCAATTCCCACTCCCAGAGAAGGAGTTGTGGGTAGCAATCCAACAGCGCCTGCAAGAAGAGGCCGGTTTGAAGATGTGTTGGTGACTTCTGACATGAGGTCATTCTTTCAGCCGACCCATCGACAGGTCTCATCCGGATCCAGCATCAGGGAACGCCTAGACCATCAGGTGTCTGACTACATCGGGTTAACGGCCGATGTGGACGCTCTGAGGAGTAATGAACCCCTGGACTACTGGGTGGGCAGGCTTAACCTCTGGCCAGAGCTTGCCCAATTTGCTGGAACTGTTGGCTTTCCCCTCGTCCAGTGTCCTGTCCGAAAGGACGTTCAGCGCAGCAGGGGGGATTGTGACCGATAAGCGCACTCGTCTAGCTCACGACAGTGTTGACTACCTCACGTTTCTGAAAATGAATGAGGCATGGATCTCAGAGAAATTCAACACATGTGACCAGTAGACCATGTATATCTCTATAAACAATTTATTTAATCGAGCACACTAGACCTTTTTTCTACATTTGGCTCACTTCCTTGTACAAAAAAAGCACACCGTACTATATGCCGTACCCTCCTGTTTGAAGAGGTTGAGCGGTGTCATATTTTTGGGGCCCAGCAGCGAGTTGCTGGTATCAGTGCTGCTGTCAGTGCTCTCTATCTCGGTGCTGGTGTCAGTGCTCTATATCACGGTGCTGGTGTCAGTGCTCTATATCACAGTGCTTGTGTCAGTGCTCTCTATCACGGTGCTGGTGTTAGTGCTCTATATGATGGTGCTGGTGTCAGTGCTCTCTATCTCAGTGCTGGAGTCAGTGCTCTATATCACGGTGCTGGTGTCAGTGCTCTATATCATGGTGCTGGTGTCAGTGCTCTATATATCACGGTGCTGGTGTCAGTGCTCTATATCACGGTGCTGGTATCAGTGCCAGCACTCTATCTCAGTGCTGGTCTCAGTGCTCTCTATCACGGTGCTGGTGTCAATGCTCTATATCACGGTGCTGGTGTCAATGCTCTATATCACGGTGCTGGTGTCAGTGCTCTATATGATGCTGCTGGTGTCAGTTCTGTATATCACGTTGCTGGTGTCAGTGCACTCTATCACGGTGCTGGTGTCAGTGCTCTATATCAAGGTGCTGGTGTCAGTTCTCTATATCACGGTGCTGGTGTCAGTGCTCTATATATCATGGTGCTGGTGTCAGTGCTCTCTATTACGGTGCTGGTGTCAGTGCACTCTATCACGCTGCTGGTGTCAGTGCTCTATTTCACAGTGCTGGTGATCATCTCCTGCACCCTCTTCATAGCCTACCCTGACCTTTCCTATCCTCCATTGCCTTCATGCGCTCCTGAGTCCTGAACTGTCAAAATTTCACAGATAAAAAAAGAATGCTTGTAGTTGTCGATCCCAAATTCACGTCATACATGTGTTATGTCAGTGGCCATGTGGTGGGACTATGTGTGCACAGCTAGTAATTATTTTGTGGCTGGAAATATGACCTGTAGGTTTTTAAAGTTCGCCTGCCATTGAAGTCAATGGGGCCCGCTACGAACTTTGCGGTTCGCGAACTTTCAACCGCCATCTCTACTAAAGGCCTGCAAGTCACTGTATATAAGCTCTCCAAATAAATAAATTAACTCAATGGTGCTGTCATAAAAAATATTCTTTAATAATGAATAAATCCTCAATGATCACTGTATATATACTCTCAAAATAAATATGGTGTTCTCATAAAAATAATCCTCAATAATAATCCGCTAAACTAAATGAATAATTAATAATGAATAATTAAAAATATTGTACCATAGGATAATTAAATAAATAAATCAATAGATGTGCAAAGCCGTAATCAATAAAAAAAAAATATTGAATAAAATCAATAATCATCCAGTGTAAATGTGCAAAAAAAAAAAAAAAACACGTGCAAACAAAGAAAGTGCAAAATCAGCAAATAGCTGACTCGCTATTAACGTTCTTAAAATTAATGGGATAAAAACTAGACAAACAATAAAAATAAAAAGGTAAAATCGGGTCAAAGTATGGATTTGTGCAAACAACAATCAAATACGTGCAAAAAAAGCAAAAAATTGCGCAAAAATAGCAAAAAAATGTCCACCATGCATAAAGTGCAATAATGCAATAACAAACAACCAACTTCTAGTGAATAAATGTCATTCCATAGTGCAAAAAACTGTATCGATATAAATTTTTATTTTTTGCACATTTATTATTGATTTTATTCAATATTTTTTTTAAATTGATTAAGGCTTTGCACATCTATTGATTTCTTTATTTAATTATCCTATGGTACAATATTTTTAATTATTCATTTACTTTAGAGGATTATTATTGAGGATTATTTTTATGAGAACACCATATTTGAGGATTTATTAATTATTGAGGAATAGTTTTTATGAGAGCGCCATTGAGCTCATTTATTTATTTGGAGAGCTTATATGCAGTGACTTGGAGGCCTTTAACAGTATGTACATGAAAGGAGCCTGTGATACTTATGTACATGGGAGGAGCCTGTGATACTTATGTACATGAAAGGAGCCTGTGATACTTATGTACATGGGAGGAGCCTGTGATACTTATGTACATGGGAGGAGCCTGTGATACTTATGTACATTGGAGTAACTTGTGATACTTATGTACATGGGAGGAGTCTGTGATACTTATGTACATGGGAGGAGTCTGTGATACTTATGTACATGGGAGGAGCCTGTGATACTTATGTACATGGGAGGAGCTTGTGATACTTATGTACATGGGAGGAGCCTGTGATACTTATGTACATGGGAGGAGCTTGTGATACTTATGTACATGGACTCATAATTATGTACAAAATAATGAATTTATTTCAAAATTGTCGCTCTATTTTTGTTTATAGCGCAAAAAATAAAAAACGCAGAGGTGATCAAATACCACCAAAAGAAAGCTCTATTTGTGGGAAAAAAAGGACGTCAATTTTGTTTGGGAGCCACGTCGCATGACCGCGCAATTGTGAGTTAAAGTGACGCAGTGCCGAATCGCAAAAAGTGGTCTGGTCTTTGGCCAGCAAAATGGTCCGGGGCTGAAGTGGTTAATAAAGTGGCCGGCGAGTGTATATTATGTATAATGTCCAACAATGTACAATTCTTTTATTTGATATACAGTATATTGTGTTCATTAATTTGTCACACTTTTGTATACTGTGTACTGAAATAAAAAAAAGTGATTTTGTTCAGTTGGGTGTATTTATGGGTTCCTGATAGGGATCAATAGAGTCGCTTATATAAAAAAAATTCTGCCTTCTTATATAGGATGATACCATTTTAGAAGGTAGTATACTTTGCCAGTTCTCCACTATTTCTAAGTTCATAAACTTATTTGTCTTCAAAAATGACCCCATTCATGAACAGGTACATTGGCTAGTATCGGTATAAAAAAATGGAGAAATGCTGGTGCCATGGAAGTTGGCTAAAACATGCAGGTTTAAAAAGCCAATGCATTTCAGCCATCAGGCCTTAATCCTGATTAAGGCCTGATGGCAGAAACACGTTGGCATTTTTGACTGTTGTTCACCTGCATTAATAAAATAAAGTTTTAGCCAACTTCCATGGCACCAGCCTTCCTCCCTTTTTTGCACGGATTGTACATGGAGGTTTGCAGAGATTTCCCAGGCTGTGTGCCGTGTTCTTGAGGCTCACCAGGCATTACACAGGAGGTAGTAACTCGGATGTACCTGTTCCATTGACTAGTATATCTTAAAATAAGACTAGAAATTCCTTATGAAATCAAAAATATGAACATCAGCAAATGATATGAAGAGAAAACAATCCAGTGATTCCTTACTTTGCCTTTTCTCCAGTAGACGGGGTCACTTATATTGATAAATGTTTCAGGGACGTAATCTGGGCCTTTTATAATGGAAATTGTTCTAGACAAATTAAATGAAGCATTAAAAAAATGAAAGTTGTATAAAATAAGATCGGATGGAACTTCTCTTCTCTCATTAAAGTAGATATCATCACCGTATGGGTTCTTGTAATAACAATGTCTCACATATTTGTGCAGCTTTCCATGGAAGACATAAAGACACAGTTATACACGGTATATACAGATATAACATAACAAAAAAAAGACAGTCACTTCCAGCACTAAGGGGTTTTCTAAAGTGAAGGGCAACAGGGACATCGGTAACTCAGGACTGGGTGGATGCCGCCTTCCTCAGACGGGGTGATCCGATAGATAATACATGTAACAAAACGTCCCACACTCCGCTCGAGTAATTTCGTCATACACCTCTTCCTCCCAGTCTGAATATAGATATTCCATCCATTAACAACCACACAACAAGGCAATACTCGTTTGGTTGCTGAACATGAACTGTTTTATTGAAAAACACATGTACACAGGTAATACTCTGGAAAATCCCCCCCCCCCCTTTGCATTCCGGGTGGGGTAGACTGTTCAATCAGCAGTGAGAGTTGTTGGAGGAATTCGCCCCCACCAATCTCACAACTAATCTACATACACATCCCATAATATCTAAGACAGACACAATAGAACATTGGAATACAGCCACACCCCAAATGACCCAGCAAAGAGTACACAACAAAATGAGAAAATATACAATAATATATATATATATATATATATATATATATATATATATATATATATATATATATATATATATATATACACACACACAACATTCCAGTGTGAATGTACAGTGAGTCCGATTAGGATTAGTACAGATCAGACTGTATTTCTCGGTCACCCTGTGCCCCTATTAGAGACACAGGGTAACTTAGACATAGGAGGTGCATGGGGAGCTGAAACAAGATTTTCCCAACCACCCCAAGGGATTCTGGGTTCCACGGGCCCCCTGCCCAAAGTGACTCCGTCACATTGAAAAAAGAAAAAAAATGGAAGACGTGCACACCTAGTGCATTACTAATGACATTTAATAAACCGAAACACGTTAGCTTATACCCTGTAATGGTATATGGCACATGGTCTCCTACTGCGTGTTTTTTTTTGGCACAGTCCAGTTGCTGTTTGTGAGTACCCACTTTTTATGAATTCTATTATTAAATGTCATTCGTGATGAACTAGGTGTGCGCACCTTCCATTTTATATATATATATATATATATATATATACACACACACAGATATAAGAGTTCTGAAATTAAAGGTTGCGTAAAAAAAAATACAAAAAAGTGATAGAGTTGGATTCAAGTTGCTAGGAGGTAATTCTATAAATGTAAATTAGAATGACTGAATCTGAACTGAATTTTATCCATTCAAGAGAAACAGAAGTATCTGGCAGCTGCACATGGCATACATGACCCATTTCTGCCGTGGCATCATGACCTATAGGAGATTACATTGTCATACTTCCACATAACCCGTGGCTCTCCATCTTACCCTTTCATATTCTGACAACTCTGATGCCTTGTATACACGGTTGGACATTCCCGACCACAAAATCCGTTGGATTTTTTCAGACGGATTTTGTCGGAAACTTGTTTTGCATACACACGATCGCACAAATTTGTCAGAAAATCCGATCGTTCTGCGCGAGGTGACGTACAAAACGTACAACGGGACTACGTAGAGGCCAGTAGCCAATAGCTTTTTCCCCAAATTTATTCTGAGCATGCGTGACACTGTGCATGAGAATTCTATTACACGCGATCGGAAAAAGTCAGATCGGATTTTCTTGTCTGAAAATTTTAGGTCCTGATCTCAAATTATTTCCATTGGAAATTCCAACGGAAAAAGCCCGCTAGAGCCCGCACACGATCGGATTTTCCAACAACACAATCCGATCGGACTTTTCCCGTCTGAATTTCTGACCGTGGGTACAAGGCATTAGTCTGTGGGTCATTCTTAACCACATCCCCCCCCCGGCCTATAGCACAATGATGGCCGGGTGGTGGTTTCATTATCTTGACTGGGCGTTATATGCCATCCATCAGGATAAGCCACTCACGCATGCCACTGAGGGCACACAGTGTGGTGATCGTGGTGCGGTGTCACTCTGGATAGAGAGATGTATGCACAGGAAATGGTCAGGATTGTTTCAGATCCTGATGCCTATTCCCCACTGATCGTGGATCCAACAATAAGATTCAAAAGGGAACTCAAGGATCTTGTCAAGAAAGGTTTTGACATGGGCATTTTGAATAAAAAGGAGAGATAGTTTCTGGTACCCTTGGCTCCTCGGTTGCCAGTCATCTACTCACTGCCAAAAATTCACAAGTCCTTAACTAATGCCCAGGGTCGGCCCATCATCAGTGGTATTGATTCAATAACATCCCGTGTAGGGAAATATATTGATTGTTATTTACAGCCACTGGTGATGGGCACCCCTTCCTTTTTGAAGGATACGAAACATGTTATTAATGTTTTGCAATCCTTGAAGTGGAAAACAACTTATCTACTGGTAACAGCAGATGTTGCCTCTTTATATACGGCCATTTCCCACCGAATGGGTTATGAGGCGATACAACATTTTTTATCCCAAGACAATACAATTTCAGTGACCCAACGTAATTTTATTTTTGAGCTATTGTATTTTTCAATGACGCACAACTATTTCTGGCACAAGGGAGACAATTTTTTTGCAGATAAAGGGGGTGGCCATGGGAGCTAAATTTGCTCCCAGTATGGCCAATCTCTTTATGGCAAAATGGGAAGAGGATACCGGTCTGGGCAATAAGCCACCAGAACTAATGGCCTGGAAAAGGTTTATTGATGATATTCTGTTCATATGGGATGGCGATGTTCAATCTGTAGAGTTATTCCTATCCCATCTAAATAGTAATGATCATGGCATAGTTCTTAGTCACGAACTAAGCCCCACTGAAATTCACTTTTTGGATCTGAGGATCTCAATTGTGGGCAACAGTATTACAACAGTTACCACAACGTTTTTTTAAAACTATAGGAATGGCTACATCCCTTTGGATTCTTGCCACCATAATTCTTGGTTGGCTGCTGTACCCAAGGGCCAATTTTTGCATTTAAGGTGCAATTGTACTAATTTGATGATTACTACAAGGAAGCATTGTTTTATGAAAAATAGGCTAAGGGATACGATAATAAAACCCTTGATTCTGTTATATTGGAAGTCTGGGATAAAGATCGTCAGGCATTACTGGCTGACAAGCCCTCTAGGGCTGGAAACACTGAAAATTATGGTTTGGCTTTCATTACAACTTTTTCTAGCCAGCATTGGGCCAATAAAGCATAATAAGAAGACACTGGCCAGTAATATGGAATGACCGTGTTTTGGGCCCTCTTTTGTCGGAAAGGCCAAATGTTATCTTAAGAGGTGCCACTAACCTCAGGAATTTGATTGCTCCCAATGTTCCCGACCCTCCAAAAATGTCTGCCTTTTTTGGTGACTTAAAAGATTTCTACCCTTGTGGTAAGTGCAGAGCTTGTAAGCTAAATGCACAGAGAGGAAGGAGATTTACAGAGTTTACTTCTACTGGAACAGGGCTCTCTTACCCCATTAGAACGTTTATTAATTGCTCAACTAAGTGCGTGGTGTATCTTCTTAGATGCCCATGCGGCTTGGAATATGTGGGACGCACAGTTCGTATGTTGCATATAAGGCTTGGTGAACATATAACAAACATCTGCAAAGGGCTTTGACAAACACAACGTCAGTAAACACTATGATATGAAACATGATCGCGATCCCAGGGGAACTACTTTCCTAGCTATTGAAAGGTATGTTCCACACTGGCGTGGGAGTAATGGTAAGTGCACCATCTTAGAGCCGAAACTAATTGGATATTTAAGCTGGGGTCGCATGTCCCTGGGAGTCTCAATGTGGAGTGGGACATCAATTGTTTTATCAATAATGGTTGATGTCCCCCTCCTCGACAGTGTGAGAGAGTTGATGTTCCCTTATTGGGAGGGGTTTTTGCCTTATAAGTAGGACTGATTGGTATTTAACAAATCATTTTTTAATATTTTTATTTTTATTCTAATTTATTAATATATTTTTTATTTAAAATTTATGTGGATCGCTTAATTGGTTAAACATTGATCTTTTATGTTAGAATTATGGGTCTATGTCAGGCAACTCACCTTGTGAATGTCCGTCCCTGTGTAGCAGCAGCTTATTTCCGTTCCAAGGGCCACGCGCGGTGTCCCCGTCAGAGGCGAACGAGTTTCGGAAGGAACGGACGCAAGCATGCGCCAATACAAACACATGGACCCACTCGCGTGCCAAACCGAACGTATGTACGTACTCACGCACGACCACGTCCACCAATCCTGGCACATGTCATCATATATAAACAGGGTCCTGACCTGATACCAGTGCTGGATTGTCTTCAGCTCATTCCTGAGATACCTGATTGCTGTTGTACCTGTTACCTTGTTCCTGATTACCCGGCTTGCTTGACTACTCTTTTGGATCTTCCCTGCTTACTACTTCCTGGATTTATACTGACCTCGGCTTGGACTCTCTACTTCGGCTTGCTTCCTGACTTTGTAACTCACTGCCAGCACATTACCAGACCTCTGCTTATCCTTGACTACGAACCTGCTTTCCGTTCCTGTACCTCGTTGCCAGCCAATTGCCAACCTTGCTTGTTCCTGACGTGCAGTGTTTTCCTCATACCTGCTTGGCACCTCCGGTGATAAGTCTACATCTCTTCCGTGAGGATCCAGTGTCTTCAAGCCTCTATCTTCACCTGCACCCTTTTGCTGCCTCAACACTCCCTGTCCCCACTTCCAGGGGTGTTGTGACCGACACCGTGCAAGAGGCCACCCCCAGCAGTCAGACGCCGCTGTATGGTACGTGACAGTCTATTATAATATGAGCAGGCCATTGGCAAAGGCAGGCAGTATGACTTTTTTTTAAATTTGATTGTTGCATTGGCAGTTATACTTTGCCATCACTAGATGGTGTGATTATTAGTATCATTATTTCTAAAAATTGGATCATTGTGTCTGTAATTTGATTTTGCAACCACTAGATGGCGGTGTTTCTTTTTATACGTGGAATGCTGGTTTTTCACTTTTGTTTGTATCCAACAAAACAAAAAGGTGAAATATATGGTCATCTTTGCCCACTCAGGCCTTTGTAAGTATTGGGCTGTTCATGTTTCATTTCTGTTAGATTTGATACACCCTTTGTTTGTATAAACCTGTCTGGGATATCATTTGTAACTTTAGAGGGCGTTGTCAGCTCAGCCTATGGTCTCCTCCCCTTGCCAATGGACTATATAAGCACTCAGCGCAGGAGTGTGGGCAGAAGTTGTGACATTATACGCACTGACTGACCTCCCTTAACCAGTTCCCGACTGGTGCACGCCGATATACATCAGTAGAATGGCACGGCAGGCATATTGGCGTACAGGAACATCCATTTTTATATGCTGCCCTGCCATCGCGTGCACACCGCCGGTCGGGACCCCCCCGTGAGTCCGGTCGCGGGTCCCGTGGACTTGATCGCCGGGGAGATACCTGCGATCGTCTCACGGGGAGGCTGAACTGGGAGATGCTGAGATGCCGTTGTAAACAGCGTCTCCCCGTTCTGCCTAGCAACAAGTGACGCTGATCTCTGCTCCATGGGATTGGAGCAGAGATCAGTGTTCACTAACACAAAGCCCAGCCCCCCACAGTTAGTAACACACCCCTAGGAACACTTAACCCCTACACCGCCACCCCCTGGTTAACCCCTTCACTGCCAGTGTCATTTACCCAGGAATCGCTGCATTTGTATAGCACTGATTGCTGTATAAATGACAATGGTCCCAAAAATGTGTCAAAAATGTCCGATGTGCCCGCCATAATGTCGCAGTCACAATAAAAATTGCTGATCGCCGCCATTACTAGTAAAAAAAAATTATTAATAAAAATGCCATAAAACTATCCCCTATTTTGTAAATGCTATAACTTTTGCACAAAACCAATCAATGATCACTTATTGCGATTTTTTTTTTTTTTTTACCAAAAATATGTAGAAGAATACGTATCGGCCTAAACTGAGGGAGAAAAATAAATTTTTATATATTTTTGGGGGATATTTATTGTAAAAAAATAATGCGTTTTTTTCAAAATTGTCGCTCTATTTTTGTTTATAGCGCAAAAAATAAAGAGGTGATCAAATACCACCAAAAGAAAGCTCTATTCGTGGGAAAAAAAGGACTCCAATTTTGTTTGGGACGGTGCAATTGTCACTTAAAGCGACGCAGTGCCGAATCGCAATAAGTGGTCTGGTCTTAAGCCAGCAAAATGGTCCGGTCTGAAAGTGGTTAAACAGGGGGTCACTGGTGATCTGGTAAACCCCCATCTTATTAGTGGTGATTAAAGGTGACGGGTCCCACGTGGTCAAGTATATTATTTTTATTCAATCAAGTCACACTATCTGTTAGATTTTTTTGATATTTTTGATATTTCTATGGACATTTATTTATGATTTATTTATGATTTATGGACACACATATGAATTCGTTTTTATTATTTTTTTTATTGAACATTTACATGTTAATATTGATTTCGTTTGAACACCACTTTATTTTGAGTTTTGGATTGTCACCATTTTTGCTCGTTTCACTTGTGCGATTATTTAATCATTATTTATTGAACAAGAGCTGCACTTTATTTTTTTCATTCGCTCTGACATACTGGATTTCCGATCTTGGTAAACAGCCTATGACGTAGGCTCTTTACCATGTGATCAGCTGTGTCCAAACACAGCTGGTCACATCGTAACCAGGAAGTGCCGGTTATCAGCTTTTCCTCTATTCGCACTGAGAAGGCTGGTGACAAGGCCAGTGACAAGGCTGGTGACAAGGCCGGTGACAAGGCTGGTGCCTTATTGCAGATACTGATTCTCTAGTTCTTTCCCCTGCAGTGCAGCCAGAGGTAGGGGGAGGAGGGGAAGAGGATGAGTGGAAAAGAGGATCGGTGTCTGCAATAAGGCAGCACTGTCTGACCTCCTGTACCCGGCCCATCAGTTCAAAAGGGGGACCAGGGCACCTGACGAGCAAGAGGACCAGCTGTACTGCCTTATAACAGATACTGATCCTCTAGTTCCTCCCCCTGCAGTGCAGCTGGAGGGTGTGGAGGAGGGAAATATGGTGATTGGAGAAGAGGATCAGTGTTTGCAATTAGGCAGTACCGCCAGCCCTCCTAATTAGCAGGTGCCCATGTCCCCCTTTTGAATTGATGGCATATTTACTGGCACCATCCCCTGCTTTTCATCCTGAAACCTTTGCCTGTGGGCCTGTAGCACACTAGAGGGTATTTATCAGCCCTTTCCTTTCCTAAATAAACACAGTGAGTGATCAGAACTGATCGCTCCTTTGTCCATTCATCATCGAAGCATGGAAAACTATGTTTACTATGCTTCAGTTTGTGAATAACCTGGAAGCCTCAGAGTGTTTCCTATTCATTCATCTGTGCAGCTGAGGCTACAGGGGAAGGGACTGAAGAATGTATGTCCAAATGTGAGACATCAGAGGTCTGTTTAGACCCCTGATATATCACCCCCCTCACACTCACACACCCGGGGCAGTTTAAAAAAAGTAAAATAAATAAATAAAAAACATAGCATAAAAAAAAAAGAAAATTCTGAAAAATAATAAAAAACAGTGAAAAGACTTGTTCCCATGTGCTTTGCACTCTATAATTTCTGCCATGGCTGTGAAGCATCGAGACCATGTCATGTGTACACCCCTAGCCATTGCTAAAGGGGATAGCAGTTGGTGGGTGGTAAAAGCGCAGCTCATCTATGAAGTTTTTTACTGCACCCTCAACCTCACGTGAGTGAGCCCTAATAAACTTATTTACACAGGTACTCTTTACGTGTAAATGAGGGGATTGTTCATGCAGCTGGAACCGCCTGTTAGCCCCCATTCACACACCGGTGTGACTTGTCACGCGATTTGATAGGTCCAAATCTCATGACTAGTGGCACCCTATTGTCACCAATGGAACTGTTCAAGTTGGTGTTGCACTAATTTGAAAGAAAAGGTTCCTGCACTATTTTTTTGCAATTTCAGGTGTGAATTGCATACACATCTGTGCATGAAGTCGCACAGATGTCAGCCAAGTCGCAACTGAAGTCGCACTGACCTGTGGCTTTGAAACCGTCCAACATAAAGTGAAGATGCTCAATTTCAAAGTTGGATGGACTCTGAGTTGAAGGGGGCTCACTCTAATGCCTCGTACACACGATCGGATTGTTCGCCAACAAAACTGTGGAATTTTGTCTGAAGGGCGTTGCATACACACGGCCACACAAATGTTGACCAACAATTACGAATGTAGCGACGTACTAGACGTGCGACGAAACGATAAAAAGGAAGTTCAATAGTCATGCGCCACCCTTTGGGCTCCTGCTTATCTCGTGTTTATCTCGTGTTAGTAGAAGTTTGGGGAGTGTCGATTTACGCTTTTCAGCCTCGTGCTTTTCAGTCTGTCAGTTCATTCTGAACAGACGTTCGTATACTAGCCATGTGGTGTTCTCGTCGGAGAGATCGTGCTATTGTTGGGCTTGGAGTTATTGCTATAACCCAAGTCCAGTCCAGGAACAGGGGGAGGAGGAGTTCTTGGACCAAGAATTGGTTGCTTAATTGTGACCAATTCTGTCATATGTCTTTGCTGAGGGAGCTCCAGGAGAATAATCCTGATGATTTCAAGAATTATCTCCAGATGACGGACCCCCGCTTTCACCGTCTCTTGGCTTTGCTGTCCCCCTATATTAGTAAGCAGGACACCTGCATGCGGCAAGCCATCACACCCGAGCAAAGGCTCGTCGCCACCTTGCGGTATTTAGCGACAGGTAGAAGTCTCCAGGACCTCAAGTTCACAACTGGGATCTCCCCCCAGGCTCTGAGGATCATTATTCCAGAGACCTGTTCTGCCATCATTCAAGTCCTGCAGAAGGACTATATTTGGGTAAGGTTTTTCCTTTAATATCACATTCTATGTATTTAATGTTTGCTAATGTATTGTATTTCTTTCATCATTCCCTAATTGCCCTGATTGTAATATGCTGTGAATGTCTTCTTGCATTCTGTAAGCTTTTAATGCTCCTTTTTTGTCCTTCGTGCATATTTGCCTTCACTAACCTCCCCATCCTATCCTGGGCCCATACACACCTAGCCTAGTAACGTACAATGTATTTTGTCCGCTACATTGTAGTGCTTTACCTTAAACACCCCCTAAAATGTGTCCAAATGTTATTGTTGTCCTTAAATTCAGGCAGTGCCAGAGGCTATTTTTTGGGGCCCAAACTCATTTGGAACCCTCCCTCCCCCCAACCGCTAAGTCAACCGATACCAATACTCTAACTGCTGACTTTGCCAAACCCATACACACTATACCTACCTCTATTGTGGTCATATTTATGGATGAATTAACCAAAGCATGTAGTGCAATGGCCTGCCTGAATACTTCCAAATGGTTCTGTTATAAGTTTTGGCCTCCTATTATCTTGATATGTAATTTATTAATGTAAAAATGTGCTTCAATTTGGACAGTGCGTATCCATATTTTTGGATTATGACACTTCTTACCTGTCCAGTGGGCTGCCAATAGTGTAAGTAAGGAGGGGCTGGCCAAAGTAACACACATTTATGCATTCAGCTCTCAATGAAGTGGAGAGGGTTACCTGTCCAAAACAGCCGCCCCCCATAACATTTTTCCAATGGGCCACCAGAGGGGGTGAGTAATCTAATAAAGTGTACCTTATACTTTTGTCTTTAAATACTCATTTCAATAAATGTTATACTTATGTTGGCCAAGAATGTTTGTGTCTAATCTGCTTGCAATGTTATGTCCAAAAGTACTATTTTTTTTCTTGTTTGACGCCACAGTTTCCATCCAACCCACAGGGATGGCAGACTGTGGCTTCCCAGTTTCACCACCAGTAGGATTTTCCCAATTGTGGTGGTGCATATATGGGAAGTATGTGAGGATTGTCCCACCACCCAACTCGGGCTCTTATTACTACAACTACAAGCGCTTTTGCAGTATTGTCATGTTTGGTGGTGGTGTAGGCCAATAACGAGTTTATATATCTGGACGTTGGGAAGAACGGCAGAAACTCTGATGGAGGAGTGATAGCCCAGACAGAGTTCTACTGGTGGCTTCAAAATGGCACCTTGCAGTTGGCACCTCATGAGAATATGGAGGGCCTCAACTTTGTTTTTGTAGCGGATGAAGCCTTTGCTCTGGGGGAACATCTCATAAGGCCATTCCCCATGAGGAACATTGCCCCATGTGGAACATTGCTGTCTCATGCCAGAAGAGTGGTGGAGAATGCATTTGGCATAATGGCAAGCCAGTTCCGTCTCTTCCCAACGGCCATGAACCTGGTCGAATATAAACTGAACCATGTGGTGTTGTGCCGCTGCATTCTTCGCAACTATTTAAGGAGTAATGCAGCTAGCTATCTGGCCTCAGTTTCGACTGAGGCCAAATTTGCAGCAGAAAGTACAATGGAAATGGCTCTCGAAAGTGGTCGTGCTGGTATACCCACCCAAAGTGCTTGAGAAGTACGCCAGAAATATATGGAGTACTTTGTGGGTAGAGGGGCAGTTGCTTTACAGCAAAATTTTGCGGATGTCCAATAAACCTTTTTTTGAAAATTAAACTCATATTTCATTTGAATTACTGTTTGTATTTCTTCTCTGTCTCCCAGGTTCTCAAATGGCCTTTTAATGTTGGCCATTTTCTGCAATAGTGTAAACATAACTTATTTGCTACATGAGGTGACAATCTCTTCTTCAGCTAACTATTATCTTGTGCTGTGGGTCTGCTACACACACACACAATGTTTTTGTTGTTAATGTATGTAATGCATTAATTGAAATAATTGATTGGAGTCCCTAAAATTGCCTGAGTTTGGCAGAATTTACAGTACATCGTCACTGTAACTACACCAAATTAACAAATACACTGGTATTGAGCTTTGAAATAAGAAGCCACACATTTTTTAGTACAAAAATAAAACATTTTACTCCAAGCACATTCACATGTGCGTTCTAAAAGTTTTTTGAACAAACCAACATGTTTGTGTATAACATGAATGTTTGACGTAAATTTTCCTTATTTGTGGCTAAACAGGCATGTTTAAAAACATAACGAACACATCTCCAACTCAGGAACTTACAAAGTTTGACTTTGCTAAAGTGAAGGCCATATGAGACATTAGTATGTCAAAATTGTGTTGATGCTGCCTTCCTCAGATGGGGTGATCTCACCCCTCTAAAAGCCCACAATTTAAGCCACGTAGAGGCATAACTGTTAAATGTCCCTTATGATCCTCCCCCCCCCCGAAAATGTGTGTAGGTACAAACAGGTTATTTCCTCAAGCCCCAAAACACACAGTGTGTCAACATGTGCTATCTACCATCACGAGATATCAATGTACGCGTTTTGTGGATGCAACCCCTTTCTCCAAACTAAAGTAGGTGAGAGGAAGGGATTGCACCCCCAAAACACTTCCATTGATCCCCCATGATGAGAGCTAGCACATTTTGACACACTGGGGCTTATTTCAGAAAGGCCAATCCACTTTGCACTACAAGTGCACTTGCATTGCACTTGTAGTGCAAAGTGGTTTTGCCTTTTTTGAATTAACCCCCAGTGTGTCAACATGTGCTAGGTCCCATCATGGGGGGATCAATGGACGTGTTTTGGGGTGCAACCCCTTCCTCTCACCTACTTTAGTTTGGAGGAAGGGGTTGCATCCACAAAATGCGTAAATTGATATCTCGTGATGGGAGATAGCAAATGTTGACACACTGTGTGTTTTGGGGCTTTAGCAAAATAAATATAGGGAAAGACGCACATGGGATCATACGGCAAATCCAAATTTTGAGTCTCAATTTGTGTGCATCTTCAAAATTTGGCTTTTCGATTCATAAAAACACATAAAGATTCCAATTAAAACATTACTTACGGCAGTGTTTCACAACTCTCCTTTTCCAGATACATTTATAGGTCATGTTTTCTTTATTTTTTGTTTTTTTCACAGGCGATGATGTCATTTTCAAGGTTAGTAATTAATACATCTGTTTTTCAAATGCGGAAAATAAAGAAAACTGGACCTGGTGGTGCACCTAGAGAAGTTTTGTGGCTAAACACTGACCTCCGAGTGATTTGTCATGCGAGTTGATAGTTAAAATCGCATCACAAGTTGCAGCCTATTTGAGGCAATGGCATTATTCCAATCGGTGTGACACTGATTTAGCAGCGCAACAATAATTTGCAAAAGTAGTTCCTGCAATACTTTTTTTAAATTCAGGTGTGACTTCAATAGACATCTGGGTATGAAGCAATGATAAATGTACTGCCCCTGATTTTCTCCCTGATTTTATGCAACAATACCGGGAGCTACCATGTCTATGGCAAGTTAAAAGCAGGGATTATTCCAATAAAATCAGGAGGAAGGCAGCGATGGATAAACTGTTGGAATTGGTGTATCTCATGGCAGACATCAATTATTTGAAGGCTAAAATTGGGTAGCCTGCGGAGCACATATAATAGGGAGCTCAAGAAGGTCCAGGATTCCCAGAGATCCGGAGCAGCAGCAGATGACATATATGTCCCCAGGCTGTGATACTACAACAGCCTGTGTTTATTGTCAGACCAAACTCAACCACGACCATCACTCTCAACACTTCCTTCCATATCAGTTGAGGCTCCTGAGGTCTACCCTGGGCCTTCGACACAGGAAGAAGATGTGGAAGAGCCCAGCTTGACCCAGGTATAGCATTGTTGAACATATTTGTTGGCAAAAATTAAATAAAGTTAACTAGATGTTATTGATCGCAAATTTCTGCTTTAACAAAGTGGTCTACATAGCAATAGACAGTAGTGGCCAAAAATGATTGGGGCAAGAATGAAAAATGCTGGGGTCGGAATGATAATCTTTTCTATTTGTTAACATTCAATTTGCAACAGTCATGAGCTCAAAATTGTATGTGATTGATGACCAAAAATCTAAAACTATGCACCAATTTCATACACAGGAAAGTCTCAGCCAAAGCCAAGAGGAGGCCGTGCCGAGCAGCCAGATTGAATGTCAGGTTCCTCCAGTCCGCCCACCAACAAAAAGGGCCAGGAAGTCCAGAAACCTGGATGAGGCCACAGGTGCATTTCTCCGGCATGCCACAAGTGTGATTAGCATGGCCCCTGATGCCCAGGAGGCTTTTGGATGCATGGCAGAGAACAAATTAAAAGAGAGGGAGGAGGACCAGCGCACTATGTGCAATGAAATTATACTTCAGCTCCTCAACAAGGGGAAGAGGGGCAAAATCACCCCTAAAAACGCACTTATGCGAGTTCGGCCATCTTCCACCACCTCCACCAACACCACCCATCACAGCAGCATGCAGCAATAACACCCCCAGCAGGCCCATTTTGCGCTATATTTCGTGGGAGTGTCCCATACAATGTGGATGAGTTTCTCCATTTCGGCCACTTTATTGAGTCTGTGGATCCAGTCTGTGAGTGAAGGTGCAAGGGTGGAGTTCAAAAATAAGGGGATGCATTGTTTTGCTGCATTAATCATATGCATTGCCAGCGATTTGTGGTATGATTGGCGCGGTAAGGATGAGTGATCGAGAAGGAATTGGGCTGGGATGAAATCGAGTGTGTATGAGGTAACTTGGGATGTGATCTGGCAGACTTCCTTCCAGAACGGCAGTGTCTTTTCACCTGTTTATTGCACATTCACCTGGGAAGAGTGACCCATTGCGGAGAAACACTCTTCAGGTGATGGGCAGCGCCACCTACCCCTATATTCATATCATTTTTACTATGTGGAAGAAGGTGCTCTGACCAGATGGGACCAAAATTTAACTTTTTGGCCTAAAAGCAAACCGCTATGTGTGGCGGAAAACTAACATTCCATATCACCCTGAACACACTATCCCCACCGTGAAACATGGTGGTGGCAGCATCATGTTGTGGGGAATGTTTTTCTTCAGCATGGACAGGGAAGCTGGTCAGAGTTGATGGGAAGATGGATGGAGCCAAATACAGGGCAATCTTAGAAGAAAACTTGAGGCTTGGGTAGAGGTTCACCGTCCAGCAGGACAATGACCCTAAACATACAGCCAGAGCTACAATGGAATGGTTTAGATCAAAGCATATTCATGTGTTAGAATGGCCCAGTCAAAGTCCAGACCTAAATCCAATTGAGAATCTGTGGCAAGACTTGAAAATTGCTGTTCACCATCCAATCTGACAGAACTTGAGCTATTTTGCAAAGAAGAAATGGGCAAAAATGTCCCTCTATAGATGTGCAAAGCTGGTAGAGACATCCCCAAAAAGATTTGCAGCTGTAACTGCAGAGAAAGAGGGTTCTACAAAGTATTGACTAAGGGGGGTGCTATACAAATGCCCCCCCACAATTTTCACATATTTATTTGTATCATTTACAATTTTCCTTCCACTTTATAATTATGTGCCACTTTTTGTTGGTCTATGTGACAGACCTAGCCGGGATGGAGGCTTTTGGAGAGGACTGAATGCTAGCCTCTTGAATACTGATTATGGGCCCTGGATATTAAGAGAACGATATTCTTTACAAGGTGTATGCCTGGGGACCTTGAAGTAACGTTACTTTGGCATCATGTCCATGTCCCCCCAAAACACACAGACTCTGGCAACCCTGTATATGCCATATTATAAATAGCGACTGCTTCATAATGTTGGGACTCAAAGAAGATGCTGATGTCTTCAACTCCAGCCACATGTCTGTCTGTTGTCTGATATAATGTGTTTATTGTAAATAAGGTTAGTGTGGGATCCAAGAGTCTTTCACCCATTGTTGTTTGTGTTAATTAACTCTGCTATTGTGTGAAGGAGTTCTGTGTTGATATTTATGATAATGTGTATTGTAGTTTGGGAGCTAGGAGACAACAAGGCTAGGACCTGAAAGGTCATATCTTGGAAGTCACCTAGTCTGGAAATGATTAGTTAGTTAATTAGCTCATGTTAATTTATGTTTCTGGTTACAGGTGTACAAAAGTACCCCCTTACCATTTCACAAAGAAAGTGTAAAAGAATGTTAAAAAAGACACACACACCGTTGAAAAAGTCCTTTATTAAAAATAAAAAAAATTAAAAAAAGGATTCCAGTGGTGGTAATCCCCTCTTGCTATCCAGCGACGGATAATCATCTCTTCGGGGTCCAGCAATGGCTGATCTGATCCAGCAACGGGTGATCTCTCCCTCCAGCGCAGCAGGTTTCCGTTACATCAGAGGGGGGCAGTGTCACCCACACATCATTGGGGAAGCCAGGCTTTCCCACTTGCGTCAGAGGGGGCGGGGTCAGGTGACGGATGGCCCCGCCCTCCTCATATAAGAAATGTCAGGCTACCAGAATCCCCGCAGTGTCTCCGCCAGTGGAGACAGAGGATGGATGGACTGCGCTGCGCTGCAGGGAGATATCACCCGTCGCTGGATCAGATCAGCCATCGCTGGACCCCGGAGAGATGATCATCCGTCGTTGGATAGCAAGAGTGGATTACCACCGCTGGAATCTTTTTACATTTTTTTATTTTTAATAACCTGAAGGGCCTGGTAATTGAATTTGGGGGAGCCCCACACTTTTTTTTTATCAATGACTTCCAATGACTGTTCTCTGTATTACGGGGAGCCAACAATTCATTTTAAATGACTTTTTTTTTCCTGCAGAAATTACACTTTGTGCAGGGACAGTTCTAAGCACAGGAAACATGCGCCCCTTCACAGGCATACTATAGACACCCCCTAGGTACGAAATTTAGAGGAATATTTCACTTTTATTGTTTCACTTTAATCATTATTAAAATCACTCCTCCCAAAAAAACTTCAATTTTTAAAACTTTTGTTTGCATTGATACATGTCCCCTGGGGCAGGACGCAGGTCCTCAAACACTTTTTAGGACAATAACTTGCATATTAGCTTTGAAAATTAGCACTTTAGATTTCTCCCATAGACTTGTGCAGGGTGTTCCGCGGCTTTTAGAATTTGCCGCGAACACCCCAAATTGTTCACTGTTCGCCGAACAGGCAATGTTCGACTCAAACTCGAAGCTCATCCCTATCGACCAGTCATGTGGGCGGTTTGAACAGACATCACTGTGCCTTCCTACTGCCGGGTTGCCAGTCTCAAAGAGCCTGTCCTGTCTGTCTACTCCTGGTTATGCTGGATTGGTGAGTGGGCGATAGCCCATTCTGTGCAAATTATTTCTAAAGGCACTGCATACAGACACCTGTACCCCCGTATTCTTGTCAACGCCTTCCCCAGGAGACACCTTAAATCAGTTGTCCTTTATTCTTGAGCTTCTTTGCATAGAGATCTCTTTGGGTCTAGCTGAAGATATCGGACATCTCCAATGTGAGGACTGGCACGTTTCTTCTTACTTAGCTAAAGACTTAATGCAAAACACTTGTACTCTTTAATGAGGAACTCTGACTTTCAAAACACAAGTTGACATGGTTTGAATATTGTATAACGCATAAACTTTCAGGACCTGTGGGCTTAGGGAGACAGATTGGCCGGTAACAAACTGTCTCTGTTTAAAACTGTGCTGGTTGTAATTTGCATTGTTTCAGTGCTATACTGTTATATATCAGAGTTTTCCCTGTTTCTTCCTACTGGATGACATTATTACTAGGTTTGTCCTGGTACCACCTTTTTAAGACTGAGTACAAGCACCGATACTTTTTTCAAGTATTTGCCAATACCAATTACTGATCCTTTTTTTTTAATGTCATGTGACAGTCAGTAGCTTTTTTTTTTTTTTTTTTTTTTTTTTTTTACAATATAGTTTTTGCCACCTAATTTACAATATAATACTGTGATATTCTTTAAACAGGGTTTGGCTCCCTCTAGTGTTCTTTTCTTTGCATTTATGTTGTTAAGACTTTTGTTTGGTTTTTGCAAGAGCCAGCCCCAATGCATTGTGGGGAATGTAGTGAATGAGGAAGTGACCTATATGTAAATTACCAGTTAAGGAACTACCTACACACAATGCTCACTTAACTACCCACAAGGCGAAGTTAAAGAACTGCATACTGGGTAGAGAAATAAAAGACACAGTGCGGCCATGCTTCGGCCTCTTTCTCCTGGGACACCTTTGAAGACATGCCTGCAGGGAACTGTGTATCAGAGAATTAGTAGACCAGACTGTGTGGACTGAACAGAGGAAACCAGAAACACATGTAAGTGAAAAATAATGGTGTTTATTTACATAGGTGAAAAGTAAGTGAATATAATAGTGCACAACCAACCCAAAACCACAAACAACAATGATATATACAAATATTGGGGAATACCAGAATAGTAACAAAAGCCAGGCCAAGGTCATACACAGGGGGGGGTCAGCAGATGGGTAAGGATGGGGAACCAACAGGGCAGGGCGAGGACAGATGGATGGATGGGCTGTAGAGCAGGGATCCAAGGCAAACAGGAGGGACAGGTCCAGGATGGGGTCAGATACAGGCTCAAGGTCAGGATCCAGAGAGAAAGATACCAAGGCAAGCATGTGTGGGCTTGCCGGGTATTTATAAGACTGCATTAATTGTCCTCAAGTAACACCTGAGTGCAGGAAGTGTTGCCTGCTCCCTATTGCCAGGATCCATCCGCTGGTGGACGCTAGTACTGCGACCCAAAGATTACATAACACCAGCAGGCAAAGTTTCTCCTGACAGTTATAAACTGCCAGGAGACACCTGCTGGTGGACCTCAGCAATGCATGCCAAGTGATGGATCTTACCAGCGGACGGACCCTTTCCTGACACTGTGGGTGTGTGGTCGCGGCCTGGTTGGCACGGAGAGGAACCGCAAGGCCTCTAAAGAGTTCCAGAAGACAGTTATGCTGCATCAGCGTGTGGACGGATCGGAGAACCAGAGATAACCGAAGGTTCCTGCATTACAGTCACCATCCATCAGACGGAGCGGTACAGTGTGATGGTGCCAGCGTGGAGGGAGACTGAAGTGACGGGAGTGGAGCAGTGCAAGCATCTTGGCCCTGTGTGGTGAGCGGGAGTTTGCCCAGACTGATTTAATACTTTGTTGCTGTGCAGGCTCAGTTCCAGAAGGCTAGTGAGACCTGTAGTTCCACAGAAGGGTTTTATCTGTGTACAGTGAGGTCTCAGAGTTTTTTTCATTACACTTCAGAGTGAACACTGTGCTGCATCTTTCAGTAAGGAAGAGGTTTCACAAGTGCTCTATATAACCCAGCACACAGTTACTTGTTCATCAGTTTTCTATAACTTACTACTTATTCGTTTCTGGATTACAAATACTGCAGTCTAATACGCTAGCAGAAGAAAGAAGACTAAAGACTTTACCATTCAATTGAAAGTGCTTCTTACTCTGAGGACTGCAGTATAACCTGGGGGGAGCGCTTGAGCATGTTACATAAATATAAGGGTGCTGTATTACACTGCTGTGTCATATCTCATAGTGTGCTGCAGGTTTAATGTGTGTTTGCTCTGAGGAGAGAGTGGAATGTGCTCAATAGAAAGGATCTACCATATTGAGTGCAGATTCCACTCTTAGCCTGTCTGCTTATGTTATCAAGTGACCATTGGGTGTCGGTTGTCACATACACCCTAATCATCATTATTGTCATATTCTTATACTAGAATTATCACTGTTATTAATGTGTTTAACCAAGTTCCACCAGTAAACAGTTTATGTGGTTAAAGTTACAACTTGTACAACTTGTGTAAGACTCTATCAATTAAGACAGCTGGAGGAGTGAAGGAGACCACGGGTAACGGTAAATTACAGTATATGTACAGTATATTTTGTTACAACAGTGTTCTTCAACATTGCATTGACATTACCACATAGTTGTGCCTAGGGGGGGTCAGTCCTACATACATATGTGTGTGTGTATGTATATATATGTATATATATATATATATATATATATATATATATATATATATATATATATATGTATGTGTTGGTGGCACCTTCAAGCCATAACCCCGATAGAGGTACTCTTGATGAAAGCAAAAATTGGCCTTGCTGTCAAAAATTGAAATGATATGCATCTGTCAAACAGATGCCGAAAAATTGGTCTTTGGGTGTTAATTGTGCCCATGAAACCTACACCAAAAAAAATTATTTCAGATGAAATGAACACCCACAAGTCTAGGCAGCCTAGAAGTCCTTCAGAGATTTCACATACCAAAAACATTTAATCAGTGACATTGGCATCAGGGGGCCTCATGGCTGCTAGTAATCCAGGACTGATTAATTTTGATAAATGTCAGATGGTCCACAGAGTCTGTGGACAGTCGCATTATTTTATCAGTAACAAAACCTCCAGCAGCACTGAATACCCATTCGGAAAGCACGCTGGATGCAGGGCAGCACAGTAGCTTTATTTCACACTGGGCAAGTTCTGGCCAGTGGTCTATTCTCATGAACAGTAACCCAGTAAATCATCAACTGGGAAGCTCTCCATCTCTGTTTTCATCTCTGGATAATCGTCCACCACTTGGTGCAGATGCTGCCGATAGGATGTGGAAGCTGACACCCCTGGGTGGCGAGGACTAAAAAAAATTGGGAAATGCATCACATAGGCATCCACCTTCTTCAGCGCTCCTCTCTTGACCAACAAAAGCCTCAAAACTATGTTTAATAGGACATTGTAACCTGCCTCGTTGGAGATGTGCCTCCTCCTCTCTCCTATCAGGCACCCACGTGGAGTCACTGACCTCATCATCCCCTCCCTTTTCATCACTGGAGAAAACCTGGCAGTATGCTGCAGCTGGTGGAACATGACTGCCAGATTGCTGTCCTTTTTGAGCATCCCCTCTCTCTGCGCTCACGCTACTGCCTTCCTCCAGCTGGGTATCATCATCAGAACCTTCAAAATGCTGGGTATCCTCCTGGAGAATGTACCCAACACTGTGCTCAAACAGTTCGGGAGACTCCTCAGGAGGACATGGTGGGTCTAGGGAAGGAGTGACTGATGAAATTGAGATGAGGGAAGAGGACGCGTTGGCAGCTGCTTTGCTAGTACTCTGAGCTTGGGTGAGAGAGGATGAGGAGGATGAGGAGGGCTTGGTCATCCACTCTACCAAGTCTTCAGCATGATGCGGCTCAACATGTTCAGCTGCTGAAAATAAGGACAAGTATGTCCCATGGCCACATGCTGATGACGATGCACCGCGTCCACGACCAGCACTGTTGTCTCTAGACACAGAGCCTGCATGCCCTCTTTTATTGGCTTGTGACTGTCTGCCTCTCCTTATTGGCCTTCCAGACATAGTAATGGCCTGAAGGGAGATGGGAAAACCAGCAATTGGGTAGCTTTAGGTGCACACTGAGCAGATGACACAGTACACCGCCTGTAATTACTGCAGCTGCCTGCCTGTGTTACAGAAACAGAACAACACCAGCAATAAGGGGTAGCTTCAGGTGTATACAGTGCAGGAGGTACACTACATCCACTGTAACTGCTGCAGATGCCTGTATTACAGAAACAGAACACCAGCAATAAGGAGTATCTTCAGGTGTATACTGTGCACGAGGCACACAACACCCACTCTAACTTCTGCACTACAGATGCCTGCATTACAGAACACCAGTAATAAGGGGTAGCTTCAGGTGTATACTGTGCTGGAGGCACACAACACCCACTTTAACTGCTGCAGATGCCTGTATTATAGAAACAGAACACCAGCAATAAGGGATATCTTTAGGTGTATACTGTGCAGGAGGCACACAACACCCACTCTAATTGATGCAGATGTCTGTATTACAGAAACAGAACACCAGTGATAAAGGGTATCTTCAGGTGTATACTGTGCTGGAGGCACACAACACCCACTTTAATTGCTGCAGATGCCTGTATTACAGAAACAGAACACCAGCAATAGGGGGTATCTTCAGGTGTATACAGTGCAGGAGGCACACAACACCCACTTTAACTGCGGCAGATGCCTGTATTACAGAAACAGAACACCAGCAATAAGGGGTATCTTCAGGTGTATGAAAAAGGAATCAGGAAGAATTGGCGCTATACCTTTAAATTAATATATTTATTGCCACTAATCCTCAACTTGTTAGCACTGTAAAATTGCTATCGTTGTTATACAAATTGTTAAGATATTAGTGTCCATACCCTTTTGCAGGGACCTCCTGCTGAAAAAATATATATGTGTATATATAATAGTGATGATTAAACAGCCCCGAATCGGTGTTTGGAAAAAAGTGAGATTACATATAAAATTGTGATACTACTAAAAAAATTCTTACATGTCTTGATGGCGTCAGCACGACGAAACCGGTAGGCGTGGCTATAGAGAAGTGGCCTCTTCTGAATACACCGCAGAAGTTGGCGGTGTGAGGATTTCTTATAGTGAATCTTGCTCTAATAATATGTGAGTAGTTTTCTGTTTTCAATAAACCTTTCTTAAAGACATACTACACTATGGATTCTCCTTCTTTTTACATGTAACGTTTAAATGAGAATCTAAACTGTGGATGGATGAATAGCCAAATTCCCAGGGAGATGCCAGAGAGTGACACAGGGGGCTATACACTGTGAAGGCGGTTTTCACCCAGCAGGGGTAAAGATCTGGTGAGCACAATATAATTCATTTTCACCAAAGCGCACCGGGGATTTTCTTTGGATATTTGCACGAGGCACCATTTGGATTATGAACTGTTTAATATATTACAAAGGACTTGTCGGCATTTTATGTTTATAGGATAATAATATTGCATTTATTTATTTATTTCAGTATTTTTCACTAGGTTTATATTACCAATTATTTTTTTTTTAATTGGTATGGATGTATAACTGTTTAATCAATTGCACGGATTAGGAATAATTTTATTAATTAATAGAGTTTCACATATTGACACACATTTTATTTAAGGGTATAGCGCTAATTCTACCTGATTTTTTTTTTCACATCTTCAGGTGTATACTGTGCTGGAGGCACACAACACCCACTTTAACTGCTGCAGATGCCTGTATTACAGAAACAGAACACCAACAATAAGGGGTATCTTCAGGTATATACTGTGATGGAGGTACACAACACACACTTTAACAGCGCTAGGTTTTCAAACCACAAAGACACTGTCCCTGCCTATCCTGCTATTTCCCTGTCCGCTGCAACACACTACACAAGGCCGCCGCGCTGGTGGCCTTATATAGTGTGGAGCATGTACTTAACCCCCCTGAGCTATAATTGCCTGTGGCCAATTATTGCTCTCCTCGCTGCTGGCGAGGGTCACAGTGCATGCTTGGTCAATCATGAGCCAGCAATCCACTGCGACGGCGCAGTGCATTGTGGGCCGTGAGCGACACAAATATGGAGCGAACGTCCCACAGAGTTCTGGCTTCGCCGAATGGGCAAACAGTCGGTGTTCGAATCCAACATGCATTCGACTCGAACACCGAGCTCATCCTTACCAGGAACATTTCCGCAGACAAAGAGTCAGTACCATACTGACACCAGGAACATGTCCACAGATAAAGAGTCAGTACCATACTGACACCAGGAACATGTCCACAGACAAAGAGTCAGTACCATACTGACACCAAGAATATATCCACAGAGAAAGAGTCAGTACCATACTGACGTCAGGAACATGTCCACAGACAAAGAGTCAGTACCATCCTGACACCAGGAACATGTCCACAGACAAAGAGTCAGTACCATCCTGACACCAGGAACATGTCCACAGACAAAGAGTCAGTACCATCCTGACACCAGGAACATGTCCACAGACAAAGAGTCAGTACCATACTGACACCAGGAACATGTCCACAGACAAAGAGTCAGTACCATACTGACACCAGGAACATGTCCACAGACAAAGAGTCAGTACCATCCTAACACCAGGAACATGTCCACAGACAAAGAGTCAGTACCATACTGACACACAAAGGAACGTGTCCACAGACAAAGAGTCAGTACCATACTAATACCAGGAACATGTCCACAGACAAAGAGTCAGTACCATACTGACGTCAGGAACAGGTCACAGATTACAGACTTAACAATAACATGCAATGCTAGCAGACTACTCTCATGCAGTTAAAAGGGCATACTTTCCAGAGGTAGATCAATTATTCTACACTTTTATAAAACACTGGTTCATGTTCATCTGGATGATGTAGCTTAGTTTTGGTCACAAGTCCTCAGGAACTTGAACTACAAAGAGTTTAGTGAAGGGCAACAAAATGAATAAGAGTGATGGACCTACTGCCATACACATCACAACCCATAGAAATAGAGACAGTCCATATTAGGATTTTAGACTTGGTTTTATTTGCAGAACGTTAACTTGGATAGGAGAAGGATTCTCTCTCTTCACAGATAGATTTTGGTAGAATTATCCCTGAGAATACACAGGCAAGAAAATAAAGAGTCACTCTGAATAACCCTTTACCTGTAGATCCTTTTCCTTTAGAACAATTCTGCTTCCCCCGGTCATACTTGCTGCTCTATCTCCCCCAGTTGACCGCTACTTCTGTTTGTGCAGCACTCCCAAGTTAAACAAAAGGGCATTACTGTGAATAATTCCTTCTGCCTTACAGATTACATTTCCTTAGGTGTTGAACCTAGAGCCACAGGCCATTACCGCCCATTTCCATGACTCATGTGCCAACATCCCTCAGTCTTTGGAAGTACTGTTCTATAGTTTATACTGTAGATTCACAGTATTCAGCTCCATTTTCCTCTCCATTCCACTCACTTGTCCTCCCAATCAACAGTCCATGTTCCACTCACAGAAAGTCGATCACCCAGTCTCCTTCTTCCGCTTTGCTCCTACTTCCTCCATCCCTCTTCTGCGCATGACACGTTTCTCTCCCCGCAGGGGGACGCCCAGGCTACACCAGCTACTCCATGCTGTCTTCCTCTCCTGCCATGTGACCCCAGCTTATATGAGAGGCCTGCCCCTGCCCATGCAAATGAATGATTGGCCAGAGCTCCTTGCATGAGCTGCCTGCCACTCAGGTCTCAAGTCCTGCCCCTCTTCCAGAACAATTCCTCTGAAAGCATGGGGAAGCATCTTTGAGCCAGAGCACAGGTGGCCACACCCCCCACTACACTGACACTCCCATTCCCCAGTTCAAAACAACCAGGCCTGTCTGCAGTCTCAGGCCTGGTTAAATTTGCCTGAAGCTGCATTCTGTCACTAAAACACTTCCAGATCACCTACCTTTAGGTAGTGACCGCTAGTGATGGACGAACTTCCGACGGGACGTTTCGCGAACGCGAAACGCGAACGGACACAAACGTTCGCGAAAACGACCGTTCGCCGCGGGCTCCATTGACTTCAATGGGAGGCGAATTTCGCAAACCTTTAGGTCGAATTTGCGGCCACGGGGTAATTATTAGGGGGTAGCACGTAGTCCCACCACCTGGACAATAGCATAATACATGTATGAGGTGAATTTGGGATCGATAACTACAAGCATTTTTTTTTTATTTGGGAAATTGTTCTGACAATTCAGGACTATGGAGCTAATGAAGGCAATGGAGGAGAGGGAAGGTCAGGGACCAGGGTAGGCAAACAAGAGGGTGCAGGAGATACAGAGCACTGACAGCAGCACCGTAATACAGAGCACTGACATCAGCACCGTGACATACAGCGCTGACAGCAGCTCCGTGACATACAGCGCTGACAGCAGCTCCGTGACATACAGCGCTGACAGCAGCTCCGTGACATACAGCGCTGACAGCAGCTCCGTGACATACAGCGCTGACAGCAGCTCCGTGACATACAGCGCTGACAGCAGCACCGTGACATACAGCGCTGACAGCAGCTCCGTGACATACAGCGCTGACAGCAGCTCCGTGACATACAGCGCTGACAGCAGCTCCGTGACATACAGCACTGACAGCAGCTCCGTGACATACAGCGCTGACAGCAGCTCCGTGACATACAGCGCTGACAGCAGCACCGTGACATACAGCGCTGACAGCAGCTCCGTGACATACAGCGCTGACAGCAGCTCCGTGACATACAGCGCTGACAGCAGCTCCGTGACATACAGCGCTGACAGCAGCTCCGTGACATACAGCGCTGACAGCAGCTCCGTGACATACAGCGCTGACAGCAGCTCCGTGACATACAGCGCTGACAGCAGCTCCGTGACATACAGCGCTGACAGCAGCTCCGTGACATACAGCGCTGACAGCAGCTCCGTGACATACAGCGCTGACAGCAGCTCCGTGACATACAGCGCTGACAGCAGCACCGTAAGCAGCCCCAGGAGGAAGTCAGCACAGCACAGGGATGGTGTGATCCCCTCATAATAAGAACCCCCAGGAGGAAGTCAGCACAGCACAGGGATGGTGGGAGCCCCTCATAATAAGAACACCCAGGAGGAAGTCAGCACAGCACAGGGATGGTGGGAACCCCTCATAATAAGCAGCCCCAGTAGAAATATGACACCGCTCAACCTCTTCAAAGAGGAGGGTAGGGGCATATAGTACGGTGTGCTTTTTTGGGTCAGGGAAGTGAGCCAAATGAATTAAGAAGGTCTGTGTGCTTGATTCCAAAAATTGTTTATAGACATATACATGGTCTACTGATCACATGTGTTGAATTCCTCCGAGATCCATGCCTCATTCATTTTTAGAAATGTGAGGTAGTTAACACTGTGGTGAGCTAGGCGAGTACGCTTATCGGTCACAATCCCCCCTGCTGCGCTGAACGTCCTTTCGGACAGGACACTGGATGAGGGGCAAGCCAACAGTTCGATTGCAAATTGGGCAAGCTCTGGCCAGAGGTCAAGCCTGCCCACCCAGTAGTCTAGGGGTTCATCACTCCTCAGAGCGTCCACATCGGCCGTTAACCCAATGTAGTCGGACACCTGACGGTCTAGGCGTTCCCTGATGCTGGATCCGGATGACACCTGTCGATGGGTCGGCTGAAAGAATGACCTCATATCCGAAGTCACCAACACATCTTCAAACCGGCCTCTTCTTGCAGGCGCTGTTGGATTGGTACCCGCAAATCCTTCTCTGGGAGTGGGAATTGCTCCTCTGCCAGCGCACGCAAAAGCAGAATGCAGCATTTCTCGAAGCAAGGCCTGGAAGTGCTGCATTCTGACAGCCCTCTGCGACGGCGGTAACATTTCCGCCATTTTGTGTTTGTACCGGGGGTCTAAGTACGTTGCCACCCAGTACTGGTCCTTGACCCTCATGCTTTTTATACGGGGGTCCCTATTAAAACACTGGAGCATGAAGGCCCCCATTTGCACTAAAGTGGAAGCGGTGTGGTGGCCTGGCTCCTGCTCATCATCCAGGATAATGTCGTCCTCTTCATTCTCCTCTCCCCATCCTCGCACAACAGGGATCCCAGAAAGGTTTAAAGCATGCTCTTCTTGCTCCTGCTCATCCGCCCCGGCACCATCCTCCTCTGACTCCTCATCAGACTCCTGTTGTTGACTTGTCTCAGATAGAGTAGCCCCCCCTGGGAATTCATCCAGCATTGCGACTTCCTCATCTTCCCGCTCCTGCTCCTCCACAGCCTGATCAATGACACGACGCAATGCACGCTCCAGAAAGAAGGCATAAGGTACCATGTCACTGATGGCGCCATGGCTGCGACTGACCAGTTTGGTGATCTCCTCAAATGGCCGCAGAAGTCTGCATGTGTCGCGCATGAGCAGCCACTGGCGCGGTGAAAAAAAACCCAGCTCCCCAGAACCGTTTCTTTCGCAGAGTTCATACAGGTAGACGTTAACTGCACGTTTCTGCTGGAGCAGCCTATCAAGCATATAGAAGGTTGAGTTCCATCGCGTCGGGCAATCGCAAATAAGACGTCTGACCGGCAGATGGTGTCGCCGCTGAATGTCAGCAAGGCGAGCCATGGCCGTGTAAGATCTTCTGAAATGGGCCGAGATTTTCCTTGCCTGCCGCAAGATGTCCTGGACCCCAGGGTATTTGACAAGGAATCGCTGCACGACCAAGTTTAAGACGTGTGCCATGCACGGCACGTGCGTGATTTTGCCCTGTTTCAATGCGCTAAGCAGATTGGCACCGTTGTCACACACCACTTTACCAACTGTCAAATTGAGCGGTGTTAGCCACTCATCTGCCTGTGAACGCAAAGCTGAAAGGAGTGCCGGGCCAGTGTGGCTCTTTGCTTCCAGGCACAACAGACGCAGCACGGCATGGCAACGTCTCACCTGGCATGTGGAATAGGTTCTGGGGAGCTTGGGCGGTGCAGTGGAAGAGACGCTAGCAGCGGAAAAGGAGGAGGCAGCTGAGGAGGAGAGGGAGGAGGATGGAGTAGGAGGAGGAGAAGAAGAGTCAGGCCTGCATGCAATCCGTGGCGGTAAAACCAAATCTACACGGGTGCCACGGGTTACATGCTTGACGGCCGTCAGAAGGTTCACCCAGTGGGCAGTAAAACTGATATACCTTCCCTGCCCGTGTTTGCTAGACCACGTGTCTGTGGTCAGATGTATCTTGGCACCGACACTGTGTGCCAGAGATACATTCACTTGCCGCTGAACATGGCCATATAGCTCTGGGATGCCCTTCTCTGAGAAATACTTCCTTCCTGGGACCTTCCATTGTGGTGTTCCAATGGCCACAAATTTGCGAAAGGCCTCCGAGTCCACCAGTTTATATGGCAGTAGTTGGCGGGCTATGAGTTCTGACAAGCCAGCCGCCAACCGTTGGGCAAGAGGGTTATCCGGCGTCATCATTTTTTTACGCTCAAACATTAGGCCCACGGAAGCCTGCCTTTTTGCAGAAAAATGTGAGCTTGGCGTGATGGAAGGTGGAGTGGAGGACAATTGTGAGGAGAGAGGAGAAGGAGAAGTAGAAGACGAGGCTGGACGGTGAGAGCCTGCAGTGTGGCTTTGTGTGTTCCGTTGCTCCCACTGGGCTCGGTGATGGCTGCTCATGTGCCTTCTTAAGGCGGTCGTCCCTAGGTGAGTATTGGGCTTACCGCGACTAACGCGTTGACTGCAAAGATTGCAGATGGCAACGCTATTGTCAGCAGCGGACACGTTAAAAAAAGCCCACACTGCGGAGCCATGTGCCGGTGTCCTGGGAGCGCCAGATGTGACCGTACATGGTCGATGACTCGCTCCTGATACATTTGCAGTCTGCTTTGTCCCTGCTGTGCAATGTAAGTCATTGCTGCTTCTCCTCCCTATCTGCTGGTCCATATCTCCCTCTGAACTCCCCTCCTCTTCCTCTCTTGTGGGCACCCACGTGACATCACTAGACACGTCATCATCAACGTCACCTTCCCCACCGCTATAAGTAGAGTAGGCAGCAACACCGGGGACCAACCTCCTCCTTGGGCTGATCTGGGTACTGGCGTCAGACTGCTGAGTAGCGCTTGTTGCTACCTCCTCTTCCTGATCCAATACCAAGAGTGGCTGCGCATCAGAAATGTCCTCTTGATATGGATCGGAAAATAATTCCAGTGACTCAAGCGGAAGGTATGTGGTGGTGGTGGTGGTGGTCGTGTTGTTGGTGGTAGTGTCTTTGGGGGTGCACATAGCAGAGAGTGAAGAAGAGGGTGCAGATCGAGAGGATGAGGAGGGTGCAGAAGAGTAAGGCTGAGCGAGCCACTCAACCAAGTCTGGTGCATCCTTTAAAGTAATTGAACGCACCTTCTGCAACTTCCCACTTTGGCTCAAGCCTGTTGCTCCTGCCCTACCCCTACCACCCCTGCGGAAGGGCCTGCCTCTTCCTCTGCATGTCATTTTTTAAATGACCCTGTGACAAAACTCTTAGTCCCTATACCGCTGAAGGACTGCTGCAGTATAGGTGAGCGGTCAGCAGTGGTGCACGTCAACCCTATCTATTGTGGACCTATAGCGGTCCTTACAGAACAGCAGACTGTACCGCACTCAAGCCTATGTACCGTAGCACCCTATACCAAGTTACCAGTCCTTATAAGAACTTTTGTGGACCAAGCAGGTTGTGTATTAGTGTTTAGCAGACTGTACGTCAGTCCCTATACCGCTGAAGGACTGCTGCAGTATAGGGCAGCGGTCAGCAGTGGTGCACGTCAACCCTATCTATTGTGGACCGATAGCGGTCCTTACAGAACAGCAGACTGTACCGCACTCAAGCCTATGTACCGTAGCACCCTATACCAAGTTACCAGTCCTTATAAGAACTTTTGTGGACCAAGCAGGTTGTGTGTTAGTGTTTAGCAGACTGTGCGTCAGTCCCTATACCGCTGAAGGACTGCTGCAGTATAGGGCAGCGGTCAGCAGTAGTGCACGGCAACCCTATGTATTGTGGACCGATAGCGGTCCTTACAGAACAGCAGACTGTAACGCACTCAGGCCTATGTACCGTAGCACCCTATACCAAGTTACCAGTCCTTATAAGAACTTTTGTGGACCAAGCAGGTTGTGTGTTAGTGATTAGCAGACTGTACGTCAGTCCCTATACCAATGAAGGACTGCTGCAGTATAGGGCAGCGGTCAGCAGTAGTGCACGGCAACCCTATGTATTGTGGACCGATAGCGGTCCTTACAGAACAGCAGACTGTAACGCACTCAGGCCTATGTACCGTAGCACCCTATACCAAGTTACCAGTCCTTATAAAAACTTTTGTGGACCAAGCAGGTTGTGTGTTAGTGTTTAGCAGACTGTGCGTCAGTCCCTATACCGCTGAAGGACTGCTGCAGTATAGGGCAGCGGTCAGCAGTGGTGCACGTCAACCCTATCTATTGTGGACCGATAGCGGTCCTTACAGAACAGCAGACTGTACCGCACTCAAGCCTATGTACCGTAGCACCCTATACCAAGTTACCAGTCCTTATAAGAACTTTTGTGGACCAAGCAGGTTGTGTATTAGTGTTTAGCAGACTGTACGTCAGTCCCTATACCGCTGAAGGACTGCTGCAGTATAGGGCAGCGGTCAGCAGTGGTGCACGTCAACCCTATCTATTGTGGACCGATAGCGGTCCTTACAGAACAGCAGACTGTACCGCACTCAAGCCTATGTACCGTAGCACCCTATACCAAGTTACCAGTCCTTATAAGAACTTTTGTGGAACAAGCAGGTTGTGTGTTAGTGATTAGCAGACTGTACGTCAGTCCCTATACCAATGAAGGACTGCTGCAGTATAGGGCAGCGGTCAGCAGTAGTGCACGGCAACCCTATGTATTGTGGACCGATAGCGGTCCTTACAGAACAGCAGACTGTACTGCACTCAGGCCTATGTACCGTAGCACCCTATACCAAGTTACCAGTCCTTATAAGAACTTTTGTGGACCAAGCAGGTTGTGTGTTAGTGTTTAGCAGACTGTGCGTCAGTCCCTATACCGCTGAAGGACTGCTGCAGTATAGGGCAGCGGTCAGCAGTAGTGCACGGCAACCCTATGTATTGTGGACCGATAGCGGTCCTTACAGAACAGCAGACTGTAACGCACTCAGGCCTATGTACCGTAGCACCCTATACCAAGTTACCAGTCCTTATAAGAACTTTTGTGGACCAAGCAGGTTGTGTGTTAGTGATTAGCAGACTGTACGTCAGTCCCTATACCAATGAAGGACTGCTGCAGTATAGGGCAGCGGTCAGCAGTAGTGCACGGCAACCCTATGTATTGTGGACCGATAGCGGTCCTTACAGAACAGCAGACTGTAACGCACTCAGGCCTATGTACCGTAGCACCCTATACCAAGTTACCAGTCCTTATAAAAACTTTTGTGGACCAAGCAGGTTGTGTGTTAGTGTTTAGCAGACTGTGCGTCAGTCCCTATACCGCTGAAGGACTGCTGCAGTATAGGGCAGCGGTCAGCAGTGGTGCACGTCAACCCTATCTATTGTGGACCGATAGCGGTCCTTACAGAACAGCAGACTGTACCGCACTCAAGCCTATGTACCGTAGCACCCTATACCAAGTTACCAGTCCTTATAAGAACTTTTGTGGACCAAGCAGGTTGTGTATTAGTGTTTAGCAGACTGTACGTCAGTCCCTATACCGCTGAAGGACTGCTGCAGTATAGGGCAGCGGTCAGCAGTGGTGCACGTCAACCCTATCTATTGTGGACCGATAGCGGTCCTTACAGAACAGCAGACTGTACCGCACTCAAGCCTATGTACCGTAGCACCCTATACCAAGTTACCAGTCCTTATAAGAACTTTTGTGGAACAAGCAGGTTGTGTGTTAGTGATTAGCAGACTGTACGTCAGTCCCTATACCAATGAAGGACTGCTGCAGTATAGGGCAGCGGTCAGCAGTAGTGCACGGCAACCCTATGTATTGTGGACCGATAGCGGTCCTTACAGAACAGCAGACTGTAACGCACTCAGGCCTATGTACCGTAGCACCCTATACCAAGTTACCAGTCCTTATAAGAACTTTTGTGGACCAAGCAGGTTGTGTGTTAGTGATTAGCAGACTGTACGTCAGTCCCTATACCAATGAAGGACTGCTGCAGTATAGGGCAGCGGTCAGCAGTAGTGCACGGCAACCCTATGTATTGTGGACCGATAGCGGTCCTTACAGAACAGCAGACTGTACTGCACTCAGGCCTATGTACCGTAGCACCCTATACCAAGTTACCAGTCCTTATAAAAACTTTTGTGGACCAAGCAGGTTGTGTGTTAGTGTTTAGCAGACTGTGCGTCAGTCCCTATACCGCTGAAGGACTGCTGCAGTATAGGGCAGCGGTCAGCAGTAGTGCACGGCAACCCTATGTATTGTGGACCGATAGCGGTCCTTACAGAACAGCAGACTGTAACGCACTCAGGCCTATGTACCGTAGCACCCTATACCAAGTTACCAGTCCTTATAAGAACTTTTGTGGACCAAGCAGGTTGTGTGTTAGTGATTAGCAGACTGTACGTCAGTCCCTATACCAATGAAGGACTGCTGCAGTATAGGGCAGCGGTCAGCAGTAGTGCACGGCAACCCTATGTATTGTGGACCGATAGCGGTCCTTACAGAACAGCAGACTGTACCGCACCCAAGCCTATGTACCGTAGCACCCTAGACAGACCAAGTTACCAGTCCTGATAAAGAGCTTTGTGGAACAAGTGAGTTGTGAATGATTAGCAGACTGCAGCAGAAGGGCAGCAGTCAAGTATAATATTCTTTCTATATTTGGAAGAAAGAATATTATACGTGTACAAGCCTATTACCGTACCACTGATACCAGTCCTGAAAAGAACCTTTGTGGAACTAATAGTAACAGCAAGTCTTTAAAATTATCCTCACTGCCTGACACACTGCTTCCTGCCTGTCCCTATACAAATTGGCAAAAAAGAGTAGGCTGGAACGATTAGCTGGAACAGCTCTTTTGTGGACCTGATAGTAACAGCTAATGATGATGATGATGATGATGATGAAGAAAGACTAATCTGGCTGAGCTGTCCCTAAAATAGCAGCATACAGCGCTCTGTCCCTTTATCTAAACTGACAAAAGAAACTCAGGCTGCTGACCTAACACCTATACCAGTCCTGAAAAGAACTTTTGTGTACCAAATAGCTAGCGTTTTCTCTGTCCCTACTCCACACAGGATCCTTTCCCTACAGTGACAGAAGAAAGAATGTAAAATGGCCACCGGATCGGGTGTATTTATAGGTTAGGGGGAATGTCCAAGTGTCCATGAGCTGTCATGTCTCAATTGGTTGTCCTGTAACACATGATAAACGTGTCACGAAAGGTTAAAGTTCTTGTATACATTAAACACGTAAGTCCGCCGGGGCGAACGACGGAAAAAGGCGTTCGAACCCGCGGACGGCGAAAGTCGGAAATTCGCCGCGAAACGACCGCCGGGCGAACCGTTCGGCCATCACTAGTGACCGCTACATATATATATATATATATATATATATATATATATATATATATATATATATATATATATATCTATATAAAACACTCACTGGCCACTTTATTAGGTACAACTGTTCAATGGCATGGTAACACAAATTGCTAATCAACCAATCACAAAGATTTAGGCATCTAGATGTGGTAAAGACGACTTGTCAAAGTTCAAACCAAGCATCAGAATGGTTATCTTCTTTACTGATTTCCGTACTATGGTTCTCTATGATGTACACCAAGTTGCACAATTTAACTAAATGACTTAACCACTAGCCGACCAGCCGCTGTCAGTATACAGCGACAGGTCGGCTGTCTCCCGCAAATCGCTGTAGCTGTACGTCGGTACTTTAAACAGCTGTAGCACTAACCCCCGAAGGAGCTGCTGGTTAGATTTGGGCTTACCGTTACCTTCTTTCTCCTCACTTCACTTCTAGGCATGTCCCGTGGTAGATGGCCCAGTAACTTGAGAGACTGACAACAGATACACTTAAAGGGATTTTATTTTCAAAAATGTAGACAATGAACAGTCTCTTAAAATGGGATCAGAGGGTTGGAAATGAAGTTCAGGTACTCTTATACCGCGTATACACGACAGGACTTAAGTCCGGCAGACTTTCGACGGAGTTCTGACGGAGTTCCGACAGAGTTCTGACGGACTTTTCGAATGAGCGGACTTGGCCACACACAATCACACCAAACTCCGACGGATTCGAACGTGATGACGTACGACTGGACTCAAATAAGGAAGTTCATAGCCAGTAGCCAAAAACTGCCCTAGGGTCGGTTTTAGTCCGTCGGAATAGCATACACACGAGCAAATTTTTCGGTAGGAACTGGGTCCGGCAGAGTTCTGGTGGAAAAATTTGAAGCATGTTTCATTTCTAAAGTCTGTCAGACTTTTGCGAATCAAAAGTCCGTTGCAGCCCACACACGATCGAATAGTCTGCCGGAATCATTCCGTCAGACTTTGGATGTTGAAAAGTCCGCTCGTGTGTACGGGGCTTTAGCGGCAAAGTCAATATTGAAGAACTTGCTTACTTTGACTGCATTCAGAGAATAGCCATTCACAACTGGATGATCACTCAGGTTGGACATCCTTCTCTCACAGGGCCTAGCAGCAAACAAGGTGCTTACTCAGGAACAAGTCTCTGCCACAGACGTTGATGAAAAAACATGTAGGAAAACTAAACTTGTAGAACACTCGTGTGATACCTGGATCTTTCGGCCAGCTTGGCGATATCCACGAGACCGGATTCTCTTGGGTACTTCAGCCCCTCCAGGCTCTTGCTAAGAAACCAACCGGTATGTGGCCTTCTTCTGAAGAGTCCTCCCCTGGATATCAAGAAGTCACTGGGTCTCTTCCCAAACGGAGACGGCACCCAAACACCTCAGAATCCTCCTTTAATTTCCTTGCCTCGGGCTAGCCAGCTGCGAGACAGCAAGATCAGGTGGATCCGCACCCCAGGCCATAGCCTTCCTGGGGGCTGGTCAGGAGTACCAGGACCATGAAGTCAGCACATCCTTCTGGACCAGAACCTTGAACCACGTGACATCCGCATCTTAAATGCCCTCTCCCAGAAAGCACAGCAAGAGCGCCACCCCTACCGGGCAGGCTCCAAGAGAGAGTAACTTAAGCACCCAACCAGACCATACTTCCATGCCTGCCAGAAAAGACAATGCCCCCTGTGGCCAGGTTGAACATCCCATAGTCCAGTCAGACTGATGCTGAGGTCCAAATTTAGACAATTGTACCCAAAACAAACTGCAGTTCAGGTGAAACCTTAAATTTGAAAAACACATAGCGTGTGCTCTTCAGGAGCCGGTGCTACATAGCTATAGCGGCGGGGACCCGATGCACGTGGCCAGCGGGCGCGATGTCCGCCGGCCATGCACGATCGCGGGAACGAAAGCAAGAATGGGGGATGTGTGTGTGTGTAACTATACACATCCCCATTCTGTCAGGAGAGGAGAGACAGATCATCTCCCTCACTAGCGAGGTGCAGTGATCTGGCTCCTCCTCTAGTCAGTCACATCCCCATATAGTTAGAAACACCTCCCAGGAAACACAATTAACCCCTTGATTGCCCCCTAGTGTTAACCCTTTCCCAATAAAATTTATACAGTAATCAGTGCATTTTTATAGCTCTGATCACTGTATAAATGTCAATGGTTCCAAAAATGTATGAAATGTGTTCGTTCTGTCTGCCGCCATGTCGCAGTCCCACTAAAAATCGCAGATCGCTGCCATTACTGTTAAAAAAAAAAAATAATATATATATATATATATATATATATATATATATATATATATATATATATATATAAAATAAAAATGCCATATATATATATTTCCTATTTTGTAGACGCTATAACTTTTGCTCAAACCAATCAATATATGCTTATAGCAATTTTTATTACCAAAAATATGTAGAAGAATACATATCGGCCTAAACTAAGTAAGAATATTGCTTTTTTTTTTTTCAAAATTGTCACTCATTTTTTTGATTATAGCACAAAAAATAAAAACTGCAGAGGTGATCAAATACCACCAAAAGAAAGCTCTATTTGTGTGGAAAAAAGGACGTCAATTTTGTTTGGGTACAACGTCACACGGCCGCACAATTGTCAGGTAAAATGACGTAGTGCCGAATCGCAAAAAATGGCCTGGTCATTAGGGGGCAAATCCTTCCAGGGCTGAAGTGGTTAAAGAGGATAGGGTTGTCGCCAGCCCAGACAGTTTAGCTCATGAGGGGGTGTCTGGGAAGGTCGATAAACCCTTTACCTCCACCATAGATCGAATTCCAGGAAGCCTACGGTGTTTTTTAAAAGTATTCTCCCCCCTTGGCATTTTCCGTGTTTTGTTGCTTCACATCCTGGAATTAACATGGATTGTTTGAGGATTTACATCATTTAATTTACAGAACACGCCCACAACTTCGAAGATTTTTTTTTATTGTGAAGCAAACAACAAATAGGACAAAATAACAGAAAAAGTCAATGTGCAAAACTATTCACCTCCCTAAAGTCAGTACTTCGTAGAGCCGCCTTTTGTGGCTATCACAGCTCCGAGTCTCTTTGGATAAGTCTCTATGAGTCTTGTCACATCTCACCACTGAGATTTTTGCCCATTCCTCCTGGTAAAACTGCTCCAGCTCCTTCAAGTTGGATGTTTGCGCTTGTGAACAGCAATCTTTAAGTCTGACCACATATTTTCTATTTTATTGAGGTCTGGGCTTTGACTAGGCCATTCCAACACATTTCCATGTTTCCCCTTAAACCACTCAAGTGTTGCTTTAGCAGTGTGTTTGGGGTCATTGTCCTGCTGGAATGTGAACCTCCGTCCTAGCCTCAAATCACACACCGAGTGCTATAGGTTTTCCTCAAGAATATCCCTGTATTTAGTACCATTCGTGTTTCCCTCAACTCTGACCAGTTTCCCAGTCCTGACTGCTGAAAAACATCCCCACAGCATGATGCTGCCACCACCATGCTTCACAGTGGGGATGGTGTTCTCTGGATGATGTGATGTGATGTGTTGGGTTTGCGCCAGACATAGCGTTTTCTTTGATGGCTAAAAAGTTTAATTTTAGTCTCATCAGACCAGAGGACATTCCTCCATACATCAGACCAGAGAACCTTCCTCCATACATCAGACCAGATCACCTTCCTCCATACATCAGACTAGACCACCTTCCTCCATACATCAGACCAGAGCACCTTCCTCCATACATCAGACCAGATCACCTTCCTCCATACATCAGACCAGATCACCTTCCTCCATACATCAGACCAGATCATCTTCCTCCATACATCAGAGCAGATCACCTTCCTCCATACATCAGACTAGATCACCTTCCTCCATACATCAGAGCAGATCACCTTCCTCCATACATCAGACCAGATCACCTTCCTCCATACATCAGACCAGAGCACCTTCCTCCATACATCAGACCAGATCACCTTCCTCCATACATCAGACCAGATCACCTTCCTCCATACATTAGACCAGATCACCTTCCTCCATACATCAGACCAGAGCACCTTCCTCCATACATCAGACCAGATCACCTTCCTCCATACATTAGACCAGATCACCTTCCTCCATACATCAGACCAGATCACCTTCCTCCATACATCAGACCAGAGCACCTTCCTCCATACATCAGACCAGATCACCTTCCTCCATACATCAGACCAGAGCACCTTCCTCCATACATCAGACCAGAGCACCTTCCTCCATACATCAGACCAGAGCACCTTCCTCCATACATCAGACCAGAGCACCTTCCTCCATACATCAGACCGGAGCACCTTCCTCCATACATCAGACCAGATCACCTTCCTCCGTACATCAGACCAGATCACCTTCCTCCGTACATCAGACCAGATCACCTTCCTCCATACATCAGACCAGATCACCTTCCTCCATACATCAGACCAGATCACCTTCCTCCGTACATCAGACCAGATCACCTTCCTCCGTACATCAGACCAGATCACCTTCCTCCATACATCAGATCAGATCACCTTCCTCCATACATCAAACCACATCACCTTCCTCCATACATCAGACCAGGTCACCTTCCTCCATACATTTTGGGAGTGTCCCACATGCCTTTTCCCAAACTCAAAACATGCCATTTTGTTTTTTGCTGAAAGTAATGGCTTTCTTCTGGCCACTCTGCCATAAAGCCCAACTCTATGAAGCGTACAGCTTATTGTCCTCCTATGTACAGATACTCCAGTCTCCAGGGTTACCTTAGGTCTCTGTGCTCCTCTCTGATTAATGCCCTCCTTGCCCGGTCCATGAGTTTTGGTGTGCGGCCGTCTGTTAACAGGTTTGCTGTTGTGCCATGTTCTTTCCATTTGGTCATGATAGATTTGATGGTGCTCCTAGGGATCATCAAAGATTTGGATATTTTTTTATAACCTAAACCTAACTTGTACTTCTTAACAACATTGTCCCTTACTTGTCTAGAGAGTTCCTTGGTCTTCATGGCAGTGTTTGGTTAGTGGTGCCTCTTGCTTAGGTGTTGCAGCCTCTGGGGCCTTTCACAAAGGTGTGTATATGTAATGACAGATCATGTGACACTTAGATTGCACACAGGTGGACATCATTTCACTAATTATGTGACTTCTGAAGGTAATTGTTTTCACCAGAGCTTTCTATGGGCTTCATAACAAAGGGGTTGAATGCATCAGTTTTATGTATATATTTTTATAATTTTACTTCACCAACTTAGACTATTGTGTTCTGATCCATCACATATAATTCAGATGAAAAAAAAACATTGAACTAAAGGCTGTAATGTAAAAAAATAGGTAAAAAGCCAAGGGGGTGAATACTTTTGCGAGGCACTGTATACAATGATAATATTATCCTACTTTGATATCATTCTGTTTCCTGCTACACATCTATTTACATGTTGTTGTTTTACAGCCTTGCACTATACGACAGATTTTGTTCACTTATTTGATCTGTTATATGTGAAAAACATTAATAAAAAACAATTGATTTAAATCTTCTTCCCTTGATGTATTAACTTTGGATAGTAAATCCCTTTTCCTGGACCTCCCTATGTCAGCCTACTGTGGGTCAGTGCCGCCCCCTCTGACCCCTCCAGGACCACCTTTTCCCTAGCCCATAAAGGGCGGCTGTCTGCCCACACCAATGTGCTTTTTTCGTCCTCGCTCCAGACGCCTTTTAAAGTTTATTTTTTTTTTTTTATTTTTTTTTTTTTTATTTATTATGGCATTGGAGGAGAATTGTCAACTGCCTTGTTTCTTCTCCCGGACCTGGCATCCACAGGCGTTGGGTCAGGGTGCTCTGCCCAGGTCTTGGAACTTCCCCTTGGTTTATGTGTTCCTGCTGCTTCCATTGGCTCTCAAAATCCCGCTGAAGATTCAGCGAGAAAGGATCACAGCAATAGTAGTCTTACCTTACTGGCTCAGGGAGGGTTTCTTCTGGCTTGGAGGGTAAAGTTGGGCTCGCCAATCCCACTGCCTCCTTGTCAAAATCTCCTTCTGCGGAGTGGGGCCTGACACCCCGAGCTGCAGGAGGACGAAGTTAATAACTTGGAAGTGAGAGGGAGGCTTTAACTGGCTTGGGTCTCTCGGGCGGTGTAGTGGAGACATTATTACAGGCTCGTAAGAGGTCCACGAATGTAACCTATCACCAGATCTGGAATACTACAGAAAGGGGTTGGGACCTTGGATCTCCTTCAGTATCTAACATTTTGGAGTTTCTGCAGAGTGGTTTCTAAGGGTTAGCTTATAATTCCCTGAAGGGTCAAATTCCCACTTTGTCGGTTATGTCGTGTACAACATATGCTCTACATCCGTTGGTGATCTGATTTTTAGGGGAAGCCATAGAAATCAGACCTCCATTGAAATAGTTGTTTCCAAAAGAGGACTTAACACTAGTCTTGGGAACTTCGCTGGTTCCTCCGTTTGATTCAAACTTTCTCTTGTTCATTATTTCTTTTAACAGTTTTTTGTTTTTGTTTTTTTGCTAGCCGTTGCCTCGGACAGAAGAGTCTCTGAGTTGTGCGCCTTCTCATCTAAAGAACCATATTGTTTGGTGTTCCCACTCAAAATAGTCCTTAGGCTGATACCAAGCTTACTACCTAAGGTTGCCATATCATTTCGTATGAACTGGGAGGTCATTCTCCCTGCCTTTCCGGCTGATACAGCTGATGATGAGTGGAGTAGGTTAGACCTGGTCTCTGTGGTTGCAACCTACCTGAAATGGACTAAAAGCAGATCAGCTGTAGTTTTTTTCCCAATGGAGCCTAAAAGGGTATGCAGGCAACATCCAGAGTCGTGTCTTCCTGATTTGTCAAAGACCATACATATTGCATACAAAACACTGGGCCTTCCTCCTCCTTCAGAGATCAAAGCACATTCGACGAGGGGTATGGCAGCATCCTGGGCAGCATATGCAAAGGTCGCCCCTGAGGTAGTTTGCAGAGCAGCAAGCTGGAGCGCACCCAACACCTTTTATTAGGCATTACAGGCTTAATTTGGCTTGTCCGCCTGAGGAAACATTTGGCTCTATGGTTATTACGGCGGCTGTTGCCCATTAAAAATTTGAATATCATTGCATTGACAGTTTGGCTTATTTTTTGTCTTCCCTCCCTTTTTAATATTGCTTGGTACATCCCACAGTAGGCTGACATGGAGAGGTCCAGGAATAAGGAAAATTGTTGTCCATAGTTACTGTAATTTTCCTTTCCTTTCCTGGATCCTCCCCATATCAGCCGGAGGATTCCCACCCAGTTTATCTGGTGTGGGCAGACAGCCGCCCTTTATGGGCTAGGAAAAAGGTTGTCCTGGAGGGTTCAGAGGGGGCGGAGCTGACCCACAGTAGGCTGACATGGGGAGGATCTAGGAAAGGAAAATTACAGTAAGTATGGACGACAATTTTCCTTAATACAGCCCACTTCCTGTTTCTTGTCTGGTCATTAGCCTAGGATTATGACATCATGCACAACTCTTAGCCCTTGTACACATGGTCGGACATTCCGACAACCAAATCCGTCGGATTTTGTCCGAAACTGGTGTTGCATACACACGGTCGGACAAAGTTGTCGGGAAATCCAATCGTTCAAAGCGTGATGACGTTATTTTGTTACGACGGGACTACGTTCAGGCTAGTAGCCAATAGCTTTGGTCTAGGAATTTGATTTGAGCATGCATGGCACTTTGTCCGATTGGAATTCTCTACAAACGATCGTACAAAGTCCGATTGGATCATGTTGTCGGAATATTTTATAGCCCAGCTCTAAAACGTTGTCAGTCGGATATTCCGACGGAAACAGTTCCATGGAGCCCACACACAGTCGGATTATCTGGCAAAACAGGGTCCGATTGGACATTTTCCGTCAGAATGTCCGACCGTGTGTACAAGGGCTTATGCCGCGTACACACAGTCGGACCGTCTGACAGAAAAAGTCAGACGGAATCTTTTCATAGGACATTTCGATCGTGTGTGGGCCTCATCTGACTTTTTTTTTCGAAAATTCTGACGGACCTAGAAATAGAACATGTTTTAAAGATTTCAGTTCCTGCAGACTGCAGTTCCACTTTGATCTGTCTCTTAACGTGGTGTATACAAAGCAATTAGTAAAAAAAAAAATATATATATATATATATAGCGCTGGCTCCTGACGAGCACGTGCTATTTGTTTTTGAAAATTAATATTCCTGAAACCACAGTTGGGTTTTATTTTCTCTCGGAACCAGTCCAGTGGGGATGTTTGTCCTGCTGTTTACTCTGGGAGAGGGTATTTGAGGTACTGACATCACGTGTTTCAGGGTGCCGGTCCAGAAGATATTTTCTGTCTGTTTGGTCCTGGTCCTCCTGACCAGCCCTCATGGCCCTCCTGGCCTGGGGTGAGGATCCATGCACCTCCAAGTCTTGGGGCTGGATAGCCCGAGGCAAAGCAACTGCAGGGACAGGCCTGAATGGATATCGGGGCCTAATGATTCAAAGGTCGTCTGGTGCCGTCTCAACTAAGGAGAGGCCCAACAACTGGAGAAGCATCCAGGGGAGGACTCTTCAGGAGAAGGCCATGCGCAAGGCTGGATTCTCTGAAGGAGCCTGGAGGCTCAGTTGAAGGACACTTCATGGATCTACACTCATACGGTATCACTGGACCAGCTGAGAGATACTGGTACCGTGTGATAGCTCTTTAAATTTGTCTACGTCCCTCAGTTTTACATCCAAGTCTGTGGCAGAGACTTTTTTTCAAGTGTTCTACATCCAAGTCTGTGGCAGAGACTTTGCTTTACTTAACACCCTACCGGCTGCTAGGCCTAGTGAGAGGAGGTCTATCCGGGGGTTGTGAGAATCCAGCTGTGAAACGGTAATTCTCTTTGGACTTTCTATTCTTGCAGTCCAAAAGTTCCTGAACTTCCTTCCTAACCCTCTACCTTAAATTTAGAGACTTTGTTTCTATTTTCAAATAAATAACCTAAAAGAAGATCCAGTGTCAGTTTCTACAATCCTTTGGGCCATCTACCACGGGAAAGCCCAAGACAGAGATGAGATCAAGAAGGTAACGGTAAGCCCAATAAAACCAACAGCTCCTTCGGGGGTCAGTGCTATATATATATATATATATATATGAATAAAAGACCAAAAATATCCCATCCAGACAGTGAGAGAGAGGAGAGAGATGGCCGATCATTCTGATAATTATTATATAATATAGGACAGGGTCAGAGTAATACAAACACTTATTATCCAACTTACTCTGTGCTGGAATCCATTGTGTTTGGATATTTTTTTCATGTAGTACATGTCATGTAGAGCTTTGGCCAGAACATATACAGCCGTGTATGCAAAGGAAGGTATTGGTGTATCTTCAGCAAATATGGAGGACGACTCTATTAAACCGGTACAAAATTTTGGCAAAAAAGAATACGCTAAAGAAAAAAGATCATTTTTCTTTTTGTTTGGGGAAAGACAATGAAACATATAAAGCCAAATATCTTCCATTATCGGGTCATGTAAGCAGTGGGAGACGTTGAATCCATGGGGATAAATATAGACATTTATGGGCATTTGTTGTGGCCAAACAAATAAGAAGCTGCAATTGAGTGCTATAGAGTCATTTATATTCGCAGTATATAGTTTATTCCATGAAGGTGGGACAATCAATGTGATCTGATTTAAAATTGAGGACATATAAGGAGTAAAAAAGTGCATTCTGGCAGTTCCACACACTATGACAACTTTAGCCGTTGAATTACCAAGAATATAATTGATGACATTCCGAGAATCATCTTTTTTAAAAACTTCTTGGATTTTAGTGATATATTCTGTACAGATCCCGTGTTGTCTCATCATCTTGCTCAGCTCTTGGGCCTCCTCATCACCGCTGCCGTCCCATGCTGTTAATATTCCAACCCAGTTCCATCCAAAATGCAGCAACAGTTTTATAAGGGCTCTATAATGGACCCGATCGTCTGGGGTCATACGGAATAAAGTTGGATACATTTTCCCATCACTCAGGCGAGGGTCGGTGACTCGATAACTGATCTGGATAAGATATTGAGAACAATTTTAATGGGATGGCATTATACAGACCAGTGTTTCTCATCCGGGGTTCTGCGAGAAGCCTTCACGGGTTCATAGTTACATATAGTTACATAGTAGGTGAGGTTGAAAAAAGTCCAACCTATGTGTGTGATTATATGTCATTATTAAATTGTATATCCCTGTATGTTGTGGTCGTTCAGGTGCTTATCTAATAGTTTCTTGAAACTATTGATGCCCCCCCGCTGAGACCACCACCTGTGATAGGGAATTCCACCTCCTTGCCGCTCTTACAGAAAAGAACCCTCTACGTAGTTTAAGGTTAAATCTCTTTCCTTCAAATTTTAATGAGTGGCCACGAGTCTTGTTAAACTCCCTTCCGCAAAAAAGTTTTATCCCTATTGTGGGGTCACCAGTACGGTATTTGTATATTGAAATCATATCCCCTCTCAAGCTTCTCTTCTCCAGAGAGAATAAGTTCACTCCTCTAGACCCTTTATTAGCATTGTTGCCCTTCTTTGTAATCTCTCCATTTCCAGTACATCCTTCCTGAGGAGTGGTGCCCAGAACTGGACAACATTCTCCAGATGCAGCCGTCTTGTAACCAGAGTCTTGTAGAGCGGGAGAATTATCGTTTTATCTCTGGAGTTGATCCCCTTTTTAATGCCAATATGTTTGCTTTGTTATCAGTAGCTTGGCATTGCATGCCATTGCTGAGCCAATCATCTACTAGGACCCTCAGGTCCTTTTCCATCCTAGATTCCCCCAGAGGTTCTCCCCCCAGTCTATAGATTGCATTCATATTTTACATTTTTGTACATTGAACCTCATTTGCCATGTAGTTGCCCATCCCATTCATTTGTTCAGATCTTTTTGCAAGATATCCACATCCTGCGGAGAAGTTATTGCTCTGCTTAGCTTAGTATCATCCACAAATACAGAGATTGAACTGTTTACCTCATCCTCCAGGTCGTTTATGAATAAATTAAATAGGATTGGTCCCAGCACAGAACCCTGGGGGACCCCACTACCCACCCTTGACCATTCCGAGTACTCCCCATTTATCACTACCCTCTGAACTTGCCCTTGTAGCCAGTTTTCAATCCATGTACTCACCCTATGTTCCATGCCAATGGACCTTATTTTGTACAGTAAACGTTTATGGGAAACTGTGTCAAATGCTTTTGCAAAATCCAGATACAGCACGTCTATGGGTCTTCCTTTATCTAGTTGGCAACTTACCTCCTCATAGAAGGTTAGTAGATTGGTTTGGCATGAACAATTCTTCATGAATCCATGCTGATTACTGCTAATGATAACGTTCTCATTACTAAAATCTTGTATATAGTCCCTTATCATCCCCTCCAAGAGTTTACATACTATTGATGTTAGGCTAAGTGATCTGTAATTCCCAGGGATGTATTTTGGACCCTTTTTAAATATTGGTACTACATTGGCTTTTCTCCAATCAGCTGGTACCATTCCAGTCAGTAGACTGTCAGTAAAAATTAGGAACAATGGTCTGCAAATTACTTGACTGAGTTCCCTAAGTACCCTCGGGTGCAAGCCATCTGGTTCCGGTGATTCCGCCGCAAATCGATTTTATGGTGGATACATACCGCTCAATATTTTCTCAGGTCTGTTCTTAATGCTGAAGGAGATAATTTAGATACTTATGGCAGTGCTGACCATGTGGCTGGATTGGCAGTTGAGCTCTTACTGTACTACTCCCAATTCAGCTGCTCTCTGCTACCTCCCCCCCCACTTCTATAGCTGTGGTAATGCAAGGTGCGGGGGGGGGGGGGGTGGAGAGCTACTGGAGCACATGTCTGATTACTGGATCAGGAGATGAAAGCGGCCAGAGCACATGGCTGCTATGGTCGGATCGGGAGGTGAGAGCTGTGGAGGGCAGAGAGCCCACATGGCTGGATCGGGAGGTGAGAGTCTGGGTGTATGAGATGGGGCATGATTGGAGCTAGTCTTTGTGCTATAGGTTTTGAATATAGTTTGAGGTCCGTGTTTAATAGTGAGATGGGGTGGAAATTGGGTGGGGTAACCAGCTCCTTCCCTGGTTTAGGCAAGGTCACAATGTTAGCAGATAGCATTTAGTCAGGAAAGGCGCCTGAGGACACAGCAGCGTTGAACAATTGACACATGTGTGGAGCTAAAGTGGTGTTAAACTATTTGTAATACTCAGCCGAAAATCTGTCAGGGCCTGGGGCTTTGCCAGATGGAAGTGTTGATATGGCTCATGTGATTTCTGTGGCTGTGAATGGACTATTGTCACGGTACTACTTATACTACTTAAAGTGAGCCCACAGGCGAGCAGGTGACACGGGTTCCACCAGGGCGTGGATTCTAAGAGCCAGCCGATGTTCTGCCAGTGAGCCTCTCAAGAAGGTTTGAACTTAGCTCTTAGCTGCATGCTGACCCCAGGTCACGACCCCTGGGTTCACCCTGCTCGCTAGGGAAGTACCAGAAGACACTGTTAGACAAGGATGGATGGATGAAGCAAAGGAGAGCCGGATAGTGAGCCAAGGTCAGGGCGGGCTGCAGACAACGTAATCAGAACAAGCCGGGTCGGTACACAAAAGATCAGTTCACGAGAGGTCAGGTAAAACAGGTTACACAGGGGAGCTTCAGAAACAAACGTTGCTCAAGCAATGGTAGCTGGTTAGAAAGGGATTTAAATAGAGAAGCACATGAGGGGCTGGACAGGAAGTAGCAGGAAGGAAACATATATTAGGCAACAGGTGAAGGGCGGCGACACTCATAGCTGCAGAGTGCACAGAGCTGAACACCCGACAATGGAAAAACAGATGCCAGCCGACCCACTGCAGTAAAGGTGAGACACAGATCAGCTCTGCAGCTGATCTGTGACAACTATTTACAGATGTAAGTTGTTCGGGGGATAGTTTGGGGAGCATCAATTGATCAAGGAAAGTTTTAATGTTATCTTCTGTGGGTTGTGCAGTTGTGGGGTCATCATTTAGGTTGTATAATGTCTGATAGTATGTTCGAAAGGCATTTGATATGTCTTTCTGGTGATATAATTGGTCACCACTAGTGGGGTGTGTGATGTAGGGAATCCTTTGTTTAGCTCTTCTTTGTTTGACTTGATTAGCTAGAAGTTTGCTGGCTTTATTCCCAGCCGCGTAGAAGGTGGTGCGTAATTTCACCATTAATTTAGCATGTTTGGCATTAAGGAAGAATGAAGATAATTTCTGGCTTGAAAAATGTTATCACTGATGGATGGCATGGGTTTTGTTTTGTTTATCGGTTCTAATTTGGTTATGTTGTCTAGTAGTTCTATTAGCTGCTGTGTTCTTTGGCGCTTGGCTTGACAGCTAAATTTAATAAGCGTACCACGAATAAATGCCTTGTGGGCTGACCATACGATAGATGGGTTTAAAACTGATCATTTGTTTAGATCAAAATATTCTTTCAAGCGACTTTGAATGAGGGCTGTATTGCTAGGGATTGCCATTAGGTGTGGGTCGTTACTCCAATGGGTGAAAAGGGAATTGTTAGGTTTGTCCCCAAGAGCCATTGAGACAGGAGCATGGTCTGACCATGTTATAGGTTGGATGTCTGTTCCATTAGCGTTGAGGAGAAGTTGCTTATCTCCCACAAATAGATCTATTCTGCAGTAGGTGCAATGGGGTTTTGAGAAGAATGTGAATTCCCATTCCATAGCACGTTGACACCTCCAGATATCGAACAACGAATTAGCCTGGAGAAATTGGATCAGTGGCGTTGGGCGCGGTTTCTTGGCGGACGGGCCTCTAACATCAATGGAGGCACCTGGCATTAGGTAAAAGTCTCCACATAGAAAGGTTCGCCCCTTGTTTGAGGCTTTGCACTTTTTTTCCACAGCTTACGGAGGAAACATAGTTGACCTGAATTTGGGACATATATGTTTACCATAGTGTAGATCGCATTACTGATTTTGCCAATAAGGATGATATATCTTCCTTGAGGGTCAGGGGTAACTGAGATTAGTTTGAATGCGACTGTATTTTTGATAGCTATGAGAACTCGGAAGTGTAAACATCCCTTGTAATAGAAAAAAAAGCATGACAGGACCTGTTAAATATGAGATCTGGTGTCAAAAAGACCTCACATCTCATATTTTTTTTTTTTTTTTTTTTTTACTTTCAAAATATTTTATTTTGTTCAAAAGTGTACAAGAACAGAGAAATTGAAACATTAAGAAGAGCAAATCAAGCTCAAGTAAAAACAACAATAGTACCAGAAAACATACAACAATACAGTCAAAAAAATTATTTTTAAACACCAGTTAAGGAGGTTCAGTAACGAAACTACAAGGAAGGAAGGTCAAAACTCGATATGTCACTGTACCTACCAATGGTGGAGGGGTATCGGTGAAATCTACCGGAAGTAACAGGTAAGGCATCTTAAGATGAGGGTAGAGTTATATTATAGCCCAAGAAAAATAAAACCTGGAAAGGGTAACAGAGGAGAACCAGATCCCGTGCCCCAAATGGGATCACACTGCACGAGATCTCGGTGCCTCTCATCAGGGCTAAAAAGGGAGAGCCCCCTCCTTGTTAAAACTGTATCCAATTATAGAAAATTGTTGTTATGGTTGATCAAAATCCCTGAGAGAAAGGGAGGAAAGCCCTCCGCAGAGACAGAGAAAGAGAAGGAAAGGTGGAAAAGGAAAGTAGAGAGAGTAGCAAGGAGATAAAGTATTCCCAGTGATCACTCTAACTTAGTGTTTGTGCATCGGGGATCCCAGGAATTAAAGAGATCCCAACGTATTGAGCCCAGGGTTCCCAGGTCAGTTCAAAACTTTGCTTCTTATCTAAGAGAGAACTAGCTAATTTTTCTTGGGACATAATCCATGAGATTTTTCTAATGGCGAGTCTAATGGAGACCTTGGGTTGTTTCCAAGACTTAGCTATGGTTATTTTAGCCCCTAATAGAATAAAGTGGATTAGCTTCCGCTTGTATTTGGAGATGAGAGGAAGATGTGCATTAAGTAGAGCAGTTTCGGGGAGCCTGGAAATCTCGAGACCTGTAACATTTTTTATAATAATGAATATCTTTTTCCAGAAATGTCTAATTCTAGGGCACTCCCACCATACATGAGATAGTGTGCCCTGCAGATGGCAGCCTCTAAAACATAAAGGGTCAGCTGAAGGAAACATCTTGGCCAACCTCGTAGGAGTGAGGTACCATCTTGAAATTACTTTTACGCTAGCTTCCGTTAGAGAAGTATTTATTATTCCTTTAAAGGCCATAGAAAAGGCCGATTGCCAGGTTTCCAAGCTCCAGTGGAACTGAAGATCTTCCTCCCAAGACAACATATAAGAGGACTTCCCCGTAGGGAGTAGCAGCAATGTGTAGATAATGGAAATCCCCCCCCTTTGTTCCACCGACTGACCACACCAGAGCTCATACTCTGAAAAACGAGGGGGGTTGGGTTTTTCTAGCCACAAACTGTGTAGGAAATGGCTAATTTGACTAAATCTGAACCTCTCCGATCTTGGAAGGTCTAGTTTGCTAATGCATTGCGCAAGTGAGATTGGTCCAGTGTGAGAAAAGAAGTGACCTATTCGGTACAGCCCCTTATCAAGCCACCATTGAAAAGCTTGAGTTTCTAAACCGGGAGGGAAGTTGGGATTCCGGAAAATATGTGACAATGGGGTCGTGCTAGAGACAATATGAGGGTTCCGCTTTAGTTTATCCCAAAGTGTTAAGGAGTGGGAGAGTGTGGGAGCCATGATTGGAGGTCTGCTTTTGGGCGAGGACCATAGAAGAAAGTCTAAAGTATTTAGTGGGGCTGCTAAACTTTCTATTTGTAGCCAGTCAGGCTTCTCCCCGTTGAAGTATAACACTGAGATTTGCGCTAGTCTGGCTGCTTGATAGTATTTATATAAGTGTGGGAGGCCCAAGCCCCCTTTTTTACGTGTTAAGTAGAGTGTTTGTTGGGGTAGTCTGTACCCTGCTCCCCCCCAGACAAATTTCAGAACCTTGCTTTGGAAAGCACGGAGGTGATCCAGCCGTATTGGGATCGGAAGGGCTCTAAAGAGATATAGAAGTCTTGGCATTAGGGTCATCTTGATGGCATTGATTCTACCCAACCAGGAGATATTGTGTGAAGACCACACCTTTAAATCTTGTTCAAGTTTGCGGAACATGGGAGGGTAGTTCTTTTCATATAAGGTTTCGAACCTGGGAGATAGATTTATGCCTAGATATTTGATGGTCTGATCACTCCAATCAAACTGAAAGTTCAGTTTAAGTGAAGCCACCAAAGGTAGGGGGAGAGAGACATTAAGGGCCTGTGATTTAGAGAAATTTACTTCCAAACCCGAGATTTTCGCGAAAGATGATAAAATATTGCATAGATTTGGGAGAGAGATAAGGGGGGAGGTGATGAAGAGTATCAAGTCGTCAGCGAACAATCCACATTTGTGTTCCTGATGACCACATACCACCCCTTTGATATCAGGGTTTACCCTAATTGCTATTGCTAGAGCCTCGATCGCAATTGCGAAGAGTAGTGGGGATAAAGGGCACCCCTGTCTAGTGCCTCTAGCAATTTTAAAAGGGGCGGATAAATATCCCTGCGATTTAATAATTGCTGAGGGAGTAGAATAAAGTGCTTTTATCAATCCCATAAAGCGAACTCCAAACCCCCAACGTTCCAAAAGCCCAAAGAGGTATTGCCAAGACACTGAGTCAAAGGCCTTTTGTATATCTAGTGAGAGAATCATCCCCTGTTGTTTACGACCACCAGGCCAATTTGATTGGAGAATAGAGATTACATCTATGGTTCGTCTAGTCTGGTCTGGGCCCTGTCTGCCTGGAATAAATCCAACCTGGTCTTTATGCACATATGCTCGGATAAAGGAATTTAATCTATTCGCGAGTATTTTAGTGAGGATTTTGAGATCATTATTGATCAATGATATTGGTCTGTAATTACTTACTACCTCAGGGTTCTTGTCTGGTTTTGGGATCACTGTCAAGAAAGCAGAGTTCAAGTCCGGGTGCAAGGGGGAACCCGAAACTTTTTCGTTAAAGAAATTTGTCAGGTAAGGGGCCAGAGTTTCTGCAAAAGATTTATAATAGGGGACCGATAAGCCATCTGGGCCAGGGGCAGAGCCTTTCTTCAAGTTCCGTATAACCGCTAATGTTTCCTCTACAGTAATTCTCTCCTCCATTATTGCTTTATGCTCGTCCGAAAGGGATGGGATAGGTAAAGAATCCAAAAAATTGGTGGAGAGACTAGGTAGACCCTGACAGTCATCTTTATATAATTTGGCATAGAATTCCCGGAAGGCCGAGATGATTTTTACGGGATCAGAAGTGGTTATATTATCATGAGTCCTGATTTTGGGGATAGTCCTGCATCTCATTTTCGGAGTGAGTTTATTAGCTAGCATTCGTCCCAGTTTGTCCGTGTGAGAGTAAAATTTGGCCCCTGACCATCTCAACTGTTTCTCAGCCCTCGTCGTTAATGCTAAGTTAAGTTCTAGTTTAGTGGAGTCTAAAAGAGAGGTAGGGAACCTGTGGGGATCCCTTTTGTGTTTAGCCCTGAGGTCAGCATAAGTGGTTTCGAGCTTACGAATGTCTGCTTCCCTTTCCCGTTTGATCTGTGAAGCCATTTGTATGATCCTCCCCCTAACGGATACCTTGTGGGCAGCCCACAGGGTCTCCGCTGAGACACCATCTGTCTTGTTGAGATCAAAATAGTCCAAGAGCGCTTTGTTAATGTCGACCACTCTAGAGGGCTCAGTTAATATCGACTCGTTGAGTCTCCAGAGAGAAGGCTTGGCCCTATAGGTAGGTTTCTGTATAGTGATAGTGACAATAGAATGGTCCGAGAGAACAGTGTCAATAATTTTGGAGTTGATGAGATTGGGCAGGAGTCGTGTAGGAAGTAGGACATGGTCTATCCTAGAGTAAGACTGGTGAGGGACAGAGAAGTGGGTAAAGTCTCTATTTGTCGGATTGGCTTCGCGCCAGGCGTCCACCAAGCCATGGGTATGGATTAATTTAGCGAATCTAAGACTGTTGTTGGAGGGGCGAGTGAGTCTACTTTTAGAAGGGTTTGATTTATCCAATCCTTGGTCTAAAGCGATATTGGAGTCTCCTCCCATGACCACCGAGCCCTCCATTAGGGGGGCAAGAGCGACCATCATGGATTGGAAAAATTTGTGTTGACCTTTGTTAGGAGCATAATAAGAGATGAAGGTATAGAACTGACCGTCTATTGTCCCCTTAACAAGAATATATCTCCCGTTTGGATCCTTGCGGTCCATCTGCCAGACAAAATTACTAGATTTAGAAAATAATATAGCTACTCCTTTTGTTTTGTTAACCGATTTAGCTAGGAAGAATTGAGGGAACTGTTGGTGCAAGAAATTTGGGCTGTACCGATCAGGAAAATGGGTTTCTTGGATTAGGATTACATCCAGTTTTAGAGATTTATAACTGTCAAATATCTTTTTCCTCTTGATAGGGGAGTTTAAGCCCTGAACATTGTGAGAGGCTATTTTGAGTCTAGAGCCTAGGTGGTCAGCCATGGAAACAAAGAAAAAGGATGCTTACCAGTCCATCTACACAAATCTGCGGAAGGTCCCATGGGTCGTACGTCCCGAATTGAAAAGCATTGAGTTCGATCATAGCACTATAAGAGGCGATTATGCAAGCCTGTAGGGAGAAAAAAAAATGAGTGACCACTGAGAATAATGAGAGATGAGCCGAAAGAGGAGAAAAAGAAGCAGGAAAAGAGGAAGGAAGAAAGTAAAGGACAGAAGAAGGTGAAAAATCCAGAGGATACTCCCTCTGGTGAATCAAGGTCTGCCCCTGGGGACTCAAACATCCCCCAGAGGAGACCCCAACCGAGAACGCCTGCATATCTCAAGGCAGGCACCCTAGCCCACAAATCACAAGGGTTCCGTGGGATAGGGGAGGGCACATAGGACGAATCCAACGCCAAACACCTCCAAGTGATAATAATGATTATAAACTAAGCACCGATATCAAGAAAAAACTTCGTTGAAACGTATTAAAGAATCTAACAATATATGTTGGAATGATAACAGAATTCGTAGACTTCAAGTATAACTATAAAATAATCATAAGTGAAAGGAAGAACTATAAACGGGGTAGGACCCCGCTGCGGGCCCTAGTGTAGAACCTGAATCAAATCAATAACAACATGGTTAGGTTTGAGAAAGATTTCCTGCTCTAGGACAACATGAGGAAGAGGAGAGAGATGGGGAAGGGGGGGGAGGAGTGAGGGGAGGGAGAAGTGGGGTGGAGGGAAGGAAGGAAGGGAAAGGTGGGAGAGGATATTGGGGAAAGGGAGAAAGGGTGAGAAGTGGAAGCAGGAGGCATAAGGCACAGGAGAGAACCAATAACAGTTACAGTAGGAGTTGCAAATGTCTCTCTAGAGAAGGTTCCAGCGCAGAGGAGTCTGCTGTATCTTCCGCTGAGAACAAAACTCTGTATGAGTCGCTGGCCTAGTAAAGTCCAATCAGTATTCTTGGCTAATCGTGTGATGAGGCTATCCAGAGAGCCATTCAGTTAAAGATGGGAAAGTAAAAGAGGCCCGCAGTAGAGGAAAGATCAGTCACCAGGAGATCCATGAGCCGCAGCTCTCAAGTGGTGGGGGGAGGTAACCTCGTAGTGCTCCGCCGTGGAGTGAGGTTAAGGTTGGGAACAAAGAAAAACATAGGTATAGACCAGCCTCAGGTCTGAGATTGTTCCTTAGATCTTTTTGACTGCTGCTTATTCCACAGGGGGGTAATTGGGCTAGCAGGGGGCGGGCGTTTAGCCGGATTGTAGTTCTGGTTTGAGGTATCCATATCTGCTTCCGTTGAGATGAACTTCAGGGATAATAGAATCTTTTCTCCTTCTTGAAAAGTGGTGAAAAGATGGGTCTTGCCCATATGTTGGAATTTGACAGCGAAGGGGAATGTCCACCAATATTTGATTTCTTTTTGATTGAGCACAAGTAGAAGAGGTTTCAAGGCTCTTCTTCTCTGGATTGTAGAAGGGGACAGATCAGCGAATATTTGGATTGGATGACCGTGGTAGGACAGATTTTTAGATGCTCTGGACTGTTTCATAATTTCTTCCTTCACCTGGTAGAAGTGTGGCTTGGCGATAATGTCCCGGGGGGACCCATCCTTACGTGGAGGTCCGAGGGTCCTGTGGACCCTGTCCAGCTCCAGGCGATGTTGCGGTATGTCCGAGATCAGAGATTGGATGATTTCTTGGGTAGCTTGCGCCACATCAGTTATGGATTCAGGTATTCCCCTGATTCGGAAGTTGTATCTTCTGGATCTGTTTTCCAGTTCGTCAATTCTAAGTATGGCGGTGTCCAGTCTGTCCTGTAAAGTCTGGATATGTTCCGAGTTCTGGTTGGTTACTGACACTGTCATGTCCAACTTTTGTTCTATCGCTTCCATCCTGGCTCCCAGGTTTTGAAAGTCTGTCTTAATGTCTCCTGTTATTTTCGCGGCCATGGATGATAAGCCTTTCTCCAGAAGAGCTGACATTTTGTGCAGCAGGTCATCTGTGTGTGGGCCGAAGTCAGACTGAGGGAATGGAGGAGATCCCCGTGGAGGCAGATCTAGGATAGGGCCCGCTGGGGAGTACGGTGAGTCCCCAAAATTTCTGCCCAGCAGTGATTCTGTGGAGGCTGGAGAAGGGGTGGGTGGATGCAATGCTCCACTTTGGTGAGATGGGGTATAGTTGAGGGAGGCCGGAGCAATCACTTGCCTTGCTTCTGGAGGCGCTTCTTTCCCTGCAGCGTGCTTCAGGGCCGCGGCGGCCATCTTGGTACACCCAGTCGGCGGAGAACCGTCGAATTGCGGGACCAGGTCTCTACGGACCTGTTTTTTGGGCATACGGAGAGCTTCCCTGGGGTGAGGGGGTGACGGATCGCTCGCTGTCTTCCTCGGGCTTGCTGCTTGCGGTGCGCATTCGGTGTCGGTGGGGCTGGACTCGGCGGAGCTCCGGCTCAAGCGTCCATATCGGAGACTCCGCGCATGCGCACTCCCTCACATCTCATATTTACACTAAAATACAATTAAAAAAATAATGTCAATTAAAAAAAATAAATCCCCTTTTAAGAGCATTGGACGGAAGTGACATCGCTTCCACCCTCCAATGCTATGGAGCCGAGTGGGGGCTATCTTTCCCTCACTCGGCGTCAAGGCTCAGAGAAAAATGGACTTGATCGTCTCCGCCGCTACTGATGGCTCCAGTAAGCAGCGGAGATGACGGGAGCGTAGCAGGAGGGGGGCTTCTCTCCCACCCCCAATAAAATCTTGTGGCAAATGTGCTACAGAGACCACTTTTATCTGAAAGTGGACCACCCGCTGAAGAAGAGGATACCGGAGTTATGGTAGCTAGCTGCTGCCATAACAACAATATTCCTCTTCAAACTGCCAATGTATAACGACGGCGGGAGGTCCGTAAGTGGTTAAAGAATATAAAAATATAATCAACAATTTGGATGAGTCTCTACCATTTTGGAACAGTTTCTCAGCAGTAAGGCATAGAAACCTAAATATGAAAAAATTAAACAATCATCAGGGATGATTTACTAAAAATAACTATAACTCAAGGCAAAAATGTTTTCCTGGTGCCTCCATGGCAGCATACATGTGATAGTAGCTCCACCTACTTCTGCCCACAGGACTAGTGCATGAATATAAAAAGTTAACACCCACACAACAGCCCATTCCTTTTTTATTTTGTCCTCATGGAACTCACAGCCAGTGTGAAGAGAAGAAGCCCTTGCCTGCCACCTTTGGTGGTCTTCTGCTCAGGTTCAGCCTCTCATGTAGCGCAGTCCCTGACCTTGGGATGCAAAATGCTCTGATAAGGCAGAGAGCCCCTTCTGTGGATCTTTTTGGGTAAAAAAATCATGTGCTTACTGGCCCCGCATGCAGCAGTGCAGCCTATGTTCCTCAGAAGAGGTCAGCGGTCAGTGTCTGGAGCCTGCCTCCCGGAAGTGAGTGGCTTCATGGAACTGTGACACTGCATTTCCAAGACAAGTATGTTTTCTCAATTTTTGGAATTTATCAGTGAATGACCTCATAAGTTGTGTGTGACATCTCCTCCCGGGTGGGCTGCAGCTGCACTGTCTTCCAGTATGTTTTCTGGTGGCAATTGCGGAAGAGAAAGCTAAATGTCTACATTCAAGGGAATAATGCATTATGGTGAACAAGTCAAGTGGATAGAGCTCACGAGGGGGCCAGCTTTGGTTTCAGCAAGTACTTCCCCAGTGGCCATCTTGAAGTGGGGCAAGATTACCAGGAAGCCATCTTGGAAGTGGGCAAGGTAAGAAGGTTGCCAGGAGTGGGAGGAAGGCAGAAGAGTTGAGGAACATGGGTTTAAAGACCAAGCGGCTTACAGATAGCTCATTCACAGTCATCAGACCAGGAAGGTATTTTGCTGCCAAAAGAGTGCATCTGGGTACTAAATGCCTCTCCCTCGGCTAAGGAGCCCAGCCTGACCTACTGACAGGAATATTCATGAGAGGAGCACTAGAAATCCGGTCCGAGGTATAGAAAATACTCTTCCATACTGCAAACACCAACACTATGGCCTGAAGAGTGTGTCAGAACCACCTTAAAGTAATACTTCATATTCTCGTCGCACACGTTCCTGGATAAGCTCTCAAAGCTTGGATGCTGCAGCAACAACCAGCTGTATACTGGTTCTGGTTCAAGTCACAAAGTAGATATTTACCAGCACACCATGGATCGACACAAAGTAACGTCCAAACAGATAGTTTATTGCAATGTTTCAGAGTCACGCAGGACCCCTTCATCAGGCTCATGCCCGATGAAGGGGTCCTGTGTGACTCTGAAACATTGCACTCTTCTTGTGTTGTGATCATGGAATAAACTATTCGTTTGGACATTACTTTGTGTCGATCCATGGTGTGCTGGCAAATATATACTTTAGGACCACCTTAAAGAGGCAGACAGAACCTCTCCGGCCCATTATGCATAGCCATTAGGAAAGCAGACAATGCCACGAAGGTGGCATACTTTATTATTCAGGTGGACCCAGACTTTTACAGTAGCAAACAATAGATTGGTATCTTTGGCAAAACATCAGGCTCCAGCCTTGCAGGGGAGGGTATCGTGGATAGTGCTCAATTGTTTTTCTACCAGGTGGACATTTGTCCCTATCTGAAGGCAGCTTCTGGCATATGAATTTTTGGGGAGGCACTTCAAGCTGCAGGCAGTTCACAGGTTGTTGTCTTGGCATCAAGAGCTTGTGGGTGTTTGTTTGCCTATCCCATAGTGGGATTGCTTTGACCAACTTAAGTGAAGTTAGTATTCCTTCAATACATCCCAATAAAATGATGGCACACTTGCATGCAAGCAATGGTAGAAGGTTCCAGCGCACAATCACCTTGCGGTCCCTAAAGTTAATTCTAAGGTCTCGCTATATGACTGGACTGCAACCATCGAAAGTACGTTTCTTCAGCAGCATCTGGACATCATGGGCACCTTATGCAGAGATGCCAGCCAATACGACAGGCAGAAGTGCCAATCAGGTTCTATTACGGCACATTCCTTCATCACTACTAATGGGCTTACTCTCTTTTGTGTGAAGCCAGTAGCTTACTCACTTACTTATGATAGGATTTTCTGAAGCTTCCCTTCCTGGTAGCGAGTTATTGATTCATCACATGTATGTTGCCATGGAGGCATCAGGAAAGAAAAGCCCAGAGTAAAGAAATAAAATGACATAAGCAAAGGGCGGGTGCGCAGCAGGGGGTCCTGGGAGGAATCTAGCGTGGCTAGTGGGGCTGCTGGCAGATCTGCCACTCCCACTAGGCAAGACATGCGGAGGGAGACGGAAGTTTCGGGCTATGCCTCTGGCGATCGTGCAGCAGGGGCGGGGCTTCGGCCTGGGATGTGATCTTCAGTGGCCGCTGGGCCTTTTCCATCTGCAGCGTTGGGACAGAGCCAGAGACCCAGGCTGACAGAGCGGTGCAGGTGGCAGAGGCCCAGGAAAAGCATCCAGGAAGTCAGTGGGTGGATCTGGTGTGTGGAGGAGTGGCAGAGCTTAGCGCGAATCCTCGGCATCTGGGGATGAATGCCTTGAAGGGCTGTCAGTGGGAGCCTAAGACATGGGGGTCGATCAGTCTGAGGGTGAGCTGTCACTGTCGGATGATGAAGTGCCGCGAGGACGTCCAGCCGCGATGGAGGCAGGACCATCGGCTGGTGGCAACCTGGTAAGTCTGTTTTTTCTCAAATGTATATTGTGGGGGAGGAAAGGTCGGGTGCGGGTGTTGGGACTAGGCCTGGTAGTCAGAATGTCCTGCAGCGGGCAATTCCACGCGCTTCCCCCATTCTGCCCATTTGCCAGCATGCCACGGCAGATCTGGGGTTACAGGGGTTTCTGGCGGGTTTAAAGGAGTTGGTTTAAAGGAGTTGATAAAAAGGTTTGAGCCAGAACCGAGTGGGGTCACATCACCGGCAACGGCATGGGTAGCGCAAGGAAAAGGGAGTGGTCACGATATCGGGGAATCCTGTCATAGGGGTTGCGCCCACACCTCCCACGGCACCGGCAATGCCCGAGGTTAGTGTAATGGGGGTGGTAGGTCAGGAGGAGTCTCCCAAGATGATGGCGGGGGACACGGCAGGGGAGGCAGCTAAGAAACAGGATCTGGTCAGGCTGGTAGACGCTGCAAAGTGTGAGATTTATGTGTGTTTTGAGGGGCCTTTTGGGGCTCACCTAAAACCGGATATGCGGGAGAAGATATGGAAAGGTGAGTATGTGGAGATATTTGCACTTCTGCCACTGGAGAAATTCAATTTAGACAGAGAGAAGCCTGAGGATCATAAGAAGGAGGATGAGGAGAAGAGGAGATACAGGCTTATTCCACAGACTTTCCAGAATTGGCTCCAGGCTTTCACCATAATGGCTAGCGTAATTGGTGAGAAGAACCCACAACATTGTCAGCACTGTTCTGCTATCTGGAAGCCATAGGTGAGGTACATAGAGTCTACGGGGGAATGGCATGGTTGCGCTATGATGAACAGTTGAGGCAAAGGAGGGCAATACGGACGTCATTACGGTGGGATCAAAAGAATATTAGTCTGTGGATGCGACTTATGACGTCGGCAAGACAACAAGTCTGTATTTTTCAGGGGGGGGGGAGGGGCGATGGCCCTTCCAACTCTGGACAATTGGTCACAACAAAAAAGGGGGTGTACTGGTAATATAATGAGATGAGGGCTCCTGCAAGTTTTGGGGGTTCCTGAAAGTACAAGCACGAATGCTCAGGATGCAGAGGTGTGCATCCATTGTCCCATTGTTTTAAGAAAGGAAAGGGTCATGTCGGGGGGTCTGTTAGAAAAAGGGAGGATGCGGGTGAAAGTGGAAAGGATGCAGCCATTTCTCGATAGGTACCTGGATAGGGGGGTGGCGTGGTTTTTGAGCATGGGGTTTTTAGAGGGGTTTAGGATTCCGTCTACCCTGGTCAATGTGCCTCCTGTGGCTCATAACCTGCGCTCAGCTTTGCAACATGAGGACGCAGTTTCGGATAAATTACGGAAGGAGGTGGCTTTGGGCCGCATGGGTGACCCATTCACTAGTTCGCCATTACTGGATTTGGTGGTCTCCCCTCTGGGGGTAGTGCCAAATAAGGAGCCAAATAAATTTAGGTCGATCCACCATCTTTCCTTTACAAAGGGGGATCTGTCAATGATGCGATTAACCCAGAAATATGTGCTGTATCGTACAGGTCTTTTGATGTGGCTGTGTTTTGGGTTTGCAGGTATGGGCAGGAGGTAGGGATGAGCCGAACACCCTCCGTTCGGTTCACATCCAAAACATGCAAACAGGCAAAAAATTAGTTTGAACACGCAACACCGTTAACCACTTCAATACCGGGCACTTTCGCCCCCTTCCTTCCCAGCCCAATTTTCAGCTTTCATCGCTCTCGCGCTTTCAGTGACAATTGCGCGGCCATGCTACACTGTACCCAAATGAAATTTTTATCATTTTGTTCGCACAAATAGAGCTTTATTTTGGTGTCATTTATTCACGACTCCATTTTTAATTTTTTGCGATATAAGCGCAAAAAAAGCGGAAATTTGAAAAAAAAAACAATATTTTCTTTTTTCTATTTTAAAAGAAATCCAATAAAATCAAATTTTGTCATAAATTTAAGCCAAAATGTATTCTGCTACATGTTTTTGGTAAAAAAAATTCCGTTAAGTGTATAATAATTGGTTTGTGTGATCACGGACATATGTACGCAAATGATCATGTATATATGTGTGCAGGTAATCATTGGGACTAGTGATTTTAGCGGGACATATGTGGGGGACATGTTTTTATTATTAGGGACATGTGTTTTTATTATTTGAGGACATGTATGTTTTGGGGACATGTGTGTTTTGGGGACATATGTGAGGACATTGTGTTTGTACTGTGTGGTGTGTTGTGTGTTTACACTAGACTGATGATCAGTGAGTAAAAAGCTGTAAAAAAACAGCTCATACTCACTGATCATCAGCCGGCTGCAGCGATCTGCTCTCCTTTCCTCGGCGATGACTTCTGTGTGAGGAGAGGAGGAGCCGATTGCCTAGCAACCGGCTGTTTGTTTACATCACATGACGGCCGTGATTGGACACGGCCGTCATGTGATCAGGAGGGCTAATCACAGAGCCCTCCCGCCAATCTGAGATGCGCCGTGTCCGGGTGACACGAGCATATCAGGGTCGCGCCGCTGCGCGGGTACGCGCGCGCACAATCTCGCTCCTTCTGAAGGATTTTCCTGAACATCCTATCAGAAGTAGACGGCTCCCACCCGGCCATATATGTGCATTGGCCGGGTGGGAAGTGGTTAAAGTCTCTGGGACACGAACATGAATAATCAAAAGTGCTAATTTTAAAGGCTTATATGCATGGTATTGTCATAAAAAGTGTTTGGGGACCCGGCTCCTGTCCCAGGGGACATGTATCAATGCAAAAAAAATGTTTTAAAAACTGCAATTTTTTCGGGACAAGTGATTTTAATAATGCTTAAAGTGAAACAATAAAAGTGTAATATTCCTTTCAATTTGGTACCTGGGGGGTGTCTATAGTATGCCTGTAAAGGGGCGCATGTTTCCCATGTTTAGAACAGTCTGACAGCTAAATGACATTTCTAAAGGAAAAAAGGTAATCTAAAACTACTCGCAGCTATACTTGCGGGATCATTCCAGAAGTGCACAGATTTTCACGTTTGGACAGGCTGCCTTACATTCTACATGTAGGGGCAATGGCTTGGGGCTCAGGTCCATGTTGGATATTGTGCGAGATTTCAAATTTGATTTCTTCTGGCTCCACATGGCCTTTCCAGAGATGTTAATAGTGTGGTCACGAGCGACCTGTCGATTTAGCGAGGTCAGTGGACTGGATTAACAAGGCCAGGAAGAAAGTAAACAGGGAGGTAGGCAGATTTGTTGTGCGGAATGAGGGGTAGGCGATCAGGCACTTGGAGCTGGAAGTTGATACCTGGCGTTAACTTCATGGTGATGGGGTGCACCTCAATGCTTACAGAGAGCATTGAGGATGTGGCGAGGCACACAAGGGGAAGGTTTTCCCCTTGTGTGCTGTGGCTGGTTGTTGGTCTTTGCGGACGAAGGAAGAAACCTCAGATACGGAAGAGTCTGGGACCCATCGGTGTTATGTGTCCCATTGGTGGTAATCCAGCTAACAGTGGTTTAGCTGGAATTTGGTTAATGGGTTCACTGCGGTCAGATTTTGGTTGTCTCCGAGCTAGAATGTCAAATGGAGGCAGGGTGCGCCCCTTTCCCAATGCCCCCACCCCCCATTTTGACGGCATATGGCCTGGTACGGTTCGGGGGGGGGACTCGCTCGTCCCCACCCCCTTTCCTGAGCGGCCAGCGTGCTTGCTTGGATAAGGGTCTGGTATGGATTTTGGGGGGAACCCCACGCTGTTTTTTTTGGCGTAGGAGCTTCCCCTTAAAATCCATACCAGGCGACAGGGCTCACAAGGTTTCAATCTCGCCGATAAAAGCGTTGAAATTGACTTCTTTTTCTAGTCCCATCGTAACTCATCACGTTCAATTTTAATGGACTTTGGTCCATGTGTGGGCAAGTGTGTGGGAGCTCCGTCGCAACTCCGTCGGGAAGACTGGCGGACCTAGTCTGCCAGAAAGTCCAGTCACGTGTGGGCAAGTCCGTTTGTTCGAAAAGTCCATCGGAACTCCGCCGGAATTCCGGCGGGAAGTCCGTCAGACCTAATCTGCTGGAAAGTCCGGTCGTGTGTACAGGGCATAATGCTGCGTATACACGGCCAGACTTTCCGTCAGAAAACCTTTTTCTGCTGGCAATTCCAACGGACTTAGGTGTAGAACATGTTCTAAATCTTTCCATCGGAAATGCCGACGGAGTTTAGTCCGATGGAAAATACGGCTGTGTGTATGCGGCATAAGTGTACACTTCATAGGGAGAGGGATTTATTAACAAAGTGAAAGCGGGTGCCAGAGAGTTCACTGCACAGCAGAAGCACCCATTCTTTGGATCCCCCTTATAGAGCTGTTTATTTATTGATTTATTACCAGCACTGTATTTGCAAGTTACATTGATTAAAGGACGATGTAGGAGCGCTGTTCGTTTCTGTCACATAAGTATGAAACAATGTTCAGTTTATTTTCATTTTGGATAGAGTGGAGATGGATTGCCCTGTGTGACGCTAGTTACTTTGGGTAGGGGGCTTGTGAAACCCAGCTTACCTTAGAGATGTTGTTAAATGTGTAAGTGTTGTGGAAATTTTATTATGTGTGTTTTATAGATTGTCATATGTCTCCCTGTGTCTGATTTACCCAAGGAGCGCTCTAGCAGAGCGCACTCAGGTTGAATCGGGACCAGCGATAAAACCATCAGTATGAAAATCTTCTCATGGGCTTGGAGACGTGTTCTCTGTGTGTGGGCATTTGCCAGTTTGTAAGTATCAAGCGCAATACACTGGGCTTCTTGCCTTCAAATGTCTATGCACATTAGAGAAGCAAAGTCCGCATAATGAGAGAAACATATTATATCTCTGTTGTGGCTACGCTATCCCTTTTCGATACATATCTGTTTTAATAAGAGGACATTGATATCTGCCTTGTTAATATACTTGTACCATATATTGACAACAGCAGTAGCAATGTCCCTGCAGATCTTCTCAAGCCTGTAAGAACAAGTAGAATGATCTTACTAGATACTGGTTATTCTGAGCAGTATTGAGTGGGCTCCATGCTGATCAAGATGGTGGATGCCCTCCCCTTTAGTGTAGTCATTTCTTGTGTAGTCATTTCCTGTGATGTCATTTTACATGGAGGAAGCGTTTGGCTGTTGGGGCCATAACTTACTGTTTGTCATTTCCTTTTGTTGCTGATGAATAAAAAGTGCCTGTGCTCCTGAGGCTAGGTAGTCGAGTGATGGGGCTAGTAACTTGAGGACGGTGACTATGTCTGTTTGTTTGGGAAAATGCGGGAGACACTGGTTTATTGAGAAGCATTATACCAAAAGGCTGAAAGGGAGCTTAATAGGGCAAGAGACATGGATTACGCATAGCTTATAACGAAATCTCCACGTCAGATGGTGGGCCATTTAAGGAGCGAACAGAACCTCCTACACAATCGGATCAAGGGGAGAGAAAGGATCCCAGTCCAGGGCATCAAACTGTTTGAAATACTTTGTTGTTCTGAGGAAAAGGGGTATGTTACAAATTTTTCATCTTTTGGTAGAATGGTGGGATTTTAATTGTATGTTTGTCAGTAATGATAGGTCTATTGTTTGGGATACTTCTATACCTCCTCTATAGGACCCATTTAATACAACCTAAAATGTTTTTAAGTAACAGTATGTTGTGTAATAAGTATATGAGAAATATAAATGTATGAATAGAGATTATTACCTTTGTATGGGACCAAGCCTGTTGTGTATATTGTTTCAAGACACATGTCCCCATAAGTGTAAGAATATTTTTTTCGTAAAGGTTTTGTTTTGAAGTTTCCTTTGAAAATGGCTGCCACATATTCAAGTGGCCATGAGGCTGAGAGGGGGAAGGGTGGCTGTGCATTGCTGGAAGCACTTACAATGGGAGCTGTTTCTTGAATGGGCTGCGCCCTGTGGGTGGTCTCAGGTTTCTAGGCAATAGCATCCTGCCTTTTTCATCAAGTCTTCTGCGCAGGTGATGCGCACTAAGGCATCTTTGGCGCATGCTCAGTTGGCACAGATTTCCTCTTGCGGCAACGCACCATTGGTGGATGCGTAGTAAGCTCTGGACTCTTACAGAGCCCCCCAGAAGAGGCGGCCTCCGGACGCCCATTCGGAATGAAAGAACTGCCGGAGAAGATCTGGAGTGTGGATATGCGACTCGGGTGGATCCGGTAAGTTGAGGGCAGTTTGAGTTTGTAGACAACAGGGCTGAATCAGAACAGGACAGGGAAGGGTCCAATGAACTTAGGGCCCAATTTCTTGGAGGGACAGGCCAACCTCAAATGCCTGGTAGACAGCCAAACCTTGTCTCTTGGTTGAAGATCCAGGTCCACCCGCCGCCTTCGATCATAAATTGTCTTATATTCCAGCTGTGCCTTGGCCATAGTATCCTTTAGGAGCTCTAAGTTGTACTGTAGAAACTCCACTCTGTTCCAGACAGCGGGACAAAAGTGGAAGCAGGGAGGACAGGGGAAAATGAAGGGTGGTATCCCAGGTTGGTATAGAACGGTGATTGCTTAGTGGTAGATTGTATTGCGTTGTTGTATGCGAATTCTGTGCAAGGAAGTTTGGACTCCGAATTGCCTTGGACTAAGATGGAGAAACAACAAAGGTACTGTTCAAGAGTTTGGTTTGTGTATTCCGTTTGTCCATTGTAGTGGTTCTCGATGTCTAGAGCAAGACAGAGCTCCTTCCAGAATTAAGAGGTGAATTGGACCCCACGATCCGATACAATATTGGTAGGGACCCCATGGAAGGAGTACCAATTATAGGAATAAAATGAGCCATTTTTGTAAGGCGGTCCACAACAACAAATATTGATGTAAACCCATCATAGGGTGGTAGCTTCACTATGTAATCCATGCTGATCAGTTCCCAGGGTCTGGAAGGAACAGGCAGGGGGAGCGTAGAAGACCCCATGATTTATTATTTTCCGTTTTGCTGTGATTGCATACCGGGCAGGAATTGACGTAAGCATGGCAGTCTGCCTTGAGGGTAGGCCACCAAAAGGTTTACAAAATCAGATCAGTGGTTTTGGTCACCCCAAAATGGCCTGCTAACTTGTTGTCATGGCAGAGTTTGAGCACAGGAACTCTCAGTTGAAGGGGCAAAAACAGCATGGTCATGGAATAAAAATCCGTCCTTTTCTTGCAGATGTTCTCCTGAGGGCAGCTGGTCTAGAGAGGATGCCAGTTTAATCCTGGACAAGAGGTCATCTGTAAGTAGGAAGAAATTCTAGGCAGGGTGTATCGTGTTCGTCGTTGGCGAGTTATCTGATGTGGGATACATACGGGATAGAGCATCAGGTTTACAATTCTTGGATCCCGGACGGTACGGATGAAGAAGAGAGCCTATCTGGCTTGTCTAGGTCTCAGATGTTTAGCTGTATGGAGGTATTCCAAATTCCTATGATAGGTGTAGATAAGTATTGGGTGCAAGGCTCCTTCCAATAGATATCACCATTCTTCCAGGGCCAGTTTAATAGCAAGGAGTTCCTGGTCCCCTACATCATAGTTCCTGTCGGCTGTGGACAACTTCCTGGAAAAGAAGGCAACAGGATGCAACATGGCTGTATTTTTGTGGAACTGAGAAAGGACTTCCCCAACTGCAATCTCTGTAGCATCGAACTCCAACACGTAAGGCAGGGTTGGGTCATGATGACAAAGGACCGGGGCAGAGGTGAATTGCTTCTTGAGTTTGTTGAAAGTCGTTTGTGCTGAGGGGAACCACAGAAAATGTCTGTTTTGCTTGGTGAGTTGTGTGATAGGTGAAATTATTGACGAGAAGCCTTTGATGAATCTTCTATAAAAATTGATGAATCCCACAAACCTCTGGATGCTCTTACGGTCCAAGTGTACTGGCCATTCAAGAACTGCAGTTACCTTCTGGGGGTCCATGGATATGCCAGAAGTCTAAACAATGAGGCGAAAGAATTGTATGGTATCTTTCTCAAACTCACATTTTTCAAGCTTGGCGTAGAGTTTATGGGCTCAGAGGCGAAAAAATGACTTTTCACACGTGGATGTGATGTGCCTCGTGGAAAGGTGAAAAAACAAGGATGTTATCTAAGTACGCTATCATGAAGAGGTCAAGAAAATCCTGAAAGATGTCATTCACCAAGTGTTGAAAAGTTGCTGGGGCGTTACACAGCCCAAATGGCATGACCAAATACTCAATATATAGACAAACCTAGTACGAAAGGCCGTTTTCCATTCATCGCCTTCTCTATTCCGTATTAAATTGTAAGCCCCCCGTAGGTCCAATTTTGAGAATACCTTGGTGGTGCTGAACCTCTGAACGAGCTCAGGGACTAGAGGCAATGGGTATGGATTCTTGATGGTGATACTGTTCAATTCTCTGTAGTCCATACATGGTCTTAAAGAATGGTCCTTGTTTTCCACAAAGAAGAATCCAGTGCCAGCAGGAGAGGTAGAGGGCCGGATGAACCCTTTCCTAAGATTGTCATCAATGTATTTTTGGAGGACTTCTAATTCAGGCTTAGAGAGTGGTAAGATCCTCCCAAAGGGTATTGCAGAACTAGGAAGAAGCTCAATGGGGCAATCATACGGCTGGGGAGGCGATAGGGATTCACCCCCCTTCTTGTCAAAGACATCCACAAAGTCTCTGTAAACCTGGGGGAGAAGAGTGTTGTCATCTGTGGAAAGGGGTTGAACCATCAAACAGGCTCGTTGTGAGAAACAGTGGTGTAAGCAATAGGGTGAGCTGAAAGACACAATTTCAGTGGACCAATCAATCTGTGGCTGGTGCTGTCGAAGCCACGGTAACCCCAAAATAACCCAAAAAATGGGGGAAGAAATTACGTCAAGCCGAAGATATTCCCAATGATCTGCTTCTTTGGTGGCCAATATGAGGGTGGTCGCATGGGTTATGGGACCTGAGGTTGGTGTGGAGCCATCTGCCAGATGAACAGTAAATGGCTGGGGCTTCTTGCATAGTGGGATTCCATACTTTTTGGAGAAGTGGATGTCACTAAAGCAGCTGAAACCCCCAGAGTCAACTGCTGCTACTTGGAATATCCTTCCCGGTATCTGCAAAGAGGGGTAGAGAGTGAGATGTGAGGATTTAACAACGTACTGTGAAACAGATGGGGGTTCAATCCACTTAGTCAACCTAATGGGACATTCCTGAAGAAAGTGGTCCGCTCCACCACAATACAGGCATAGATTGTTCAGATGACGGCGCTGTCGCGCTTCGGGTGTGATGGGTGCATGAACTAAGCCAAGTTGCATTGGTTCTTCGTCATGAATTGTAGTTGATGCGTGGGTCTCAGGGGTTCTCAGGTGTGGAGCCATGGGTACTCTTGGGAGCATCCATGTGGGACGGGAAATCCTGGATCGTTCCCTGTGACATTCTCTGAGTCTGAGATCAAGCTGGATAGCCAACTGGATTGTAGGTTGCAATGTATCAGGGAGCCGCACTCTTGCTAATTTGTCTTTGAGGGGCTTGGACAAGCCCAATCGAAACTGATTGCACATGCAGTGTCTGCAGCCCACTTGTGGAATTCTGTCACGTAGTCCTCAACAGGACGTTTCCCCTGTTGTAGAGAGGTCAACACTGTTTCAGCAGGGGTGGTTTGTTGTGGGTCATCATAGAGCATTTCCATGGCATCGAAGAAAGAAGACAGTGTAAAGTTATGCACTTGGGGGATAAGAATATTCATGCATCATACATGCTAGGGGGAGTACGACTGGGGAAATCTGTAGTGGAGAAGGATCTGGGGGTTTTGGTAGATCATAAGCTCAATAATAGCATGCAATTCCAAGCTGCTGTTTCCAAAGTGAGCAAAGTCCTTTCTTGTATTAAGAGAGGTATGGACTCCAGAGAGAGAGATATCATTTTTGCCCCTGTACAAATCATTAAGACCTCATCTGGAATATGCAGTTCAGTTTTGGGCACCAGTTCTCAAAAAGGATGTCGGGGACCTAGAGAAAGTGCAGAGAAGAGCAACCAAACTGATAAGAGGCATGGAGGAACTTAGCTATGAGGAAAGATTAGAGGAACGGAATTTATTCACTCTTGAGAAGAGGAGAATACGGGGGGATATGATCAACATGTTCAAATATATAAGAGGCCCATATAGTGAACTTGGTGTTGAGTTATTCATTTTACGGTCAACACAGAGGACACGGGGGCGCTCTTTACATCTAGAGGAAAAGAGATTTCATCTACAAATACGGAAAGGTTTCTTCACAGTAAAAGCTGTGAAAATGTGGAATAGACTCCCTCCAGAGGTGGTTCTGGCCAGCTCAGTAGATTGCTTTAAGAAAGGCCTGGATACTTTCCTACGAATACATAATATAACGTGGTACTAAAATTTATAGGTAAAGTTGAGCCAGGGAAAATCCGATTGCCTCTTGGGTGATCAGGAAGGAGTTTTTTCCCCTGCTGATGCAAATTGGAGCATGCTCTGCTGTTTTTTTTTGCCTTCCTCTGGATCAACTGTAGGTATAGAATTGGGTATATTGGATTGTACAATATTTTTTATTCTATTTATTTATTTTTTTATGGTTGAACTGGATGGACTTGTGTCTTTTTTCACCCTAACTAACTATGTAACAGTGAGTGCAGTATAGGACTCTCCCTTTCCAATAGCCTATGAGCCCTTGCTTGAGGTTCTTCTGTAAGTAAGGCTATGCTATGAACCCGACCTTTGTATCCTCTGAAGAGAAAGTCCTAGGCTGTAAGATAAAGTATAGCCAACAGGCGTTCCTGAAAGCCCAGAACTTGTGGCGAACCCCTGAAAAGCGTTCCGGCATAGGAACACGTGGTTCAGGAGCTGGAGTAGAGATGGTCCATGCTCCATAGCCATAACAGGTGGTTCTGACGGCTCAGAACTGAGGGATTGGCCATTTAAGTCAGCCAACCTTCCAGTTGAAAGTACCCCTCTTGTATGGACGTCAGGGCCTGAGACACAGAGGCCACTTGTTGGCATAGGGCCTCAAAGGCAGAAGCACTTCCCTCATACATGGCTGGATTATTCTGTCACGAGGGCCACGTACCTGATGTGAGACCGAAGTAGTGGGGAGGGCTCTCTTGCACCTTGGGTCCTTAAAGTCTCTGGAGATGGAGACAGAGAATTGGTGGAGACCGAGTGGCACGGGTGCCAGGGGTGCGGAGCACCGTGCAAGCCTTAGTCCGAGATCCCAGCCGAGGTGAAGAACAGTCGGGCAATGAAGTATATAAGGGTTAATCAGAAGAAGAATGGTTGAGATCCAAGCCGGGGTCGGTTCCAATCTGGCAGCTGAGTTCAAAAGAATCACAGATCACACACTAGCACAGGAACAAGGGGGGACTAAAGATAATCCAGCAATTTCGCAGTGTCTGGGCTGAGCTTTTATAGGGAAGTTTGAGGTCACTTCCTGTGCGCCTCCTGGGTATTTTCCCGCCTTTTCTATTAGGTTGAGGTCACTTCCTGTGCGCCTCCTGGGCATTTCCACGCCTTTTTCCATCAGGTTGAAGTCACTTCCTGTGCACCTCTTGGGCATTTTCCTGCCTTTTTTCCATCAAGTCTTCTGCGCAGGTGTGGATTGACGCACTGAGGCATCTTTGGCGTATGCTCAGTTGGCACGGATTTCCTCTTGCGGCAATGCGCCGTTGGTGCAATGCGTAGTAAGCCCTGGACTCTTACACTCCTTCCCCCAACCTTGCTCAGTGGTTGTGGGGATCTGTGGATGGGGGCTTATTGGAATCTGGAAGCCCCCTTTAACAAGGGAGCCCCCAGATCCCGGCCCCCCCATGTGAATGGGTATCAGGTACATTGTACTCCTACTCATTCACCAAAAAAAGTGTAAAAAAAAATAAAAATTACAGGCTTTTGACAATTCCTTTATTAAAAAATACAATGTACCCAATATCCATTCACATGTTACAGGGGGCTTCCAGATTACGATAAACCCCCCACCCACAGACCCCGCAACCACTGGTCAGTGGTGGTTGGGATGAGGCCCCTGTCCCCATAAACATGGGGACAAGGTGTTTTGGGGGGACCCCAAAGCACTCTCCCCATGTTGAGGGCATGTGACTTGGTATGGTTCAGTTGGGGGGCTGTTCTCTCACCCCCCCTTTCCTGTGGCTTGCCAGGTTACATGCTTGGATTAGAGCTGGGTGTGGGTTTTGGTGGAGAAACCCCATGCCATTTTTTTTATTTTGGCGTTGGGTTCCCTTTAAAATCCATACCAGACCTGAAGGGCCTGGTAATGGACTAGAGAGGGGAACTCGCACCATTTTTTTCATGATTTTTATATGTATTGCTGGAATCCGACAATACATTACAGCCGCAAGCAGTTTTAAATGACATTTGTTCCTTTAGAAATGTAGTTTTTGCTGCTCTCATTCATTACACTATGTACATCCGCTATATAAGCAGCCTTACATAGTGTGGGGCCTTTGGCCAATTGTGGCTCAGGGGGCTAAGTCCATTAGATACAATGTTCTGAACCTGAAATATTCAAATGTCTGTTAATTCTGATCTGCATTCATTAAAGAAGAGTAATGCTAAAAATATTCCACCAAGACTGTACTAAGCCATCTATTGAACACACACGTTATATTCATAATATATCACTTACATGGTCACTTACCTGTGTATACCGATACAAACTAAGTAACTGGGCCATGGCATAATTTGTATGGAAAGTGCTGTCACCAATAAAACCAGTGAATTCTCCACGTCCCTTACAGTAATAGTTAGGAGCTTCCTTTTCTCCAGACAATATCCTTATGACATATGCCAAAGATTTCATTGGATCATTACAAGTACTGAATAAATGATAGCCCAGGGTCACATTGGGCAGGATCTTGGGGAAATTGTTAATCTCCCAGACAGCTACGATTATCGCCAAGATGCTTTTGTACTCTTCAACGTCAACCCTGCAGGATATTGAGAGGTTTTCAAATGACACCAAAAAAATGGTTACTTCTGAGATGTCAGTTTGGCCGCATTCCACAAAACTGACATGACTATGGTATTAACTATGGCTTGTTACCTGCTATACCAATAACCCCACCCTTTCATCTAATGACCACACCACACATAATTGGAGTAAATTGGCCATAGCAACCGTTTTATTAACCAAATATAAATATCCAATAATTAACATATCAATAAGCTTTTAAAACATAACATACAGTTTATTAAAGAAAATGGAGCCCTACATTTTTTGACAAGGGTTACAGTCAATTCTATTGCACATCATACAACACTAAATCTAGAGGCGTAGCAATCTTTGTAAGGAACGCAGTTGTTTTTGAAACCACCTAAGGAGCTTTTCTTCCTCTATTCCCCCGAAGGTCTTCGGAGTGTAGGCGCATACCCACACCCTAACCACAATCAGGGCACTTAAGTACTCACCATACTTGGAGGGGTGTGTACGATAGCAGTTTTCCTTGTTTACAGAATGCTGGTACCCTACACCCAAGACTGCTAATACTAAGGGTACTGCTGACTTGAGTATGGCGTATCTGCCTCACATTTGTCCCCCACTAAATACTACCCATCGCAGGCTGACCGGATAACGCCTACAGGCTACCGGAGATAATGCTCTCATCCAACCATAGACCTTTAAATTAGTTTCATAGTTTCATAGTTTGTTAGGTTGAATAAAGACACCAGTCCATCCAGTTCAACCTGTGTGAGTGTCTACAATTGTCCCTTTCCCTGTACATTGCTACACCCACATCAGTCCCTATCCTCAAGGAGCTCACAATCCAAGGTCCCCATTCATATACTAGGGCCAATTTTGGACAGAAGCCAGAAGCCAATTAACCTACCTGCATGTCTTTGGATTGTGGGAGGAAACCGGAGGAAACCCACGCAGGCACAGGGAGAACATGCAAACTCCAGGCAGGTAGCGTCGTGGTTGGGATTTGAACCAGCGACCTTCTTACTGCTAGGTGAGAGTGCTAACCACTACACCACTGTGCCACCCGAATTGTGTCTGCTCCGGTTTTTGCAGAGGCCCCCATAGGACCTGTCTGCCGGTGAGAATGACTCCTTGCCTTTACTTACCTTTTGAGCCTCCCCCTGCAGCCACAACCACCGGCACTACTACCAAGGACATACTCGCTCCGTAGTTACCGCAGCACATGCATGTACCTGTATGCCCGGTCAGAACGCCTCGTCACAAGGAATCTGGAACACCAACAGCTTGACTGGAACCTCTCCTTGTCAGACTCCTAGATGATACTGTTACCACATCACGATTTGCAATGGTCCTTGACAGTGTTTTATCCTATCTCACTAGGACTGGGTGCTATAGTTCAATCGCTCCCACACCACCGTTTTGCCGCACCCATGGACTGTAATCGCAGGAGGGTAAGAATGTCAGCTGCAACAGAATGGACGTTGAAGAGGTTGATAATGGTAGCAGGAATTTATCTTACATGTTACATGGTTTATGTTACTTGAATCTCTATAGTTAAGGTTTGTTTTTCTTTACTTCAGTTAATCCTTATATGTTGGGCTGATACGGAAACTCTCTGTAGGCAGGCTTTCTCAGGACTTCCTCAGGTACTCCTACTGACACACCTGATTTGGGGACTAAATTGACATTATTCAGGGGAAAACCCCCCCGGATATCGTGTCCCCGGAGCAAAATATTGTCCCGCGAGACGCAGCTCTCTAGACCATACTGGCCCTGTTTCTCAGGCTACCACCTTCCCACATGACAGATAGATTATACCTCATTCACCTTTAGCCCGTCTCACAAGTCCTAGGTTGCTGAGCTGCTACTATTCCCAAACCTCCAACCTAGTCTCGCATTGGGTTTAGTGTTTGCCAACCCCCACGTAAGGGCGGCCTAGGGGGATTACATATTGTTTTTGTGTGGGATCCCCTTGCCCGCCCGACACCACATAGTTTCTCATACCACTAGAGACCGTGGTAAAAGCCTTCACCTTGACACAACCTTGTTCCTTAGCAGGACGCAACCTTCCCAGGAAACTCTAGCCTTCCCCTTGCATTGTCCTCCCACCACCTCTTACCCCTACCTTACCCTCTCTACACCCCCCTCCCGATATGACGGACACAGACCCTGCTAATGGCACCTTTCCATCGCAGAGATGCACAATAAATGCTCTTATGCTGTACTCGCTTAACATCAGAGGCCTCAACACCCCCAAAAAAAGATCTTGGTTACTTTACACCCTGTACAGAGCTAAAGCCCACATAGCCCTCTTACAAGAGACGTACTTGCGCACAGATGTCGTCCCCAAACTCCACAATAGACACTACCCTATAGTTTACCATGCGACAAATGGCCACGCAAAATCCAAGGGGGTCTCTATTTTAATATCAAAAACCTGCCCCATCACCATCACCGATATCCAAAGAGATCCGCAGGGACATTACTTATTCCTTAAAGGCCACATCCACAATCAGCCCATTACCCTAGCAAACATATATGCCCCAAATTCGAAACAAGTGACCTTCTTCCGGGAAACCATGTCTCAACTTACTGCCTTCCAATCTGGGGTCCTCCTATTGGGCGGAGATTTTAATGTTCCTTTGACACCCTCCCTTGACACTTCCAACAGCACAACTTGCCTAAAATACATAAACACATAAAATCACAACTGCAAACACTAACTCTGCATGACACCTGGCGCACTCCACACCCTAGCGAAAAAGACTTCACCTTCTTCTCGCCCCGCATAATAAATATTGTAGAATCGACCATTTCTTCATAATGAAAGCAGACATTAAATGCCTGGACAGACCACGATTGAACCTCTGCTCTTGTCCGATCACAACCCCATTACTGTAACACTTACGTTAGCACAAACTGGTCCCAGGTCTTCCATCTGGTGGCTAGATGACTCTTTGCTGCTTGACGCGGACAATAAGGCCTCTATTGCGGACTGTCTGTCTCATTATTTCGCTGAAAATTCCAAGAATGAGACACCGTTCACGTCGGTCTGGGCAGCGCACAAATGCGTGGTATGCGGACTACTCATATCCCTGGCAGTGTCGGAAGGCATTTCTGGACTCCCTATATTCACGCATTCAATCCCTCGAATGGGTTCATAAACGCACTCTGGCTGATGCCTGTCTTAACGAGCTCACTAAAGCCAGGGAACTCCTCTTAGAAGAGCTCCAGAAAACGTTAAAGCGTAAATTTGCGCTGACAAATAAAATTTTCTATGAATTTGGCAATAAAGCCGGTAAGTTTCTGGCGATGGCCCTTCAGAAAAAAAAAGTGAATCACACTATACATAGAATCGTAACGCCTAAAGGGGACTCTGTGATTGATGCTATCGCACAACACTTTGTGACATACTTCCACTCGCTCTATAACTTGCCGCACCAGATTCCCACTGACAGCATAGGCGACAGACCAGAGCTAATACAGGCCTTCTTGTCCAAATACTCCCCACCCCCCATTGATCCCACTGACCGGCATGACCTGGACTCCCCTTTGTCAGCGGAAGAAGTGATTTTCGCCCTTAAACAACTAAAGGCGGGGAAAAGCCCAGGTCCAGATGGACTATCGGCAGCATATTATAAAACGTTCTCAGACCTATTAGTGCCCCACTTCCTCAAAACCATTAATAATCTTTCCTCTTCCACCCATTCTACTACAGATCTCCTAGAGACGCACATTACGCTGATCCCTAAGCCAGGCAAAGATGATACGCTGATTCCCAATTATCGCCCTATCGCCCTACTCAACGTAGATATCAAGTTATATGCTAAAATACTGGTGAATCGTATCATGACCCTACTTCCCAAACTCATATCGACCGACCAAGTTGGATTTATCCCTGGCAGAGAAGCCAGGGATAACACCACCAAGACCCTGAACATTCATCACTGGCTAACCACATCTCAGAATAAAGGCTTCTTCCTATCTTTGGATGCGGAGAAGGCGTTCGACAGGGTGGCATGGGACTATATGATACCCGTGTTGCTACACCTTGGAATCCCCCCACGGATGATACATATGATATTGATCTTGTACTCGACCCCTACAGCTAGAATACGGGTCAATGGCCACCTGTCGAACGCCTTCTCTATCGCAAATGGCACTCGTCAGGGATGCCCTCTCTCCCCGATTATTTTTGTATTGACTTTGGAACCGCTGCTTCGTATGCTCAGGAAAAATCCAAACATCAAAGGGATTGACATTAAAGATACCCAACACAAACTTGCCGCATATGCGGATGACATCATGTTATTGCTCTCAGACCCCATTACCTCCCTCCCTAACCTCCTGAAAGACTTAGATACCTTCTACATAATTTCCTATTTAAAGATAAACTTTGAAAAATCTAAAGCTTTAAACATCTCACTACCTGAAAATGTTGTAGCGCAATGCCGCCTTAATTACCCCTTCTGCTGGGAACGTAATGCTTTAACATACCTGGGCATCAAAATTCCCATCAATCTGTCACAGCTATATGACCTAAATTTTACTCCAGCACTTCTTACACTTCAAGAGGATCTTCAGAAATGGCACAAAAGCCCCTTTTCATGGTTCGGCAGAATAGCAATCCTAAAAAATGAATGTCCTTCCTAAATTACTATATTTTCTACAAACTATCCCCATAGCCGACCCCAAATCATTCTTTAACACATAAAAAGCTCTGTAGAAAATGTTTATGGTCCCATCATCCCCCCCAACTGAGCTGGGCTAAACTTATCCTCCCTATACAATATGGAGGCCTGGGACTACCAGATATTCATACTTATTACAACGCTAATTTCCTCCCCTAGAATAGTAGACTGGCACATCCATCAAAAAGATAAAGCCTGGATCCAACTGGAAAATGCACTTGCTCCAATCCTGATATCCAACCTCACGTGGATCTCTAAGCACGCCACCCCTGTGACCTGCTCGGGGCACCCCCTGATAGGCCCCACTGTACAAGCATTCCGACAAACATGTCGGTCTCTCAATATCGACATGTCACATGGGCCACTGACCCCCATATCCTTGAACCCGGACTTTCCCCCTGACCTCGCGGGAGATGGATCCAGATGTACACAACATAGAACCTCATACAGAGCACACCATTTCTTTGAACACAGGGCATTGTTGTCATATCCTGCTATGGTCACTAAATTCCCTGAAGTGAGTTTACCATTTTTCAAATTTCTCCAAATTCGATATTTTTTTACATCAGCAAAACCGTTCTCGCAGTGGCATAGAGATCTCACCCCCTTTGATTCACTGTGTTCCAGTCTGGAACCACAAAAACACTTGATCTCGAATATTGTTAAGCTGCTGAGCTCAGACCTTGCACCACATAAACCCATCTTACAGAGATGGGAAACGGATACTGCAACCAATCTGAATACTGATAACTGGGCCCTGATCTACGAACACACACACAAGGGGACTGTAAATGTATCGGCACAGGAAAATCGATATAAGATCTACTCGAGATGGTACCGCACCCCTGACAGAGTTCACAAATTCTTCCCCGATGTTCCCCCGACTTATTGGAGATGCAACGCAGCCAACGGCAATTTCTTACATATTTGGTGGGATTGCCCATTACTCCAGCCATATTGGAAGGAGATTCACAATAACATTATCAAAATCACTACTTACCACCCAGAATTCTCCCCAGCCCAATACCTGCTACACCACACGCCGATACCGAAACAAATTTATTGGAAATCTCTCATTCTACACCTGATCAACGCGGCCACCCAATGCATTCCCCGTCACTGGACATCTGTGATACCACCGACTGTTGAGGAATGGTACTGACAGATCGACAGGACTGGAGAGATGGAAAGACTGGTTCACCAAGCGCATGACAGACATGGTGAGTTCACCCACACGTGAGCATGTTGGATACAATTCCGTGCATCGAGGAACCTCACCAACACTGACTCCTCCAATCAACCGTGAAACAATATCGGGTTAAGTGACCTCTTGAATATGCTCATGACCGCCGTCCCTGCACCCGACCTTTCCACCCTTATTATTGCCTCTACCCTAGATGCCCCTCAGTAGAGGCTCGTTACCTCGCTCCAACTCCTTCCCTTTCCTCTCACCTCATACTCTCGCTACCCAATAGACCCTATACCGTTTCCCTCCCCCCGTTAGCTCACACTTGCTCCACTTTTAAACCTAGGAACATCCACAAATGTCCACCTACAACAAGTGGGTGTGACACACTCAATGGACCCTGTCAGGTCTCCTCAAGTATAACGCCCCTCAGTTGTTAGCTCTAGCCCAAGTGAGTTCCCCTTAGGGTGGATGGCTACACCAGAGACTTGATAAGGGTAACATGGGCCCTCTGTAGACGCATCCCACTCATTCAGCAAATTTCCATACAACATTCAGCTGGGCGATTTCCCAGAGCTGGATTCATTGCGCTTGCTCATGCGGGACACAGCGCTGGGAAGTTGCTGCAGAATGTATACGATTGCCCCCGGACTCCTTACTAACTTACTTCTGGGCTTATATGCTCAGATATATGGTTGACATCTGTTTATGAATCCATGTTAACTGAAGTTGTTCACTTTCCTATCTCACCTTGAGCAATACTTTGCACTTAACATAGCACCAGACATGCCATCCACAACTTTATGGATGGAACTTAATAGCAATTCATACTCGACTACGTTTGCCAGAAAACTAAATCAAACAGCAAAACCTCCTCACACCTATAAATTACGGAACTCATCAGGTAACTTAGTATCCCATCCCAAAGAAGTTATGAACATATTTCTCTCTACTCCCCAATCCCTACCTAAACAATCTTCCCTGAACTGGCTTAATGATATTACACTGCCCATTCTATCTAACCAACAAATAGAGATGCTCAACGCTCCCTGCACAGACATAGAAATTAATAGAATTATAAGCTCGTTAAAAACCTCTACAACTCCAGACACTGATGGATATTCCTCATCATATTATAAAATATGTGCCTCCACATTAACCCCACACCTAACACAACTATACAATCATATCCTACAAGGAAATCAATTCCCATCAGAAATGCTCCTAGAGCAAACATGTCCCTTCTTCCCAAACCAAATAAAGATAATTTCATCCCACAAAACTATCGCCCAATTCCAGTCATTGACAACGATCTTAAAATATTTGGCCGAATACTAGCTGATAGACTAGCTGCAGTTATTCCCCCACTAATTAATCCAGACCAAACAGGATTCATCCTGAACAGAAAAATAACGGATAACATAAGACTGACTACAAACATCATTCAAAACTCTAACCAATACTCTAAGCCCTTGTACACACGGTCGGAGATTCCGACGGAATGTGTCCTATCAGACCAGTTTGTCAGATAATCCGACTGTGTGTGTCGTCTCCATTGGACTGTTTCCATCAGAGTATCCGACGGATCAAGTTTTCCAACTTGTCCGTAAAATTTTTCGACAAAATACTCCGATCGGACATTCTCCGATCATGTGTAGCCTACTCCGACGGACAAAGTGCCACACATGCTCAGATCAAATGCCTAGACCAAAGCTATTGGCTACTAGCCTGAACGTAGTCCCGTCATAACTAAATAACGTCATCACGTTATGTACAATCAGATTTTCCGACAACTTTGTCCGACTGTGTGTATGCAACAGTTTCGGACAAAATCTGTCGGACAAAATCCAACAGATTTGGTTGTCAGAATGTCCGACCGTGTGTACAAAGGCTAAATCTACACTTCTACTCAGTCTTGATATCCACAAAGCCTTTGACAGCGTCAGCTGGTCTTATCTAGACATACTACTCCCTAGATACGGCATAAACAGAGAATTCCTTCATGGTTTTAGAGCCCTCTACCATAACCCACAAACACGCATCAAACTCACCAACAACAATTCTGACCTTTTCCCTCTGAGCAAGGGTACCAGGCAAGGATGCCCACTTTCCCCGCTTCTTTTTGCCCTGGCAATAGAGCCCCTTGCCTGTGCGATTAGAAACAACACGGGTATTAAAGGATACACTAAAGGGTCCAAGGAAGTTAAACTAAGCCTCTATGCCGATAACGTACTTCTCTTTCTAACAGATCCCCTCATCTCCTTACCGAATCACACCAAAACACTGGACATTTTTCACGACCTGACTGGCCTAAGTGTAAACTTGTCTAAATGCTCAGCCCTTCTCATTAATATCATATCAGCCTTAATAGAAACACATTTAAAGACAAATTTCCATTCAATTGGTGCACAGACTCATTTAGATACCTAGGAATTCATATTACACCCTCTTACAAAACACTATTTCACGCTAATTACCCACCAAGATTTAATAACATCAAAAATATAATGAAAATATGGTCATCATACCAAATATCATTCTCCGGAAGAATAGTGGCAACGAAAAAATGGTTATACTACCCAAACATTTATTCTTTTTCAGAGCCCTTCCCCTTGTATTGCCCAAAAACACATTAGATTCTCTCCAAAGTGAAATCAACAAATTTATTTGGCAAAACAATAAACCAAGGTTCAGTTACTCTTTAATGTTTAGGCCCCAACTAAAGGGAGGTCTAAATACCCCAAATTTATGGATATACTATCTGTCAGATAGATTCAATCAACTAGAACAATGGTATGCTCCAGCCTCCCAAATCCCCTAGCTTCTTTTCGAAGAACAATCAGTCCTCCCATACCACCTACAAGGACTACTTTGGTCCAAGTCTATCTCACCACAAAAAATAAGACCGTTGAATATAATTGTTACACATACCTTACAACTTTGGAACAGACAAAATACCAAATTTAAAATGTCCTCCGACATCCCTCCCCTAGCATCGTTTCTAGGAGACCCTCACTTCGCTTCTTTAGATAATATCCAAAACTCATTAACAATATGGAAACAACACAATCTAACAAATTTAAAAGCAATTATCCATAACAATACATTTTACACCTTCTCCGAACTACAAACAAAATACGACCTTGCACCTACAGAACATGAAACGTATATGAAGATAAAAGAATTATACCAAAAATACTACTCATTCACTCTACACACCCCCTCTCACAATTTGAACAGATTTGTATTTCCTCCCCACTAGACAAAGGATTAATCACCAAAATTTATAAAAATCTAAACAAATTCAATATGCCTGAAAAATCACACCACATGCTTCAATGGGAATCAGACCTAAACGTTTCATTTTCCCCCGAACAATGGGATACCGTATTTGAAAACCTATACAAATCCACCAAAACTACCACCATCAGGGAATCTGCCACCAAACTGCTCTATAGGTGGTATCTTACCCCTGCCAAATTCAACTCATTCTACCCTTCAACATCCCCACTCTGTTTCAGAGGCTGCCCTACACATGGGACACTACTACATATATTTTGGGATTGCCCCATCTAAAAGCCATTTGGCACAATGCTAATCTAATGACCAATCGAATTTCAGGCAGAAAGATCCCACTTACACCCCAAATGTGCCTTTTATTCTTCCCTATACAAGATATTCCAGTAGCAAGTTCTAGACTAATCCATACTCTATTCAGCTCTATCCACCGGACCAAAGCCTTCAACTGGTGTTCATCCAACAATCCATGGCCTCAGGTTCTCAACCGTATAGGCAAACATCCAATTATCAGAAAGAATACACCACACGTTATATGACACAATTCATTTATACCAAAAAAAAATGGACTCTATGGGAAACCTCACTATTGGTATAATATTCACTACTGTTATTTTACTTAAGCACACCTACAGATCCTTCTCTGCAAATATTATATAGATTTATAATCCAATGTGTGTATCTTGTCATTTGATTTGTCTTTACTCAAGTTATAATGTATTACCCAAATTAATCTTTCACTTGTACATCTCATACCACTGTCAAAATCTTGTACTATGGCCTTACCCATAATAAAAAAACGTTTGTAATAATAAAAAAAAGAAAATGGAGCCCACAGTCCCAATAGGCATAAAACCAGAACCGTACATGCTAGTCACTTCTAAGGCCTCCAGTCGCGAAACCTCAGACTCAGAGACAAATAGCAGGTACCCGTACACCAACTGGGAGCTGTACCTCAGACGGGTCCCTACACCATACCTTTTATGTGCCCATATGACCTACAAGGACCTTGCACCCCACCAAGTGCCACAACCTGCTCCCTAGGACGCTCAAGTCCCCCAAAACAAAACACGAAAATGCCCCCCAAAATGTAGGGTGGGAGGGTGGGAAGTTGTTCCACACTCTTCCCCTTCCAACTGAAGGCCACCCCCTTTTCCTTCCCCAAACTCACTTCCCCCCAAAGCTCCACCCCATCCCCATAACCCACTCTGAACAGCCCTAACTAATCCCTGAAACGCCCCTTCTTACCATTAACTCCCTGTACCATTAAAGCCCCTGTTAACCCCTGTCATGCCAGCCCTTCATTTATTGCCTTGGGGTTATACTACGAAACTCTCTCTTTTACTGAAAACAATAAGGCAATGGTAGACAAAATCAATTACAAACCGTAGACTGCTAATGGCATCCGGTAATCATGGTAACTTTGCTAAATTTAGAAAGTTTTATTGCACAGTGCCCTGGAGGTGCAATAGATGAACAGTGCAGGAAGAGGGGTGCAGAGGGAGAAGGGGTGGGCAGTGTTGGTAGAGGGGTGCAGTGACGAACATTGTGGGAAGAGCTTTGCAGTGCAGGTGGGAGCAGTGTTGGACAAGGGTCCCCATAAGTACAAGGATGAACAGTAGGGATGAGCCCGATGTTCGAGTCGAACGTAAGTTTGATTCGAACATCAGGTGTTCGCCCGTTTGCCGAATTTAGAACATAATGGGGCATTTGTGGGAAATTTGAGCGCCCACGGTATGCCCCATAATGCCCTTTGAGATGGTCAATGCACTGCGAGATTGCAGCACATTGATGGCACATTGATGGCTGCTGATTGGCTAAGGCATGCACCTGACCTGCATGCTTTGGCCAAAGGCAGGGTGCCTTTGGCTGATCATGGCTCAGGGGGCTAAGTCCGCACCCCACACTACGTAAGGTAGCTTACACCGCAGACGTACATAGTGTAATGAATGAAAGCAGCAAAATGAAATTCCTAAAGGAAAAAATGTAATTTAAAACTGCTCACAGCTGTAATGTATTGTCGGATCCCGGCAATATACATAAAAATCATTGAAAAAAATGGCGTGGGGTCCCCCCTAAAATCCATACCGGGCCCCTGTCCAAGCAAAAACATGGAAGTCACATGATTTTTACTTTTTTGACACTTTGTTTGGTGAATGAGTAGAGGTACAATGTATCCGATACCCATTCACATGGGGGGGGGGGGTGAGATCTGGGGCCCCCCCTTGTTAAATGGGGCTTCAAGATTCCGATAAGCCCCCCACCGCAGACCCCCACAACCACTGAGCAAGGGTTGTGAGGAAGAGGCCCTTGTCCCCATCAACAAGACCCCAAAGCAACCTCCCCATGTTGAGGGCATGTGGCCTGGTATGATTCAGGAGAGGGGGGCGCTCTCTTGTCCCCCCTTTTCCTGCATACTGCCAGGTTGTGTGCTCGGATAAGGGTCTGGTATGGATCTTGGGGGGAAACCCACGCCGTTTTTTTCAATGATTTTTATCTATAATTCCGGGACTCGACAATACAGCCACAGGCAGCATAAAATGAAATTTTATCCTTTAGAAATGTAATTTTGCTGTGGTACTGTTATGAAAACTGTAAAGATGCGCTACATTACAGGCATACTAAGGGAGCACAATATTTAAAGGAATATTTCATTTTTATTGTTTCACTTTAAGCATTAGTAAAATCACTACTCCTGAAAAAACTGCAGTTTTTAAAACCTTGTTTTGCATTGATACATGTCCCCTGGGGCAGGATCCCGGTCCCCAAACACTTTTTATGGCAATAACTTGCATATAAGCCTTTAAAATGAGCACTGATTTGTCATGTTCGTGTCCCATAGATGTTTGCACAAATTTGCACAAATATTTTGCCTGTTTGCATGTTCTGCTGCAAACTGAACCGGGGGTGATCGGCTCATCCATAGTTACACGACATGAATAATCAAATAAAAAATTCCCCTTTAAGAGCATTGGGCAGAAGCGATGTCCAATGCTATGGAGCTGAGCTGTGGCCATCTTCCCCTCACTCAGAATTCAGGCAGTGAGGGGAAAGGACCCGATCATCTCTGCCACTACCGACGGCTCCGGTAAGCAGCAGAGATGACCGTAGTGTGGCGGGAGGGGTGGTCCTCTTCCACCCTAATAAAAGCGATCTCACAGCAAATCTGCCGCTGAGACCACTTTTATCCGAAAGAGGACCACCAGCCGTTTTTAAAAATACTGGGGTTATGGCAGCTAGCTGCTGCCATAACAACAGTATTTAACATCAAAGTAGCCACGTATAACAATGGTGGGCGGTCCTTAAGTGGTTAATAGACCTTGTAGCACACCCCAGAACCCCTTACCATTACATACAGTCAGTGCTGGAGGTGCCAGAACTGCGTTCCCTCGCGTTTCCGCTGGAAATAATCCCTGGTGCTGTTCCATTTTCTATACTTGTAAGTGCATTTTATTCTTTTCTAATAAAAAAACATATAAGGTGTGGAGCTCTTGGTCTGTTTTTTCTCTTTGACATGAATGAGTATTTCGAGTGACCATTGGAGGTCGATACTTAAAGTGATATCCCCCCTTGATGCCAATATGGTGAATGGTAGTTGGAAGTTTGGTGGAGTATAGGACATAAGTACATTCTGATTTCTCTGTAACATGTCTGTCTTGTGGTGGAGACTAGCGATGGACGAACTTCTGACGGGAAATTTCGCAAACGCGGCCAAAAGTTTGCGAACTGCAACGTTCGCGGTGGGCCCCATTGACTTCAATGGAAGGCGAACTTTAAAAACCTACAGGTCATATTTTCAGCCACAAAATACTTACTAGCTGTGCACACATAGTTCCACCACATGGCCACTGACATAACACATGTATGAAGTGAATCTGGGATCGACAACTACAAGCATTCTTTTTTTATCTGTGAAATTTTGACAATTCAGGACTCAAGAGCGCATGAAGACAATGGAGGAGAGGAAAGGTCAGGGTAGGCTATGAAGAGGGTGCAGGAGATGATCACCAGCACCGTGATAGAGAGCACTGACACCAGCACCATGAGAGCACTGACACCAGCACCGTGATAGAGAGCACTGACACCAGCACTGTGATAGAGAGCACTGACACCAGCACCGTGATATAGAGTACTGACACCAGCACCGTGATATAGAGCACTGACACCAGCACCGTGATAGAGAGCACTGACACCAGCACCCTATATATTGTACACCTATACCAGTCCTTAAAAGGACCTTTGTGGACCTAGTAGCTAGTGATTTGCAGACTGTCCCTCAGTACCTACACTGATAAAAGATTGCTGCAGAATCGGGCAGCAGTCAAGTATAATATTCTTTCTATATTTGGAAGAAAGAATATTATACGTGTACAACCCTATATACTGTACACCTATACCAGTCCTTAAAAGGACCTTTGTGGACCTAATAGTAATAGCTAGTGATTAAACTGACTGTCCCTGCTCCACACAGCGTCCTGTCCCTACACTGACAAAAGACAACTGCAGAATCAGTTAGCGGTGCACTCAGCAATCACCAGCACAGCAGTGCACCAGAACCCTATATACTGTACACCTATACCAGTCCTTAAAAGGACCTTTGTGAACCTAATAGTAATAGCTAGCTAGTGATTAAATTGACTGTCCCTGCTGCATCCAGCGTCCTGTCCCTACACTGACAAAAGACAGGCTGCTGCAATCACCAGCACAGCAGTGCACTGAACCCTATATACTGTACTACACCTATACCAGTCCTTAAAAGGACTTTTGTGGACCTAATAGCTAGCGATTTGTGTCACTACAGTCTCTCTCTGCTCCACACAGCATCCTGCCCTAAACTGACATAAGACAGAATGTACAATGGCCGCCAGATCAGGTCTATTTATAAGGTAGGGGGAATGTCCAATTGTCCATGTGCTGAAATGTCTCAATTGGCTGTCCTGTACCCCATGATGGATGTGTCATTATGGGTCAAAGTTCTTTCACACTGTAAACACATATGTCTGCCGGGCGAACAGCGGCAATAGTCCGCCGATTGGGCAAATCGCAAACACGCAAGATTCGCCGCGAACCGACTGTCGGGCAAACAGTTCGGCCATCCCTAGTGGAGACACATCTGGCATGGGAATTACAGTATCACTTTCGGAGACCCGAATGAAGCTGGATTCGGCTCTGATCAGGTCTCCAATGCAAAAACCAGGGGGCGACATCACAATGCCACTTCCGGTTTACTCGGCTGCAAATGGCGCAGTTTAAAAAAAAAAATGACAGTATTCAGAAACACAGATTTTTGCATTTTGAATACTTTTAAGTGCAAAGGAGGGATTTGAGGTCTTTTAGACCCCCCGATCCCTCCATAAAGAGTACCTTTCACCACTTATTACTGTCACATGGGATGTTTACATTCCTTGTGACAGCAATAAAAGTGATCAGATTTTTTTTTAAAGGGAACGTATTAAATAAAAAATAAAAAATAAAAAAAAAAGTAAAGCGCCCTGTCCCCGCGTTCTCATGCACCAAAGAAAATGCTAAGTCACGCCTGCAAATGTAAATGGTGTTCAAATCACACATGTATGTTATCGCTGCGATTGTCAGAGTGAGAGAAAAAATTCTCATAAAAGACCTCCTCTGTAACTCTAAACTGGTAACCATTAAAACTTTTTAAAGCACACTTATAGAGATTTTTAAGCACCGTAATTTGTCGCCATTCCACGAGCGGGCGCAATTTAAAAGCATAACATGTTGGGTATCTATTTACTCTGCATAACATCATCTTTCACAATATGAAAAATTAAATAAAAATTGGGCTAAGGTTACTGTTTTCTTATTTTTTAATTTAGTGAAGTGTATTTCTTCCAAACAAAATGGGTTTGAAAGACACAAATACCAAGTGACAAAAAAATATTGCAATGACCACCATGTTATTCTCCAGAGTATTTGCTAAAAAAAATGATATATAATGTTTGGGGGTTCTATGTAATTTTCTATCAAATAAAAAAAAAAATATTTTAACTTGTAAACAATAAGTGTCAAATAAAGGCTTGGTCCAGAAGTGGTCAATTGAAAATATTCAATCTGTATACCTCACCTGGCCCTTTAATGAATATTATTATGGATGAAAGCACATGTTTACACCTTTACATGTATATATGGATGAGTTTCCTTTTTTGAACTTATAGCACTTTTTTCTCATCAGTGTATGAGCTCTATATGATTCTGATTATTTGAATACAGATACTCGTAGTTTAATGACCATTCAGACTTATGACCAGCTCTCCCCACCCTAACGTCACATATATACATCATTGTATTGTACAGTACAGAATTTTCCTGTTTTTTCTGTACTTATGCAAATTAAAACAACGTCATTGAGCTTTTAGACCTTTTTTTCACAATACAGTACAGTAGTTAAAAATGCTCAAAATATTGATTACTTGTGATTCCTCATTTAACAACCAATTCGTTTAATGACCTGGTCATTGGAACGGAACCTGGTCGTTAAGTGAGGAGTACCTGTAGTGCTTGTTTGAGTATATTCACAGGGCAACACACTTTTTTTTTTGATGGTTATGTTTTAGTATTGGGATGTACAATGCAGTGAGTGCAGCTGTTTATTAATCATTCATCACTGATTTTAGATCACAACACACAGCGCAGATTATTTTCTTTGTTTAGTAGTATTTGTATATTGGTGGCAAAAAGACTTGAGTCTGATAATGAGAAAATATAAAACAACAGTAGAAACATTTGCAAACTTTCATAAAATATTACTGTAAAAATGAAGATAAACCGTTATATTTTCTCTTTGTTGGGTTATACAGAGAGAGCAAAGATGATAAAACAAAACTTACCGATCACAATAAGAAAAGGCTCTAGATGAGCCAGAATCATCAAATGCGGGTTTGCTCAAATCTTTCTCATACCAGCTCCTCATGTGAGCAGAAATGAATCCTCCGATAATGAAATCTCCCTCCTGGTAATATTTATACTCAAATATTGGCTTTACCATATTCATTCTACAACCAGGCGCTGAGCTCCAGGTCAGTACTATGCCATAGTAGGTGATGGGAAGGAGGAGTATCAGCAGGTAACAGGCACAGAATACCGGAGAACAATTCATGTCACACAGCAGATCTTCTCAGTCACCGGAAGCTCTACTCAGGAGGAGATGCAATCACTGAAGCTTTATACACATCTCCTGCGACCGATTTACACTACAGAACAAGGAACGGAATAATAGTAACTTCAGTCTGAAAATATAAAATATATATTATAAAGTGTAACTGAGCTAATAAAGTTGGTTTATTCTTTTATTTCATATTCAGCACACTTTTAGTCATTCTCCTTCCCAAGATATACTGTACTTCCTAAAAAAATATAAATTTTTTTGATAAAATTATATTTTTATATTGCAGGACAGAAAGTGAAAATCCAATAGGAATGAATGAATCAGGGCGTGACCCAAATGGCCACTTAGACCCGGAGCTCTGGCCGACAGAGGGATTGTCTTCTACTCCAGCCAAGACCCAGCCAGGCATACATATCTGGAAATCATCCTGCAGCAGCTGGGGGGACCAGGGCATGCAGCTTAGCCACCAAAATCCAGAGATCTTCCCCACCCAGCCTTCTAACATGGTGGCATTTTCGGCAACTTCCACATATGCGTCCCATACACAGAGCTAGCATACAGCTGTGCCAGCTAGAGGCTCACCTCCTCCATCGTTCCCTGCCTCCAAGCACTCTCCTAGCCTGAGCGACCTGTGTAGCGTAGCGGCTGACATAAAGGCCACCCTAACTCAGCAGCTATTGTGGACCTCCGCCATGACATACAAACCATAGCAGATAGGGTACATAAAGTTTTTATGATGACCACACACCAGGAAGCTCACATACATAAGCTCTTTACTGTCCAGTATGTTCATACCTTACAACTGCGGGATCTTCATAGACATCTAGAAGACCTGGATAACTGTGGGCATTGCAACAATCTGCGAGTCCTCGTCCTCCTAGAAACAGTGGAACAAGCTCAACTGTGGCAAGCTGTCATGGCCATCTTTGGTAATCTTTTAAACAGACTGTGCTGCTTGACCAGTTTTCACTTCAAAGAGGATATCCTCAGGAATACACATAATTAGATCCAACTTTCTTATGAGAATGCTGACATCAAGATGTACCTGGATTTGTCCACCATGACTCTGCAACACTGAAAAGATCCCTGCTGGATATTCTACAGACTTGAAGAATCCATTACACATGGAAATTCCCCTTCGGCCTTTCTGCCTTTGTAGGAGGCTGCATAGCCCTCTTGAGAGTCCTAGAGGACCTTTCCCATTTCTGAAAATGCCTGGACATACCTCTAAGCCAGGTTAAATAATGGTACAGTGAATACTACTTGGTCCCATTCACAAGATCTCTTTGTCTTGATGACCAGGTAGATGTGCAATTCCCCAAACAACAATGCTGTAGGTCTTCTCACCCCAGCTCACCACCCCCAGATTCACACAGAGTATACCAGGGTCACAGTCCTACTGCTTCTCCAGTCCACTGGTGACCAAGAAAGGACTATTAAGACTCCCAAATAGAGGAGGAATCTGAGAACAGATAGGTGTTTCAAACCATGAGCCACAAGTTTTCTGCTATATTGCTAATCCTTCTTTTATTTGTTGATGATTTTAATGAATTATTTGATTAAGTCAAGTTTCTTATACTCCCTCAGCCTGTAATTCCCTTACTGTTGCGTCTCATAGCTGTATTCTGTTGCAGGAGGGCTTTTTACTGGGCATTCAAACTCCTTACTGTTACTAAAACTTTATCTTTTTGCCTACCTGACAGATTCCTAAATTACCCACTTGCCTAGTGGGCACTTTTACCCTCTTCCTACCCAGAGTTGGTCCCTCTGGGGCCAGGCTGGAGACACTCGATCACTGCGTGGTAGGCTGCAGCCCTCTCTCTCAGCAGCAGAGAAGTGCTCACACCATCAGACCCAGGGAAGAGAGCGCGCGTGGATCTGCTAGGCTTTTTGTAATCCCTCCCAGAGGTCCCTTCATGTTGCAGTATGATCTATGGGATGTGTAGTCCAAGGGTAATATCACAACATGCGAATAGCTAATCCAAAAGACTACTAATTCCACAATCCTTCTTGTTTGGCCCACTGATATGATGACAATTACTAGGGGAACACTGGAATAGATGAGAATACAGGGGTTTGTCTGCATTGTAAAGTAACAGTTATCCACTGTTGCTACATCCTCCCCCCACTTGAAAGTCTTTGGTCCCCGAAGACAGAACACAACCTGTGAAATCAAATTTATTGTACCACAAGAAAAGTAAACCGTTATTTTACAAACCAAAGGCTGCAACAATCAACAATTGACCTATAAAGGGGTTTTCTAAAACTATATACATTATCAGGCAGGGTGATATCATTTTGGTGGCAGGCCAGTTGTAAATTAGTGGCATACCCAGTAGTGTCAGGAGGTGGATCACGGTCATTTTCTATCAAAGGTTTGATAAAGGAGGCAAGTGGTTGACTAGAACATTGAGCGGTAGTAATAAGGAAATCAGAATTTTCCCCAAAGGTATCATAAGTCAGTCTTTTAGGAGGGCAGATCTTCTGTCTCAACCTAGAATAGATACTTTCCAATGGCTCTGGCTCACGATTTGTTCCCCACAAACTACATCTTGATTTTGGCTCAGGTTCTGGCTCCTCTAGGGTTTCAGGGACATTCTCACTTTCTATTTCATTATTAGGAGGATCAGGAGTTTCCACAGCATCAAACGCCTCTAAACGGTCATTTGGCTCCATCTTAACTTTCTCGTTCTCTCTTGCAGGGATGAGCACAGGCACTTCAACTTCAGACAGCAGAAGTCTTGTCTTCCTCCAGGGGGATGTTTCATTACTGTTTTCTCCAGGAAGGTGAGAAAAGGTAGGGTCGTCCTCAGATGAGGGAAGGCACAGCCAATCAAGGGTTAGTTCTTCCTAATCAATCTCCTCCTCTTGAGGTATGGGTTCACGACCCAGACAAATCCTCGATCTTAGCCACTTAAGGACCAGGCCTCTTTTTCAGATTTGGTGTTTTCATGTTTAAAACTGTTTTTTTTGCTAGAAAATTACTTAGAACTCCCAAACATTTTATATTGTTTTTTTTCTAACACCCTAGAGAATAAAATGGCGGTCATTGAAATACTTTTTTTTACACCGTATTTGCGCAGCGGTCTTACAAGCGCACTTTTTTTTGAAAAAATGCACTTTTTTGAATAAAAAAATAAGACAACAGTAAAATTAGCCCAATTTTTTTTTATATAGTGAAAGATAATGGTATGCCAAGTAAATTGATACCCAACATGTCACGCTTCAAAATTGTGCCCGCTCGTGGAATGGCGTCAAACTTTTAGCCTCAAAAATCTCCATAAGCGACATTTAAAAAATTCTACAGGTTGCATTTTTTGCGTTACAGAGGAGGTCTAGGACTAGAATTATTGCTCTCGCTCTACCGATCGCGGCGATACCTCACATGTGTGGTTTGACCACCGTTTTTATATGCGGGCACTACTCACATATGCGCCCGCTTCTGTGCGCAAGCTCGTCGTGACGGGGTGTTTTTAAAATTTTTTTTTTTTTCTTCTTATTTATTTTAATTGATTTTATTTATTTTTACACTGTTTTTTAAAAAAAAATAAAATGGATCACTTTTATTCCTATTACAAGGAATGTAAACATCCCTTGTAATAGAAAAAAGCATGACAGGTCCTCTTAAATATGAGATCTGGGGTCAAAAAGTCCTCAGATCTCATATTTGGGCTAAAATGCAAAAAAAAAAAAAAAAAAAAAAAAAAAAGAAAATCTGACATTTAAAAAAAAATATACCTTTAAGAGGTATGGGTGGAAGTGACGTTTTGACGTCGCTTCCGCCCTGCTATGGTATAGAGACGAGTGGGGGCCATCTTAGCCTCACTTGTCTCTATGCCCAGCAGATGGAAGGACCCGATCGCCTCCGCCGCTACCGACGGCTCCGGTAAGCGGCGGAAGGTGCGGGAGGGCGGCGGGAGGGGGGGAGCACCTCTCCCGCCGCCGATAGCGGTGATCTCGCGGTGAATCCGCCGCGGAGACCACCGTTATCGTACAGAGGACCGCCGCCTGAAGAGATGGACATCTCGGTTGTGGCAGCAGCTGCTGCCGTTACTGAGATATCCCTCTTCAAAAAAATCATGTACATCCCCGGTGGGCGGTCCCCAAGTGGTTAGAGTAGGAGACAGATTATTGGTTTCTGGGTTCTAAGCAAGGAGGTGGGAGCACTCGGATAGATTCAGGTATAGGCAGCAAATGGTTTCAAAGCCAAGATTTTAGGGGTCCAATCTTTGCTTCAGGGCAGATCTGATATATGGGAAGCCCAGGTAAGCATTTGCAAATAATATTGGGCTGTGGGCATCATCGATCAGCCAGCTTATGCTTTGCCACCACCCCTAGGTTGCGCAACATTACCCAATCTCCAGGTTGCAGGTCTTGAACCTTTACTTTAAGATCAAAGTTTTTCTTGCTTCTCTGTTCACTGGCAGTAGATGCTTCCTTAGCTTTCTCATAAGCAGTTTTATTTTTTTCAAAGTCTGTCGACGTACCCTCGGTAAGAAATGTATGATATAATGACATTCCAAAAGCCAGATCCCTTCCAAACATCAACCAGCAAGGGGAGTGCCCAGTACAGTAGATGTAGTCACCCCAATGTTGTTTCTTCTCCAAAAGGAAGGGTTCCTAGCATGTTCAACAGAGTGAGGTTAAAACGCTCAGGTTGTGGGTCCCCTTGGGGATGGTAAGGAGTGGTTCTTGATTTTTGAAAATTCAAACATTCACACAATCTTTGGATTGGCTTGCTCTCAAAGTCCCGACCTTGATCCAAATGTAAAAGCTGAGGCAGCCCATAAGGGATGAAGGACTTCTCCACTAGGGTCTTTGCTACAGTACTAGATTGCTGCTCCCCGGTTGGGAAAGCCTGAGCATAATGAGTAAAATGATCTATCACAACCAAGACATTACTCCGCTCACTCAGGTCAGGTTCCAAACACAAGAAATCAATGCTCATCAATTCTATTGGTCCCTGCCCTGCCTGGCAAAGTCTTTCTTTGAATGCACCAGATGCAAGAGTGACAGTAGCTTTCTACTTCACCCCTCATGGGTGGGCAATAAAAGTGGTCCCTAACCAGCTTGAGGGTTCTATCTGGACCTAAATGGCAATGGTCATCATGGAGAGCAGCCAACACTACTAGTCGGTATTTCTCAGGGAGGAATAGTTGGTGAACAACCTCTGGTTCCTTAGATGGGCCTTTTCTTTTCTTTCTTTCTTTTATTACTCTGTCTTCCAACCGCATTTGTTCCCATTCTTTAAGTACTAATTTAGCTCCCTCAATGGAAATATTTAACAGCATCTGAGGATCGCAAACTGACAAGGACTTCTTTATATGGTTGCCCAGTGGTTCTTCACGTTAATCTCTTTTCACATTATCTCTAGTCATTTGAGGCAGTTCTTGACTATGCACTTGTGTAAAATCACCGTAGTATCTTGGTACTCCAGTGTGGGTGACCCCAACAGCTTCGGCCCCTGTTGCCCCCTTATGCCTATTCTCTACTCATTGGCATACAGCAAGTACTCCCTCTAGAGGCAAATAGATCCAGCCAATATCAGTGGCATAAGGTCTTTGGAAAAGGACATCAGCCTCTCGGTTTCCCTCCCCTGGCTGGTATTTTTTAAACTGAATCGAAACTCAGACAAGGAGGCTAACCACCGATGTCCAGTGGCAACAGCAGTTTGGCAGTAGACAGCAATTAAGTCAGGGGATTATTATCCATTTTTACCATGAATGTGGCTCCATATATGTAGTCTTGTAGCTTGTGTACCACAACCCACTTAAGATCCAGGAACTCCAACTTGTGCACCGGATAATTCTTCTCAGGGGGGTGAGGCTGCGACTCACATAAGCCACTGGGCGAAACTTTCCTTCCAATCCATGATATAACATTCCCCCTAGCCCATCTCTGCTAACATCCACATGTAGTTTGTAAGATTTGGAGAGATCAGCATTGGCCAACACGGGCACTTCAATAAGGCCCCCCTTCAAACGTCCAAAAGCCTTTTCACACTTCATTGTCCACTGCTCTCGAATAGACTCACAAGGCTTCCTTGAACCCCTGGCATGGGTCTTCCGCAAGTCTTCATCTGTCTGCTTTTGCAATAACTCATTCAGAGGTTTTGCAATCTGTGAAAAATGATTTACAATCCTTCTATAGTAGGAGCAGAACCCCAAAAACTACCTCAATTCTGTGACAGTGCTTGGTCGAGGCCAGGAGGTAACAGCTTCCAACTTCTGAGGGTCCATGGCTACTCCCTATGCTGAGACTACATGTCCAAGATAGGTGACTGAAGTCTGATAGAATTGACACTTCTCTAACAACAACTTCTGCCCTTCAGTGTTCATTGAAGACTTTCTCCAATCGAGCTTCATGCTCCTCCAACGTCTTGCCAAAAACGATGATGTCATCCAAGTATACAAGTACTTCTATCAAATTCATGTCATCCACTGTGTCCTTGATCAATCTCTGAAAGGTGGCAGGGGCCCCTGTTAACCCCTGTGGCATGTGGTCGAATTCAAAGAATCCAAAATGGCTGATAAAGGCTGTCTTTTCTCGGACATCTGGATGCATGGGTATCTGATAGTATCCACACTTCAGATCCAGAACACTGAACCATTTAGCTCCTGATAGGCATTGCAGGGCCTCTTATATTTGAAGAGTTCTGTACTGATCTGGGATAGTCCTCCGATTCAAAGTTCTGTAGTCAATACACATCCAGAGGAATCCATTTTTCTTTCGTACAACCACAAAAGGTGATGCATTAAGGGCTCCTGGATTCTCTAATAACCCCTGACTTCTTCAATTCAGCCAACTGTTCCCGAAGGTATTCCAGGTCATATAGAGGGATTTATCTAGCTCTTTCTCTGAAAGGCTTGTCTTCACTCAGCCAACTTCGGTGTTGGGAACTCTTTGCGCAAACCATATCAAAGTCATCTTTGGAGAACATCTTTTCCCATCAAACTAGCTGAGCTTTGATCCTCTCTTCCCATCTGGACAGCAGTTTCTCTCCCATTTTCCCTCCGGATTAAGTTGTCCCCCTCACTAGGTTTGTGGCACTTCCTTTCCCCATCACCAAACGAGGCTTCAGGCTGATTGGATAGAAGGGAAGAGAGAGCAAGGGGTGGATCTGCCAGGCCTTTTGCCGTCCCTTCCTGTGGTCTGTTCATGTTGCAGAAGGATCTCTGGGATGTGTAGTCCAAGGGTAATATCACAACATGCAAATATCTAATCCAAAAGACTACTAGTCCCACAATCATTCCCGTTTGGCTCACTGATATGATGACAATTACTAGAGCCCAGCACTAGGGGAACACTGGAATAGATGGAGAACACAGGGGGTTGTCTGCATAGTAAAGTAACGGCAATCTACTGTTGCTTCAGTACATTGTCATAACAGGTAATTACTCTCACATGGCACATGTATACTTGCAACTACACCCCAAAATGCATTCTGCTACTCCTCCTGAGTATGGAGATACCACATGTGCGAGACCTTTTCACAGCCTGGCCACATAGAGAGGCCCAGCATGCAAAGAGCACAGGGCCCTTGAGCACCAGGACAATGGGATTTTCCACAAAATAACCCCATTTTGAGAAGCACATAGCATACACATGCCTAGCCACATAGAGAAGCCCAACATAAAAAGAGCAGCATCAGGTGTTCTAGGGACATACATTTCCTGACCAGTTATCATTTTTGAATGCCCTTCATATTTCTAGCACATAGCATGTACATACCAAGAATTATATCCCAAAATACATGAAAAGGTAACCCAGATGTAACCTGACTCTATTGTCTCTGAGTTACTGTACCCCTATACTAATGCCCCACTGTAATTACTGAAAATATATACTGACACAAAGATTGGGATTAAACTGGCTGTTTATGGCCTCTTTATTGAAATGAACAATTATGTAAACAATAATACAAACCAAAGAAAAATATAACCTTTTTGGTTGTCGATCTTTAGAGGCACTAAATCTCAAAATATTTCCTTGTATCTGCATAAACTATTTCCGAGGTCCCTACCGAACTGCACCGACCCGGGGACAAACCACACTCTGCAGATACACCATAGTAACTCCTAGTAAATCCACCATAACTGGCATTCCATCGGGGACTCATACCTTTAATGTGTCCCAATCATCTGATTACAGCAGTTTATTTAAAAATGCCTCCAAGGACCCAACCGCCACAGTGAAAATTATTAAGCCTCACACCTTTGTGCCCCGCCAAAAATGTAATGCACGCTGTATCCCCTCTTGCAAACCCAGTGACCACAAATCTGTGCTCACCTCATTCAAGTGAACCCCTTCTCTGCTTAAATACCTCCATATGTTCAGCTCAAGCTCCCGATGCCCAACTACAAAACCCCGTTCCTCGTGATGAACCTCCTTATTGTCCTTCACACGAGCCCTGTTCAGTTTTGCCACTGACCTGACAAGGCACCAGGTCATGCGACCCACCATGTCTGAACACACAACTACCCTGTGAGGAAATGCTAGCTGCAGACGTAACACATCAAACTTGACGTCCTTGTTGTGTCTTCTGGAATTAACACCCAGGTCGTTGCCTTTAGCGGGTATGACCCAAATGTCAGGGGGCCTGATCCATCTCGCAACCCTATCTACCTCTGGAACTACCCTGTTCCATAACAACCCTGGAACTCCTACTCACCCAATGCTAGCCTAGGATCTGGGAAAACCCTGCTGGCTGCCATTAGGCCTCACATCAGCCCTCCTGCCCCCCCCCCCCGATGCACAAAAGAATGTCCCAATATCCACACGAAGCAGGCATGATCTGAAAAGAAAATTAACACATAGCAACACAACACCAAACTACAACTACTATACATGCAAACAGGAGAATAAATGCCCCAGAGAACCCAGGGGTATTAAATTAAGTGCGAGTGAACATAAATTTGAACCTATACGATTGCAACCTGCCGATCCGCTTCACGGCTGCTTTGTCCAATCCCCACTGGGCCGCCTCAGACGCCACCCCAATGCGAAACTAATGAGAGGAAAAACTGCTGACCTCAAGACCAGCAGCTGTGAAACAGGGCCGCAAAACCGACACAAACTGAAAAGTGGATAAAGCCTTAAGTATTCCCCAACTGTGGCCACCGGGCATATAAGTGAACCAGGAATCTGCAGTGTGCCCCTTTTCTGGCCTGATCCGTCTTGGATCGACGGATGAACAGCTGGATCGAAACACCATCGCAGAGGACATCTGCCGCCAACAAACCCCCATGAACAGCTTTGGAGGGACTAACTAATTCACCCACCCTGAGGGCACTATAAAACGCTATAGCAAAAGCCACCTGGAATAACAAAATTTCAAAATCAGACAAAAGTGAGAGGCTGGCGGCCGTCAGGCGGCTGAGCCCCCTTTCAATAACCCCTCAAAGCCTGTCTAACCAAAAGGTATTTGGTGAAATCGGGCATGCCCCACAATTTAAACCAGAAGGCCAAGCTGGCTAAATTCCGGTTCATGGCAGCAATCGGAGACAAACAAAATAAATCACCAGATGGCTGACTTCAGAACTATCCCTCTCAACTCCTGCCTATGAAGCAGATCCCACCATTCCTGACAGACTTTATTGTAGAAAGACCATGTTGAGCTTCAGATCAAATCGGAAGCAATTCCAATGCAATCTGCCACAGTCAAAGAGGACAAGGGGTTCAGTGATGCTCCACGCCAGGTGCCAACTCCCGGAATCTGTCCAACTGAAAGCGGGAGAGAGCATCAGCCACCATGTTCTCCACCCCAGGAATATGCACCGCGTACAGAAAAACATTTTGTTGAAGACACCACAAAACCAAATATTGCAACAGATATACCACCGGAGGTGAGGGCCCAAATAGAGAGTTGATAACCTGCACCACCCCCAAGTTGTCGCAGTGAAGGCAAACCTTTTTTCTGTTAAGTAGTTCACCCCAGAGCGACATGGCCACTACCACTGGAAAAAGTTCCAGCAGCACCAAGTTTTTAAGGAATCCCGCCTCTCTCCATTCTGTGGGCCAGTGCTCTGCGCTCCACCGACCCCCGAGGAATGCACCATAACCCATGAATCCCGCCGTGAACAGTTCAAGATCATAGTTGCTGACCGGCCCCGTGGATCCATCTGTGAACAGTTCAAGATCATAGTTGCTGACCGGCCCCTCTGTCCAGACAGACCGGTCATTGGAATTGCCCAAAAATTTGTGCCAAACACTCAGGTCGGCTTTGTGTTCCCTATTCAGCCAAAATGTAATGCCTAGACGAAGTGACCCCAGCAGTGGCAGCAGACAGCCATCGACAAAAGACTCATTAGCATGATACAGCAAGCAAAATTAAGCTTTCCGAGGAGTGACTGTAGCTCTCAGAGCTGAATCTTGTGTTTACCAGAGGTCAGATGGACCTTTTTCAGAACATATAATTTGTCGCCCGGTAGACGACACTCCATTGCCCGAGAATCAATCTATACCCAGGAACTTGATAACCTCTGGGAGGTCTTCGTTCTTATCCGCCGCAAGGGGAATACCAAAACACTCTGCCAGATGCTGGACCGTCACCAGCAACATGCCACATAACTTAGAGAATGGAGGGCCAACACATAGAAAGTCATCCAAATAATGGATCACTGAATTGACCCCTGCCACGTCTCACCATCCATTTGATAAAATAATGAAAAGTCTCAAAAAGAGCACAAGAGATGGAGCAGCCAATAGGCAGGCATAAAATGACACCAACCACCTGCAGCCCAAAAGATGAAAACTGTGCGGGTAAACCCGCAGCAGCTGAAAGGCCAATTCAATATCAGTTTTTGCCATAAGGGCCTCCCTCCTTAGTGCCTTACCCAAAAGACGGCAGCATTAAATGAAGTATAATACACCATGCATGCCTCAGGGTCAATAGCATCGTTGACTGAGCCGCCTTTCGGAAAAGAAAGAGGGTGGACAAGGTAAAAGTTATTGGGCTCCTTCTTTGGAACGACACCCAAAGGCGAGATCACCAAATCATCTAAGGGGAATTTGGAAAGGGGCCGCGCACGCGGCCCAACAAAACAAAATTGGAATTGTTCCGGAAAATTAGCAAACATAATGAAATTGAATGAAAACTAAACTAAACTAAGCGAAGGGAAGGGGGGCAACAATTCAAGGCTGAGATCTCTCTATTTCATTCTCATTGATCTCCCTCTACACAAAGCAATAGAGATTAGACATGTGCAATTATTTTAGTTCCAAATTCGTTTTTGAAATAATTTTGACAAATTTGCTAATTTGGAAATATACAAATTTCCAAATTTCTTAATTTTCCAAATTTTCGAAATTTCGAAAATGATAAATTTCAGAAATTAGAAAATCCGAAAAGTAAGAACAAAAATCTGAAAATTCAAAGATCTGAAATAATAACTAATAATAACTTAACTATTACTAACTATTAAAATATAAGTATTGGAATTTCCTTTCAAATTTGACTGTTAGTGAACGTAACAAATAAAAAATTTTCCTTGAAGTTATGAATTATCCAAAATAACGAAAGTTGTATCAAAATAAATGGAACGTAACAAATTAATAATAATAAATAACCTATAAGTGCCCCCATCCACTCACAGTTTGAGCCCAATAGGGGTGTTTGGGTGTTATGGGGCAGACCTGGTCTCTCTGTAAGCTCATCATATAGTCCCTCTTATGTTCAACTTACTATCCTTTGGGTCCGACCCATTGGACCCTTTGATCAAAAGCTCTACCTTGTTTACTAGGATATTGCTAAAGTTATCTTTATCTTAATTGTAGGTGGGATTTAACATTTATGTACAACTGTAACATGCTCTTTATTATTATTGGTATGCATTGAAAAACCTTAATATAAACACTGAAACAAATAATAATAAATATTAATAATAATAATAATAATAATAATAATAATAATAATAATAATAATAATTATAATAATAATAATAATTATAATAATAATGTATTATTATAATTATTATTCATTAATTCTGTTCCATTTGTTTAGATATTCATCATTTTGGATAATTTGTAACTTTGGATAAATTTGTATTCGTTACGTTCCCTAACAGCCAAATTTGAAAGGAAATTCCAATACCTATAATTTAATAGTTAGTTAGTATTAATTAGTTATTTCAAATTTTCGGATTTTCGTTCTTTAGAATTTTCTGATTTTTTTTCTTATTTTCGGATTTTCGAATTTCCAAATTCAGAATTTCCTAATTCCAAATTTCTGAAGTTTCAGAAATTTCTAAATTTCCAAAAAAAAACAAAAAAAAACGAATGAAATGAAAACAAACTAATTTTTTGCCAGTGCACATGTCTAATAGAGATCCAGGAGATGCTGCAAGTAATCCAATTACTGCCCCTGGATCTCCATTTCAGGTCTTCTCAGCTGCCCAAAATTTACAGCCTGAATATTTAGAAGACCCAGTTATTTTAGCTAGATTATCTCCTCTGCTGGAACAGGGTCTTGAGAAACCCCCTACACCTAGTGGTTCAACAAGGGCCTGTATAGGGAACATCATTTTATTAAGGGGATGAGGCTAGTGGGTGCTACTTTCCTACTGAATACATTTCTACATGGCTCAGGCAGAATTGTTTTGCTGGACCATATCTTACACAACCTACATGGATTATTGAAGAAGACCACAGGTGTGTGTGTTATGACAGCTTTTGAATAGTGGTGTGTGGTCAACCTTGGCACCCCAGATGTTGTGGAACTACATTTCCCATGATACTTAACTACACTGCAGGAGAGTGCATTAGCATCATGGGAAATGTCGTTTCAAAACATCTGGAGTGCCAAGATTTACCATCGTTGCTTTAGGGGAACCATTTTTGCATTATATACCCAAATAATAAATTCACCTAATAGGCTCTCACAATGTTAAATGGTGGAGCAGGACTTTGATACTGTTGTAGAACCTGAGGACTGGTCCAAGTGGATAGTTAGAATGTCTTAAAATGGTCTCTGGTGGAAGCAAAATGTTTTTTCTAGATGATGATACCTGTCAAAAATATTACCCAACTCTTCCCTCAATTGCTCCGGACAGTGTGGCCAAAAGGGGGATATGTTACATGTATGGTGGCCACACCCAAAGATGAAATCATTTTGGACCCAGGTTTTCAGCGTTATCTATACGGTCAAGGGTATAACTGTACCAAAAAGATTTGGGACTGCCCTACCAAATAAACCTGTTCCAGAATCCTCTCCGAGAGAGAGACACGTGGAGAACGGAAATATTTGCTTTGTTTCATTTTGGATAGATTCGTTATGTTACTAATTTAGTTTTGTTGATTCTTTTCGGAATTCATTTTAATTTTGTTTTGTTTATTAATTTTCTAACTAATTCCACATTTTAGGAACGGTTTGAATTTGGATCAGTCAAAAATGATCAACCAATTTGAATTCTGTGTGAAGAATAGCTGTATCAAGTCTCCTATGTGAGTCCGGTCTGCTGAGAGGGTGCCCCTTGCGGCTGAGTGCAGCATACCCCTGGGAGTGAGACAGAGAGTACGGTGTCTGGGTTGCCGTATGCGGTTTGCTGGGTAGCCAAGTTGCTAGGGCAGCTGGGGTGCGCAGGTATAGTAAGTTGGGCAACTGTGCGTGGTAGTATTCCAGTGGAGCAACCAGGAGCAGGGTCACACCAGGCCAGGGGTCATACACAACAGGTTAAGTCTGAGAAGAGGTACAAACAGGATGAATCAGGAACGGAGTCAGTAGCCAGGCCAGGGGTCAAAACCGTGTGGACAAGCGGAGGTACAGGAGTGCAGACGGAAGGGTACCAAGCCAGGGGTTGGAGCAGGCAGAGAACAGGGAGTCAGGGAAGCTGAGTAGTCAACAGGAATCGCATAATCAAACACAGGCAGCAGGTACAAGGGACACGGGGAGCTGCCTATAATCCAGCAACCTGCCTACAGTCTGCAGCAGACTTAAATAGGCCAAAAGGAGCCAACTACTGTGACCATGCACACGCGTGCTGGCATGGGTCCATGTTCACCTGCCGTAGTGCATCTGCGTGCGCCCGCCATATTGCACCTGCGTGCACCTGTTGTTGAGCACCGGTGTGCGCGCATGCGCCTGGGGATTCGCCTGGTGCGAGCGCGACGGTTTCTGTCAGGATCGCCAGTCCTACGGTTGCTTCCCTGACAAGCTGGTTATTAAGCAGTGGGCTGGGAAGGTGACCTCCACTTCCTTAACAACCGATGACTCATTAGCTGTCAGAAACAGGCTATTTAACACACCCTAGCAACCTTTCAGGGTACACCTCACCAAGGATAGTCATTTCAATTCCCAGCCCTATGCTCTGGAAGCTTCTCTGAGAGGGAAAGAATTCAGTAGACATGTGCACTGCCCAAAAAAAAAATTAAGTTCCTTTTCTTTTTTTTTTTATGGATCATTTGTTATGATCGATATTCTTTATTTCTAATAAATTCATAACTTTGGATATATTTGAATTAGTTATGTCCCATTTATTTAGATGCGGTATTCATCATTTTTTTTTTGTTTACCAACAATTTTATTGAGTTTGAAAATGAAAACCATCAAGTTCCAATGCAAAGTCATAGGCATCGTGAAAATATAAACCATTATGATATAGTCCAGTAATACATACATATCAAGCATAAATGGTTACAGTTAGTAAAAGTAACACCATCAGTATTAATTTGACTGCCCAAATTTTGGATACAAAACTTCCGTTATTCTTGAAATAAGAAAATCTTAGGGGCGTCACTAACTTGATGCTACACACCTAACTTAGAAGGGAAAAACAACACAAAAATAAAGAAAGAAAGGGGGGAGGGGGGGAGAGAGGGGAAAGGAGGGGTGATTAAGGGCGTGACAACCATTGACCCTGGGTCTTACTGATCAAAGGATGACCAGGAGGTCCATTTTCTTTCAAATATTGGCATATTATCCGTTAAAGTGTGGTGTAATCTCTCCATAAGCCTGATCGCCTCACTAAATCTTATTATCTGGTCCCAAGGAACCGTTGGCAATCTCCAGTGCAGGGGAATTTTCCAGTGCACCGCACTGAAGAGCATATGGGCCAGGTTCTGAGCCGGGGGGGCGCCCCCGGGAGGTCCGCAAACAGAAGGCCCATCTGGTGGGTAATTGTTTCTTCTGTTCCTGCGATTTGGGCCAATTTATCAGCTACTTTCTGCCATATGGGCCGGAGGACCCTGCAACTCCAAAAAGTATGGAGGAGGGTACCCCCATCCGGACATCCTCGGAAGCAGCTCCCGAGATCAAAGGATTACATTTGTTCAATCTTGAGGGGGTATAATACCACCTAGTGTGGAGTTTTATAACAGTTTCCCTAAATGTCAGGGATTTTGTGCATTTTCTCATATTTGATATCATATCCAACCACACCTCAGGAGCTATATCCAGGCCTGTTTCTGTCTCCCAACCAAGCATAGCTTGTGACTTTGCAGGGAGATATAACTCATTGAGAAGTCAATACACTGTAGAAATCCTACCTTTGTCCCTAGAGGAGGACCGACATAGAAGTTCATATGAGCTTGGTGTAAGCAGCCCCTCTCTCTGTAAATGGGAAGCATAAAGGTATTTATAGAATTCCTCCCTGGGTAGACCATGCTGCTCCTGCAGGAAGGTAAAAGAGCTAAAGGGGGGCTCTTGAGACAGTGCCTCTAATGTGGTTAAGTTTTTCTGTATCCAATATTTAAATCTATTGGGAGTGTTGAAAGCCGCTGGGAACCTGGGGTCTCCCAGGAATGAGGCCAGGCAGGGGCAAAGTGGGCCCAGGGCATATGATTTCTTGTATAGGGATCATAGTTGTAGTGATTGGGCAACCAGTCCATTTAGAGATGCCAAATGCTTGGGCTGAACCACTTCTGCCCAGAGAAGACACGGGAGGTAATATGGATTCACCGAAGTTCTCTCGAACTGAAGCCATGGGACCATTCACAGGGGGGAGTGCCATTGAGCCATCTGCACCAGCCTGGCTGAGACATAATATAGCCACAAATGCGGGAGCCCCAGGCCCCCCAGTACTGCTGGTCTAAAAATAAGTTTTTTGTTCAGCCTAGGTTTTTGTTTCGGATAGCATCGTGAAACATATAATGGCAATGACCGAAAATAAAAAAGAAGTTTAGGGAGTATAGACATTTTAATGGCCTGTATTCTACCCATAAATGATAACCGATACTTATCCCATATGCATAGTAACTGTTTAACATGAGCAAAGACCTTAGGGTAATTTACAAAGTATAGCTTGGGAAGGGATGTGGCAAGCTTAATACCCAAGTAGGGTAACGTTTCCGTGCATAGAGTAAATCCAAAACTTGATTGAATACATGTTAGTGTATGTTGCGGAATGTTAATTGGGAATTCAGCACATTTTGACATATTAACCCCCAGGCCTGACAGACTGTGGAAGGTGTTTAACACAGGGATCAGGTTTGGCAAAGAGACCACTGGGTCAGATAAAAAAAAGAAGTATATCATCCGCGTACATGCTTAATTTAAAATCCTGTTCTCCCTTCGTATAACCCCCGATGTTAGGTTTTAAGCAGATCACCATGGCCAGAGGTTCAATCGCCAGCGCGAAAAGCCCAGGGGACATCCCTGCCTGGTCCCCCTGCCCAGAGTGAAACAATCAGAGGTTCAACCCGGCAATTTATTTTGGGTGTGAAGGTGGTGATATAGAGCTCTGAAGCCATGCACAAACTCTCCCCCACACCCAAATTTGGAGAGGACGGATTCTAAATAAGACCAGGTGACACTATCAAATGCCTTATGTACATCTAGACTTAATAATTAAACTTTTTAGGAGTATAAGTTTGCATCTCGAATTATATTGGATGCTAAACGGATATTATCAGTGATTTGCCCAGAGGGAATGAAGCCTGTCTGGTTAGGAGAGATCAATGTGGGGATAATATTTGAAAGCCTGTAGACAAGAAGGCGGCCAAAGAGTTTCAAATTATTTATTACCGAAATTGGTCAGTAATTTTGAAGAAGGGAATGATCCTTGTTTGGCTTGGGTATCAGGGACATGTTCGCAAGTAACATGTCTTCTGGGAAAGTGTAGCAAGAATTGTGTCCAGTTCAGTTCTCTTAGTCATAATCAGTCTATGGGTGTCAGGGGAGTGTGATTGGCTATGGATATGGTACAGTTTGGTCAGCTCGTTGGAAAGTCTGGTAATGTCTTTTGTTCTCTGTCTTTTCCTGGCTGCGGCTAAAGAAATCAAATGTCCCCAGATGACCACTTTGTAGGCTGCCCACAACGTGGTGGGTGCAATGTCCCCCCGTGTTATTTGTTTTAAAGTATTCGTCTAAGCGGTCAGTAATCTTAGCCACCAGGTCCGGGTCTGAGAGGAGAGAGTCATTGAGAAGCCAAGAGACATTGACCGGTGAAATTCCTATATGCGAGACAGAGAACATTACTACCTGATGGTCCGACCATGAAAATGGATGAATATTTGCTGCTGTTGAATTGGCTAACAGTACAGGGGTGCTAAATATATAGTCAAGTCTAGAGTAGCTGTCATGGGGGTGAGAGTAACAAGTATAGTCTTGAGCCCCCATGTTATGGGCACACCAGGAATCTATCAATTGGTGGGAACTGAGCAAACGGATGAGGGTCTTTGGAAAAGCATTGGCAGTACTTACAACTCAGCTTCTGTCTAATCTGGAATGAGCCACTGGGTTAAAATTTCCTCCGATCAGTAGATGTGTGGATATGTACCTGTCCAGGATCTGAAGTAAAAAAAGAAGCTTGTGAGACATTAAGGGCATAAACATTCACTATGGTAATCGCCTTGCCACAGATCGATCCCTGTATTATGAGGAACCTACCAGAAGGGTCCCTGTACACGTGCAGCACATGCAATAACACTGAATTTTTGATAAAAATAGCAACCCCCTTGACTTTGAGCCAAAGGTGTTATAGAAGTGCTGTTTATGTTGGTGGTCAAAGTAACACGGGTGGGTTAGATTCAGAGAAATTAGTCTCCTGGAGAAGCAAAATATCCGCTCCCAGGTGTCTATAAGCTCTAAAGACCTTCCTCCTCTTATGGGGCAGTGTTAAAACCCTCCACATTATGTGACACAATTCAATCCCCATATTCAAAACTTGTGACACAATTCAATCCCCATATTCAAAACTTGTCAGACAGTAGCTTAGGTTGAGAACCTTTGAATAGATATAGATCAAGGGCTGTACAGCTCCCCCGTGTGGTGAGAGAGCCCAAGGGGCACAGTCCGACTGGTGGACCGCGAGCCCTGTTCCCCTCATAAGCAGCCCAAGGTCTCCCAGGAAGAATAGAATTAGTCCCGTCAGAACTATAGAGCACAAAACAATAATGTGAAAATAAAAAAATAGAAAGAAAAGAAAAAGAAAAAAGGGGAAAAAAACAAACATATAGATACAGCAAAGCGGTATTCATAATTTTGATAATTCATAACTTGGGATAAATTTGAATTTGTTACGTTCCATTCATTTAGATGTGGTATTCCTTATTTTGATAATTGATAATAATTAGAACGAAAATGCGAAATTCGAAAGAACTAAAATCTGAAAATTCTTTTAGACATGTGCATGATGACAAAATGTGTTTTTGTTTGTTTTAATTTGTTAATCTAGTTATTTTGTTTAGTTAAATTCGTATTTTTTAGTTTAGTTCGTATTTTTTTAATTTTCTTCGAATTCCCCGATTTTTTTCGTTTTGAAAAGTTCAGTTTGATAAATTTTCGAATCAGTCGAAACGAAAATGTTATATTGTTTTTGTTTTGAATGCAGCAAAGGGAACAAACGAAAAAAAAATCTTCATCAAATAATTGCAATGACTCTTTAAATCATCTTTGGCTTAACAAAAACAGGCATTATTTCCAAATGGTACTCTAATAACACACACAGTCTTTGATTTCAGCAGTATGTGTAGTTAAAATTCAATTGGAGTTCAATCTAAAATTCGATTTGAATTTCAGTTTGAATTTCCGAAATTCTGACAAATTTCGTTATGTTATTCGGAGCATTCGGTAAAATTTGTTTATATTGTAATTCGGATATATCCGAATCTCCGAATATTTGTCTGAATATTGATTCGGAACAAAACAAACCGTACATGTCTAAAAATAAGAATGAATTCATCCAGACCCCTGGTGTATCTCTGTAATATTTATGTTTCTTTTTGTTTTCTTTATAAATGTTCTATGTTTTAGTTACTACAGATTTATAATTCACCATAGGTATTGTCTGATAAGTAGGACTTTACCTGCAAATGTGGTGTCCCTGTATATGACTTATTTAGCAAATTTTGTAAAACTTTAGTAAAAATACAATGTAAATAAGAATGAAAATACAAAAATGTGAAAATCCAAAACAAAAAACATTCAAATAATTTATATTATAATTAAAATATTAAGCTTATTAACCATTATTATATATTTTTTATTTATAATAAATAACAATAATAAAAATTGTAATAATAGTTATAAACTATTAAATTATAGGTATTGGAATCTCCTTTCAAATTTGGCTGTTAGTAAACGTAATGAATACAAATTTATCTGAAGTTACAAATTATCCGAAATAACAAATGCTGGACAGCTCGTAACTTTGGATAAATTTGTATTCATTACGTTCACTAACAGCCAAATTAGTTTATAACTATTATTATAGTTTTTATGATTATTATTATTTATTATTAATTTATTACTTTCCATTCATTTAGATGTGGCATTCGTTACTTCAGAAAATTCATAACTTCTGATAAATTTGTTTTTGTTAAGTTCACTAAAAGCCAAATTTGAAAGGAAATTCCAATATCTATAATTTATAATTTATAGCTCTTATTATAGGTTTTATTGTCATTATTGTTATTAATTAATAATAATAATTTAAAAACCTATAATAATGGTTAATAAACTTAATATTTGAATTATAATAGAAATTATCCAAATGTTGTTTTTTGTTCTTTTGGATTTTCATTCTTATTTTTGGTCTTTCGAATTTTCATTCTTTCTCATTTAGAAATTTTAGAATTTTCGGATTTTTGTTCTTATTTTTGTTCTGATTTTCACATTTTTGAATTTCAAATTTTCATTATTTTAGAAAATTCAGGCAAACTTTTCATGATTTCGGAGATTCAGAACTTTACGAATTTGCAAATCACAATAGTAAGTAAATTCACAAATTGGAAAAAAATTATAATGAAAAAAGGATTATCTGAATTTGAAAATGAATTAGAATTTGACTTAAAAATGGATTGGAATTCGAAAATGAGTTAAAATGTAAACTGGAAACATATTGCAATCAATACAGTAAGGTATAAATGTGAAATATGATGATGATTCCTACTTAGGCTGCTTCATATAGTTATATAGTTAATCTGGTTGAATAAAAGACACAAAAGTCCACCCAATTCAATCAACTGAGAAGTAAAAAGAAAACCAACATACTTGAATAGAAAACCTCCATATACACCATCCAATACCCATAGTTGATCCAAAGGAAGGCAAAAAAAAAATAGAATAAAACACAATAAACATGATCTAATTTGCTCCAGCAGGGCAGATTAGAATAGAATAAAACTAAAAAGAGTAGAGTAGAATAGAAAGGAATAGAATAGAAAATAGCAGAATGGAATAGATAAAACAGAATAGAAAATAATTTATATTATAATTAAAATATTAAGCTTATTAGCCATTATTATATATTTTTTATTTATAATAATAAATAATAATAATAAAAACTATAATAATAGTTATAAAATATTAAATTATAGGTATTGGAATCTCCTTTAAAATTTGGCTGTTAGTGAACGTAATGAATACGAATTTATCTGAAGTTACAAATTATCCAAAATAACAAATCCTGGACAGCTCATAACTTTGGATAAATTTGTATTCATTATGTTCACTAACAGCCAAATTAGTTTATAACTATTATTATAGTTTTTATGATTATTATTATTTATTATTAATTTATTACTTTCCATTCAATTAGATGTGGCATTCGTTATTTCAGGTAATTCATAACTTCTGATAAATTTGTTTTTGCTAAATTCACTAAAAGCCAAATTTGAAAGGAAATTCCAATACCTATAATTTATAGTTTATAAGTATTATTATAGGTTTTATTGTTATTATTGTTATTAATAAATAATAATAATAATTTAAAAACCTATAATAATGGTTAATAAACTTAATATTTTAACTATACTAGAAATTATCCAAATGCTGTTTTTTTGCTCTTTTGGATTTTCACTGTTATTTTCGGTCTTTCGAATTTTCGTTTCTTTCTGATTTAGGGATTTTAGCATTTTTGTTCTTATTTTTGTTCTGATTTTCACATTTTTGAATTGCAAATTTTCATTCTTTTAGAAAATTTGTTTTTGTAATAAAAATTGTTAAGTGGCCTTTTCGCTAATTCTGATGTTTCTGAATTAATGAATATTGCGAATTTTGATGAAAAATCTATTTGGGCAAAAAACAAATTGTATATGTCTACAATTCAATAAAAAAAATTCCCAGCATGTGAAACCGTGATCAGACCAAGGCAAGTGATCCCCGCTCCTCTGATTACATTGCAAGCCAAAACATTAAATTTGTTAAAGAAAATGAAATAAATGTCGTACCGCGCTCTGAATTACTATATATGCATACATAAACAATGCTAGTGCTAAAAATCATACGTGAATTCATAAGCATGCGTGTTGAAGGACGAATAATAGATATTCATATAAATGAATTGCAAAGAAAATTAAATTGAAATTAAATTAAAATTTCAATGTCTATGGACCACCACGAAATTTTCTATCAATGTGAGTGATGAGAATCCTTGTGAAGTGGGTGAGATAAATAGAGTCTTCCACCACCACCAGGCAAACAATGGACTCACCAGAAGAATCTGACACCCGTTACAGGTAGTCAGGCCAAGCGCAGATACCCATAGGATTGTACCTTCCGAAGAGAGACTGGTCCACGGCCCGATCAACTCCAACAAAATGCCACAGCTAAAAATCGCACATAAAACTGTACAATTCGCGCACAAAAATGCACCAAAATAATGCATAAAAAAAGCACAAAAAAAACCCCACCGGAAAAACACTCAAAGACGTTATGTTGAATGCAGCCTAAGAGAAAAAAAAGAAAACAAACTCAGGAAAATGCATAAAATTATGAAAGGGGCTCCCGGTTTGCTCGGGGATTACCTTTGGAGAAAATTTTACTTGTTTGGAGGTTTGCTCAAACTAAATGGGTGTTCAGTCAAAACTGATGCAGCAGACAGTAAAACATTTAGCAGCCATATTGCTGCTGCTTCTCCCCCAGGCCCATCAGTCAGGTATGAGCTGAACCGTACCGGGGTTTGGTTCAGTGTAGGTTCAGAGAACATTATCAAGGTTTGGACCCTAAATCCCAACCCCACTGAATTCTATGGGAGCCAAATCTTATAACTGAGTAATGGCCATTTTATAAGCTGATAGGTAAGGTATTGTCCGACAATGTGTAAGGGAGGGCTGGGCAGTGGTCTGTTCCAATGCAAAAACATTTTTTATAAATGATCAAGCAATGGGGAGAGGGTTTTTCAGGTGACTTTGGAAATAAAAAAAAAAATCTTCAATGCATGCTTGGGGCACACCTTAAGGCTGTACGGGGTTTTAAAGACCAAAAAGAGTGATTTTTGTTAGGTATTTTTTTAAACAGACGATGCTTTTTTTTTGTGTGTAGCAGTGATAGAAAAGTAGCGACAATATAGATATAATCTATTCCAAAGTATATTAGACATGTGTAATATGTTTTGGTATGAATCAAAATTCAGGCAAACTTTTCATGATTTCGGAGATTCAGAACTTTATGAATTTGCGAATCACAATAGTAATTAAATTCACAAATTGGAAAAAAAATTATAACGAAAAAAGGATTATCTGAATTTGAAAATGAATTTGAATTTGACTTAAAAATGAATTGGAATTCAAAAATGAGTTAAAATGTAAACTGGAAACATATTGAAATCAATAAAGTAAGGTATAAATGTGAAATACGATGATGATCCCTACTTAGGCTGCTTCATCTAGTTATATAGTTAAACTGGTTAAATAAAAGACACAAAAGTCCATCCAATTCAATCAACTGAGAAAAAAAAAAAAATCAACATACTTGAATAGAAAACCTCCATATACACCATCCAATACCCATAGTTTATCCAAAGGAAGGCAAAAAAAAAAAAAAGAATAAAACACAATAAACATGATCTATATTTACTCCAGCAGGGCAGATTAGAATAGAATAAAATTGAAAAGAATATAGTAGAATAGAAAGGAATAGAAAAGAAAAGAGAAGAATGGAATAGATAAAACAGAATAGAAAATTAAAGAAAAGAGTAGAATAGATAAAACAGAATAGAATAGAAAATAAAATTATATAATATAAAGGAATAGAAAAGAGTAGATAGAATAGATAAAACAGAGCAAGAATAGAAAATAAAAGAATAGAATAGATTAGAAGAGAACAGAAAAAAATAGAATAGAATAAAACTGAAACATTTAAAGCCATCTTCTGCAATTCAAATTTAAAAATTAGAATTTTAAAATTAAAATTTTAAATTAAAATTCCTAATTGATTTGAAAATAACAAACATGCAAAACAAATCTGGTTATATGAAATAAATTCCAAAAACTAGCTATTCTAACATAACAAATATAGTGAAACAAAATGATTAACTTAACGGTCAAATACAAAACAAAATACATTTTTACATCATGCACATCTCTGTGTATACATTGAACAAAAATAAATAAAGCTAATGCAATACATTTCATACAAACTGCCATACTCTGTGTTTTGTACAAAGTTTAACACATGTAAACCCAGAGTGCACCAAATCACCTTCGAAGAACAAACCAAAAATTCCAGAGATGAGAACCAGAAAAAAAATGAGCTAAAATAAGCCATGTTTCAGAGACAACAGCCAAACACATTGCACAGCGGCTGGAGATTATGATAGCAAATTATCTGGGCCTGGAGCCGGAATCTAAGTGGAAGAGGTTATTCAAGTTTTGTTTCTGAAATAACATCTATAGTGTGACGACATCCATACATATTGTGTAGACTCCCTGCACATTATACAGGCCTTTGTTCTTGTCCCTGTATTAAAGAAAGAGACGAGTCATATGTTATTGTGGAAATAAAATATCAGCTTGTTATCTCACAGTCAAGAACCAAAAATATTTGATGGACACGCTGCACGCTGTGAAAGTGTTTTCACAAGTCTTCAATCAAAACTCATTTTTTAATCCTTCTTCAAAGTTTGCTGTTTCAGAGGGAGACAGAAGGCAGATTTCATGCCCAAAAAATGCTTATTTCCTAAGATTGGCAACCGAAAAACAGTCAAGATTTGAAGCACACATTTTAACCACTTGAAGACCCCGCCTTTTCTGAAATGTTTTTTTTTTTTTTAAGTTTTTAAATCAGTATTTTTTTGCTAGAAAATTGTTTGTCCCCCCTATACATTGTAAAGCTCTGCGTAAACTGTTGGGGCTATATAAATCGTGAATAATAATAATATATATATTTATCAGAGACCACAGAAAATAAAATGGCAATCGTTGCAATATTTTATATCACACAGTAATTTCTTTTAACCTCAATTTTAATGCTAATTGGTAATTATAGAATATATCCCTGCCACTTACATATATGTATTTGTCTTGTGTTTTGTATGGTTAAGCTCTTCCTGACTGTATAACATATATATATACAGTGGCAAGGCGGCTCTGCTGAGTAGGAACACGTATCTAGTACATGATCCTGTACTTCCGGGTCTGGGGCGTGCATGCACCCCGCTGGTGACCCCCTCCCACTGTGATTAAATACAGAGGGAGCTGATCTGTGGTTACCGCAGACTCAATGTTTGCCAGCACCCACCAATCATTAGGCAGAGAGCCAGAACGGTGGTCTGTCTATGCAAAAAGGGCAGAGCGCCGTTCTGTCAGTAGGGAAGTCCTGGATCCTGTGTTCCTGCAATGCTGGGACACAAATCCATGCCTTCCTTTAGTAAAAACACCTCCCCCACAGTACATAAACATCGGTTAGGCACACAGTTAACCCCTTGGTCGCCCTTGATGTTAATCCCTTTCCAGTCAGTTTCATTAGTACGGTGACAGTGCGTATTATTTAGAACTGATCACTGTATTAGTGTCACTGGTCCCCAAAAACAGCGTCAAAAGTGTCAGTTAGTGTCATATTTGCACGCCGCAACATTACAGTCCCACTATAAGTCGCTGATTACCACCATTACTAGTAAAAAAATAAAATAAAAATTCCAGTGTATATCCCATAGTTTGTAGACGCTATAACTTTTGTGTAAACCAATCAATGTACACTTATTGGGACATTTTTTTACCAAAAATATGTAGCAGAATACATATTGGCCTACATTTATGAAGAAATGCGATTTTTTTACATTTCTTTATTGGTTGTTTTATAGCATTTTTTTTTTTTTAATTGTTGGTCTTTTTTTGTTATAGCGTAAAAAATCAATTGATCAAATGCCACCAAAAGATATCTCTATTTGTGGGGAAAAAAAGGACATCAATTTTATTTGGGTACAGCGTCGCACGACCGCACAATTGTCAGTTACAGTAACGCAGTGCCGTATCGCAAAAAATGGCCTGGTCATGATGGGGGAGTAAATCTTCCGGAAGGTCAAGTGGTTCATCATTTCTTTCTGTAATAATTTCCCTGTAACTAAATATATTGCTGTTTTGTTAGATTTAGTCATTTTACTATTTACTAATACATTTTGTTGTTGTGCCGATACTTTCCCTCATACCTACGACCTCTCTTTACCAAATCATATCAATAGAGATATTAGATTATTTGTATACAGCATTTATATAGCATTATAAGTTAGTGCAGCACTTTACAATATAAAGGGATACAATACAATTACAATACAGTTCAATACACAAGGAATATTGAGGCCCTGCTCATGGAACTTCCAATCTCAGGAGAGGGGAGGTGGTACAAAAGGTGTGGGGGATGATCTAGCCCAAGTACGGCTGGAGGTGGGGTAGACTTCCCTGAATAAATGAGTTTTTAAGGATTACCTAAAGGCAGACATGGTAGGAGATAACTGGACACACTGGGGTAAGGACTTCCAGTGGATGGGAGAGGTTCTGGAGAAGTCCTGAAGTTGGGTATGGGAGGAGGTAACAAGGGAGCTAGAGAGCAAGATGTCCTAAGAGGAGTGATTTGGGCGATATCTCCAGATGAGGTTGGTAAAGTAGCTGGGGGCGATGTTGTGGGTGGCCTTGTATTTTGTGATTAGTATTTTGAGTTTTATATGATGGGGAAGGGGAAGCCAGTGAAGGGATTGGCAGAGAGGGACGGCACTCACTCATTGGTTAGTAAGGTGTATTAGTTTGGTAGCAGCATTCATAATAGACTGAAGGGGGATAGGTGTAAAGGTCGGCCAGTGAGGAGACAGTTGCAGTAGACAAGGTGGGATATAACCAAAGAGTAAATACATTGTTTTGGGGTGTCGTTATTTAGGAAGGGGCAAATTCTGGAAATGTCACGGAGGTTAAAGTGGATGTAAACCCTCACATGTACCCAGTGAAGTGAACAGCCTCAGATGATACACAAAGAAGAAACAAATCTCCCTACATATGTTTTACTTGTATATCTGCTGTCTCTCTCCAACTTTATATAGTCTTTAAAAAGTTCAGATCGTGTTAGAGATTTTCTCTTTCTGTTCTGCACTGAGTGTGAAGTCTGGGCATACAGCCAAGAAAGGCACACACCCCCGCTCCACATAGGTAGAGACTTGCAGAGCTGTGCTGTGACACAGGAAGCTCTCTGCTAATCTATTTATAGCAACCTCCCCGACGCTAATTTCAGACTGGTTTTATCTCAGTTGACGGAGAACTTGTCAGAAGTTTTCCTGCTGAAAACATAAGAACGGAGCAGGAGAAAGCCATGGGACTTAGTGCTTTGAAGAGAGGTAAGAAAACCCTGCAGATATATGTGCCCAGCTCAAGTTTCATGAATCAGGCTTACATCCACTTTAAGGTGGCAATATTTAGCCAGTGATTGGATGTGGAGCCCAAAAGAGAAGCCAGAGTCTAGGATTACACCCAGCACCCTGGCATGTGCGGAGGGACCAATGGTTGTGCTGTTGATCCTAATGGTAAAGTCATGAGGGGAGGATCGGGAAGGAGGAAATATTACAAGATCAGTTTTAGCATGACATCCCTACTGATATGTCGCTCAGTAAATTTGTGAAATGTGAGGAGATCAAGGTGGTGAGCTGGAGAGTATAGAAATAGATGTGGGTTTCGTTGGTGTAGAGGTGGAATTGGAAGCTGTGGGAGACTTCAGTGAAGAGGATTAGATGTAGAATAGGAGGTCCATAAACTGGCCCAGGAAAGAGGATTAGATGTAGAATAGGAGGGGCCCACTGACAGAACCTTGTGGTACCCCAATAGAAAGAGGAGTGGAGGAGATAGTGTTGTAGGTGACTATGAAGGTACGCTGAGATAGGTAGGATAGCTAAGCGAGTAGAGTTTATTAAGTGGGTGGTTGACTGTGTCAAAGGCAGCAGAAAGGTCTAATGCCACGTACACACGAGTGGATTTTCCGTCTGAAAAATCTTGGATGGTTTTTCTGACGGAATCCCGCTCAAACTTGAACTTTCAAAGATCAAGAACGCGGTGACGTACAACACTACGATGAGCCGAGAAAATTAAGTTCAGTGCTTCCGAGCATGTGTCAAATTGTTTGAGAGCATGCGTAGGAATTTTGCACATCGGAATTGGTAGACGATCAGAATTTCTGATCAAAAAAATAGAGAACCTGCTCTTAATCTTTTGCTGGCAGAAATTCGGCCAGCAAAAGTCCGATGGAGCATAGACATTTTCCAACCAAAAGCTCTCATCTGTCTTTTGATGGCCGAATTTCCAATCGTGTGTACGCGGCATGAGAGTATGAGTATGGGGGAACATCCATTGGTTTTAGCAGTTAGTAGGTATCTCATGAGTTTTAGTAGAGCGGTTTCAGTGGAATGTTGTGGGTGGAAGCCAGACTGTAGGGTGTGGAGAAGGTTGTTGTCATTGAGGCAGCAACTTATATGGTTGTGGACAAGACATTCGAGAAGCTTGGAGTCCCCAGGAGCAGAGAGGGGGGTCTTAAGTTATTCAAACAGGTGGTGTTCAGTGAGGGTTTTCTCAAGCATGGGGGGTTACCAGTACATGTTTGAGCGAGGTAAGAAAGGGGGAGAGATTGAAGATGTGAGTTACAAAGAGTGGAACAGGAAAGGGACTGTCGTAGTTGTGAGGGGAGAGAGTCCTGGAGACAGGTAGAGAGCAGTGGCAGCTGGTGCTCAAAATTTGTGGGGGGCAAAAACAAACTGAAAAATTCTGGAAAAAAAAAACACATCAATTGCAGCCTCACTGTGCCCATCAAACACCCATCAAATGCAGCCACTGTGCCCATCAAACTCCACTGTGCTCAATAAATGCTGCCACTGTGTCCCAAATGTTGCCACTGTGCTCCAAGTGCTGTCACTGTGCCCGCCATCTGCCTGGCACTTACTTTGTCTCAGGTGGGCAGCGGGTGACAGCGGTGTCCAGTGTCCTCCATTTCTTCCATTTCTTCCCCGACCCCTTCTCCCGCCCTCCTCTCATCCTCTGCTATGATTGGATGCCTGATAGGCACCCAATCACAGCGCCTGTCATTTCAGCCAGTCGGGTAACACAGACCCGGCAACCTGATTGGTTGAGCGACAATTCAATGTTAGAAAAGCGAATTCCTTCACTTTGCTAAGATACAGCTGAGTGAGAAGTGAACGCACAGCGTTGCGCCGGCTTCTCACATTTTTGGGCACCTATTAGAGCTTATGGCTCTAATCAGGTGCTTCCAAAAATACCCCGCCGGTGTAATTTAGATGCCCGGTGCCCAAAAAAAAATGGGCCAGGCACCTGAAAAGGGGGTGTCAGCAGCAACCATAGATAGATTCATGCAATACATGAATCTATCTATGGTGATTATAGTGGTGCAGGATGGTGGGGGGGTGGTGCTCCTGCACCCTTTATGGACGCAACGTCACTGGTAGAGAGATGAGCCTCAGAAAGGAGTTCAGCAACTTCCTCCTGGTAAGAGGATTAAAGGAGGAAAGTATTGAATGTGTTGAACCTGTTATGTTGGATGGAGGAGACACTAATCAATACTGATCAATGTGGTCTGATGGCAGGGAAGGGTTCCCCTCATAAAACACAATAGTACAGCGGGAGTGCCCCTCCCCCCCATACTCCTCAAATCTGCATTCTGTACTGCACCTTATAGGGGCAAAAGACACAAAAGCAGCAATATTTGGATGTTCAACACCAACAGCAAACTAGGAGCACAATGTACACATTGAACATCATTTTATAATTATTTAAAAATTCGAGTTTTAAAAAATATTTATTATTAATGTTAATATTATTATTATTATTATTATTAATAATGTTTTTATTATTATTATTATTAATAATGTTTTTATTATTATTATTGTTAATAATATTAGTATTATTATTAATGTTTTTATTCTTATTCTTATTATTATTATTATTTTTATTTGTATCTAATTCCTAGTCACATAAACTAGGTGGTGAATGAATAGGTGAAGTGAAGGAGACATAGTAAGACTTGTATGATGGGAGTTTGTATTGGAATAGTGAGGAGTAAATTCGGCGTCTGTTTCCTGGGGAATCCGGCAGAAACTTTCATCCAGTAAAATATCACATTTTGTTCTTTGGTGACTTAGTTCTTGTTTTGTTGTATTGTGAATGGAGCGGTCCCACCACTGTAATCATGTGGGGGTCTTGTGGGGTCTCTAGGGGGCGCTCAGCTCAGGCGTCGGTAGTCCTGGGAGAACGGCACACAGAAGGTTTACAATCGCTCTAATAATGGAGATCGATGTCTCCGGATTTACTATTCTCTGCAATGTTAGAAATATCAGCAGCATATGGTGACCGGCCTCCGGAATATCACCTATCAGGGGAATCCAACACAACACCGAGAATAAAGATATTACTGTATAAGACACAAGAAATACAAACTTCTAAATGTGTCTCTAAACTGACTTCAGTGATCAGATGAAGAATAATAATTTACTAAAGAAACGCTTTCCAGTATCAGCAATGCCCAGAGAAATAATCACTATAAAGTTTAGTCGTTTGTTTTTTTATATATTCTGAATATATTGTAGATACAAAAATTAGAAATTAATATAATTGTTATTAGTATGTAAAATATAAAGAAAATGTATATGATAATTAAAAATAAAATGTTCTGTTCAATAAAATGATAATAATAATAATAATAATAATAATAATAAATAAATATAATAATAATAATAATAATAATAATAATAATACAAATAGTAGTAGTAATAATAATAATAATAATAATAATAATAATAATAAATATAATAATAATAATAATAATAATAAAAAGAATATAATAATAAAAATAAAAATATAATAATAATAATAATAATAAAAATATAATAATAACAATAATAATAATAATAATAATAAAAATATAATAATAAAATTAAAAATATGATAATAATATAATAATAATAAAAATATAATAATAATTATAATAATATATATATATATATATATATATATATATATATATATATATATATATATATATATAAAAGATATAATAATAAAAGATATAATAATAATAATAATAATAATAATAAATATAATAATAATAATAATAATAATAATATATGTAATACATAAACTTCTGATGTGTGAAATGTGATGTAATATATATGGAAGTTTTGTTGCTATTTTCTTCTTATCCTCTACAGTCCCCCCCCTGTACACCTCCTATGGCCCCGAGCAATGCTCACATTTCTCTATCAACCTTTTCATTTAGAAATAACTTTGGAATAAAAGTAATACAAATACTTTTATTGTAGGACAAAAAATATATATATACTTTTTTGTGTTGATATTGCCCTGCAAAATTATTTTATTTTATTTCAATTCATAAAAAAAAAATAAAAAAGTAGCCAAACTTAAAGCCCAACTCCAGGATAAATTCACAGAGGTAATAGAAATATCACTTCTATAAAACAGGCAAGGGATATTACTATCTTACCAAAAGTATTGGGACGCCTGCCTTTACACGCACATGATCTTTAATGGCATCCCAGTAGGGTAACCCGTAACCCGTAGGGTTCAATATTGAGTTGGCTCCACCCTTTGCAGTTATACCAGCTTCAACTCTTCTGGGGAGGCCGTCCACAAGGTTTAGGAGATGTGTCTATGGGGATGTTTGACCATTCTTCCAGAAGCGCATTTGTTTGGTCAGGCGCTGATGTTGGACGAGAAGGCCTGGCTCGCAGTCTCTGCTCTAATTCATTCCAAATGTGTTCTATGGGGTTGAGGTCAGGACTCTGTGCAGGCCAGTCAAGTTCTTCCACCCCAAACTCACTCATCCATGTCTTTATGGACCTTGCTTTGTGCACTGGTCCAAATCATTTGGGGGTGGGGGGATTATGGTGTGGGGGGTTGTTTTTCAGGGGTTGGATTTGGCCCCTTAGTTCCAGTGAAGGGAACTCTTAAGGCGTCAGCATACCAAGATATTTTGGACAATTTCATGCTCCCAACCTCATGGGAACAGTTTGGGGATGGCCCCTTCCTGTTCCAACATGACTGCACACCAGTGCACATAGCAAGGTCCATAAAGACATGGATGAGCGAGTTTGGGGTGGAGGAACTTAACTGGCCTGCACAGAGTCCTGACCTCACTTGATATTGCATCACCTTTGGGATGAATTAGAGCAGGGATTTGCAATTAGCAGACCTCCAGCTGTTGCAGAACTACAATTCCCATGAGGCATAGCAAGATTCTGACAGCCACAAGCACGACACCCAGAGGCAGAGGCATGATGGGATTTGTAGTTTTACAACTGCTGGAGGTCCACTAATAGCAGATCTCTGAATTAGAGTGTAGACTGCGAGCCAGGCCTTCTCATCCAACATCAGTGCCTGACCTCACAAATGCTCTTCTGGAAGAATGGTCAAACATCCCCATAGACACCCTCCTAAACCTTGTGGATGGCCTTCCCAGAAGAGTTGAAGTTGTTATAGCTGCAAAGGGCGGAGCCAACTCAATATTGAACCCCACGGACCAGGGGTGGACTGACAACTCATGGGGGGCCCCCAGGCAATAGAAAATACTGTATTAGGGCCCCCAGGCAGCCATCTTTTTCAATGTGACATAAATGTGGACATACCCATGTGAAGGGGAGGGACACCAAGCGCAGCGACATGCAGAGTGTCAGGAGACTTAGAGCTGGTGACCCAGTAAAGGCACCAGGAGTCTTTCATGGGCAGTGCCACCTTAACAGCATCATGGGGCACCTGGGCAAAATACAGTGGAACCTTGGTTTACTAGTAACGCGGTTAACGAGCGTTTTCAGACGAGCAAATTTTTTGGCTCGGTTTGCGAGTGTTGTCTCGTAAAACGAGCAGAATTCAAGCTAATGGGTGGTGCAGTACCACATTCGGCCAGAGGTGTGGGGGCATCGGGGACACTCGGAACGGTTCAGAGCTGTTTGGAAATACTTGGAATGACTCGGAAATACTCTGAAACACTCATAAATACTCAGTTTCCGAGTGTTTCCAGGCCCTTCCGAGGCTTTCCGAGCGCAGCTGACCTGTCCCCGAGTATTTACGAGGCTCTCCAGTGCCCCCCAACCTCTGGCCACATGCGGTATTGCATGTAATATACATCAATGCAGAACAAATCATCTTTGTTTCCAATGACTTCTATGGGGAAACTCGCTTTGATATGCAAGTGCTTTGGATTATAAACATTCTCCTGGAACGGATTAGGCTCATAATCCAAGGTTCCACTGTACAGCACTGGGATCACTACCAGGGAGATGATGACCTGCACCATACATAGTGCACCATGGTGAACAATGGACATGGCCAGTGGGAGAGTCTTAACCACTTCAGCCCCGGAAAGATTTACCCCCTTCCTGACCAGGCCATTTTTTGCCATTCAGCACTGCGTCACTTTAACTGACAATTGCGCAGTCGTGAGGCGCTGTACCCAAACAAAATTGACGTAATTTTTTCCCCCACAAATAGAGCTTTCTTTTGGGGGTATTTGATCACCTCTACGGTTTTTATTTTTTGCGCTATAAAATAAAAAAAGAGCGTTAATTTAAAAAAAAAAAAAAAAACACAATATTTTTTACTATTTTCTATAATAAATATCAAAATTTTAAAAACAAAGACTGTTTTTTTTTCCCCTTAGTTTAGGCTGATACGTATTCTTCTACATATTTTTGGTATAAAAAAAAAATCACATTAAGCGTATATTGATTGGTTTGCGCAAAAGTTATAGTGTCTACAAAATAGGGGATAGTTTTATGGTATTTTTTTTATTAGTAAAGGCGGTGATCTGCGATTTTTTATCATGACTGCGACATTATGGCGGACATTTCGGACACTTTCAACACTATTTTGGGACCATTGACATTTATACAGCGATCAGAGCTATAAATAGCCACTGATTACTGTATAAATGTCACTGACAGGGAAGGGGTTAACACTAGGGGGCGATCAAGGGGTTAAATGTGTTCCCTCGCTGTGTGTTCCAACTGTAGGGGGGATGGGACTGACTGGGGAAGGAGACCGATCGGTGTTCCTGTCCTGTCCACCATCCACAATGACACCCGGAAGACACGGTCCGATTCAAAAGCCTATATGCATCCAAGATTATAATCTTTACATGGGGGGAGGGGGGGAGGGGGGATCTCAATGATCAAATGCTACAGCCCTATGGCTGGTATAAAAAGTTACAATTTATCTTATTCATTTCGTCATTTATAATGTCACCTTCACCAAATCCACAGAATGACTCCCCGCCTTACCCAAATTCATAGAGGAAATTGTCACATTCCTCCTCTTCCAGCAAAGATCCCCCCAAGAAAACCTTCACTCTGATGCTGTTATCAGACTTCTTGAGCGCCATTCCACCCACAGAAGAGGCCGAAAGACAAAGTGTCCCCAGTGTCCCCCTAACACGGCCTAAAATGTTGTGTCACACCGACACCAGATGACATCATGACGGCTTCCTTCTGTGCCTCCTCCATCTATCCCGAGACTCTGGAAACCACCGTCACCGCCGGGAGTGATGACACCACGCTTCCCAGCTGCAGTCACCGATCTCTGCACCCAATATGGCTGCTAACCATTGATGTGCCTATACTTATCCACCACCCAGTGAGTGTATTACCTTCAATAAAAGACAATTGTATCATTGCTACACTTAGATTGGCACTGCTCCTCTCTCCACATATACAGAGTCTCTTCTACTCTCCAGCGGGCTGCCTAAGTGTGCGACAAGGGGTTTGTCCCCCCCTGTTGGTATTACCCAGGACTAATGGACCACTCCATCCTGTAAGGACTTGCCCCTGTCAGGGCCATCTTAATAACATCATGGGCCCCTGGGCAAAGTAATGCTATGGGGCCCCTACAAGCCTGCCTAATTTACACACCTCACACTTGTATGCTCTCAGCCCCCCTAGCGTGTATATATGACACACACACGTACACAGACACACATACACATGTGCACAGGTACACACTCACATGTGCACAGCTACACACACACACATGTACACAGGCATACACATGTACACACACACACACATGTACACAGGCTTTCACATGTACACAGGCACACACACACACACATGTACACAGGCACACACACACACACATGTAAACAGACACACACACGTATACAGTGTAATATTTGGGGGTTATTTTAGCTTAAAGGTAGAGCTTACCAGTGAGCTGAATCCACACCAGATGTCGTTTAAGGGCTCGTAGGCCCACTTTTATTAAAGAAAGAAAAGTCCGATAACAAAATAGTTGCCCACACAGGGGTTTCAGCTTTCCACAGCAATAATGTACGTAGAACCAAAAATACCAAGCCACCTGGCTCTCTTCAGCAGCACTGCTGCTCAGACTTATGCTGCAGCCCTCTCGGCTCTTTAACAGAGTTCCTGTACACCCAGTACCTCAGCACTCTTTACTAGCTTCTTTTTCAGCCCACAAGCTTGGACCCTCTGTCTACTCTGACAGACCGACCTGTGCAGACATGCACACTTCTTCTCCCTTACATGCCTGGACTCCTCGGGAGGGTGGAGCCCAGAACCATGGTGTTGGCTTTGTTTTAAGCCCAAGACCCACCTGTGCAATCATCCAGCCAGACTGCTGGCTGGTCCCAAAACCCGGTCCCAGGATTGGAGATTCCGTACTACCACAACAGACACACACACAGAACGCCCCCTTACTTGTAGAACAGTCCTTACTTGTTAGGTGGTGTCCCTTGTCCCACTCCCAGCTCTTGTGCAGGACACACGAGGGGTGCACATGCCAGAATTTACCAGAGGGGGCAGCACAGAACAGCTCAATCACACTCACACACATTCCAAAATCCAGCGCAGCCACAGAGCTATCCTGCACCCGCCCCAGCCTTCTCCCATCCCTGGCAGGCAGCCGTGCCCTTCTAGATGCTGGGGCCCTTAGTGTATGGGCTGTACCCCCCTGATGGCAGCCCTGCCCGCCTGACTGCCTGTGATGACTAAGCTTGCCTCCTTTGACCCTCTGCTTCTTATATTTGTCTGGCTCTGAACCTGGGGCCCCTGGGCAGTGCCCACTCAGTAAGATGGCCCTGGCCCCTGCCCTTCACCTTTTGTTTCATTGCTTTTAATTTACCCACTTTTGTATTCCCTGCTAGAGGTGCTCCTGCCCTGCCTACAGAGTTCCCAGTGCTTCAATCATCCTCCCAACTGTTTATCCACCACATTTCTGTCTTTCATGTGAACTGACCTCAGCCTGTTAATCATACATATTTTTTGACTGCCGCTTGGACTGATCTTTTTCTCTACTACTGTAGTAGTGGGATTCATGATAACACATGGGTCTTACATATGCGAGGGGCTCTAGAATATTTTTTTTCTGGATAGAGAAAATTAATTTTTTGGGTTTTCTCAGAGTTTTGTAATTCCCAGATTAGGGTCTGGAGACCAGAGGCTTCAAAGAGATTTGGGTGGAAGAAGTCTCTACACCTGTGCCCAGGTCTTACCTGACCGAGGCCCAAAACTTTATATTTCTGCCTGATGCTGACTTACTGCCATCATGCCTCTGCCTGTAGTAACTCTGCCTGTTACCCGTACTATGGACCATGCTTCTGCCTACTACAAGGACCAATATTTTGGCTGTGCTGACCATGTCTCTGCCTGGACAATTCCTTTGGCTGTTGCTGACCACATCACTGTCTGCTGCCTGGACCAATGCTTTGGCTGTGCTGACAGTATCTCTGCCTGCTGCCTATACTGACTATGGACAATAGCTCTGCCTGCTGCCTATACTGACTGTGGACAATAGCTCTGCCTGCTGCCTATACTGACTGTGGGCAATAGCTCTGCCTGCTGCCTATACTTACTATGGACTGCCTATACTGACTATGGACAATAGCTCTGCCTGCTGCCTATACTGACTATGGACAATAGCTCTGCCTGCTGCCTATACTGACTATGGACAATAGCTCTGCCTGCTGCCTATACTGACTATGGACAATAGCTCTGCCTGCTGCCTATACTGACTATGGACAATAGTTCTGCCTGCTGCCTGGATGATTCCTTTTGCTGTCACCGACCACATCCCTGCCTGGTGCTGAGACCAATTCTCCCCTCTGTGAACAATTGCACTACTAAAACTACAGGTAATCTTTTGTGTACCCTTTGCTCAGTAGAATGTATTTTGGGATATAATTCTTGATATGTACATGTTATGTGTTAGAAATATGAAGGGCCTTTAAAAATGAGTCTGGCTTCCGCCCACAACATTCCACTGAAACTGCCCTACTAAAACTCACCAATGACCTACTAACTGATAAAACCAATGGCACTACTCCATACATTTAGACCTCTCTGCTGCCTTTGCACAGTTGACCACCTGCTCCTCCTCAGCAAATTACACTCCCTTGGCCTCTGTGATTCTGCTTTATCCTGGTTCTCCTCCTACCTATCTCAGCGCACTTTCAGTGTCTCATACAACTCCATCTCTTCCGCTCTCCTTCCTCTTTCTGTTGGGGTACCACAAGGTTCCGTCCTTGGGCTCCTCCTATTCTTACTCTATACCTCTTCCCTGGGCCAGTTGATAACCTCCCATAGTTTCCAATACCACCTCTATGCCGACAACACCCAGATCTATCTCTCCATTCCTCAACTCACCCCCTCGATCTTCTCACAGATCTCAGACTTACTGAATGACATATCAGTATGGATGTCACACCACTTCCTCAAACTCATTCTTTCTAAAACTGAGCTTGTTATATTTCCTCCTTCACGATCCCCTCCCCCCGCGACTTCACCATTAATATCAACAACACAACCACCGGTCCCTCCACACATGCCAGGGTCCTGGGTGCAATCCTTGACTCTGACCTCTCCTTCAGACCCCATATCCAATCACTGGCTAAATTTTGTTGCCTTCACCTCTGCAACATCTCCAGAATTCGACCCTTCCTAACTAATGACACCACAAAGCAACTCGTTCACTCCGCGATTATTTCCAGCCTTGACTACTGCAACTCTCTCTTTAATGGCCGACCCTTAAACAGACCCTTCCCCCCTTCAGTCTATTATGAATGCTGCTGCTAGACTAATACACCTCACTAATTTATCCATGATTGCTGTCCCTCTCTACCAACTCCCTTCACTGGCTTCCCCTACCCCACCGTGTAAAATTCTAAATGCTAACCATAACATACAAAGCCATCCACAACTTCGCCCCCCATCTACATCACCAACCTCATCTGCAGATATCGCCCAAATCGTCCCCTCCGCTCCTCCCAGGACCTCCTGCTTTCTAGCTCCCTTGTTACCTCCTCTCATGCTTGTCTTCAGGACTTCTCCAGAGCCTCTCCCATCCTCTGGAACTCCCTGCCCCAGTCTGTCCGATCAGCCCCTACCCTGTACACCTTTAGGAGATCCCTGAAAACTCATTTATTCAGGGAAGTCTATCCCACACCCACCTAACAACTGTCCCCGTGCCCCCCCCCCCCCCCCAATCAAATCATTCTCTGCAGCTATTACCTTTTGTACCACCACCCTTCCCTTTAGAATGGAAGCTCTATGAACAGGGCCCTCCTGTACCTTTTTATTGTACTGTAATTGTGTTGTCCCCCCTATACATTGTAAAGTGCTGCGCAAACAGTTGGTGCTATATAAATCGTTATAATAATAATAGTAATGTATTTGTGGGTGTAATTTTTTGTATGTACATGCTATGTGTTGGAAATATCTTTTATAAATGGACAACTTTGTGTAAAAAAAAAAAAAAAAGGTTTTATTTTCTTACCACATTTTTCCAAATACTTGTGGATAAAAATGATTCATTATGCCTCACAGAATATATGTTGTGGTGTTTTCATCTCAAAATTGTGTCATTTTGTGGGCGTTTCCAGTATCCTGATGCTTCAGGACCTTCAAAAGTTTTATATTATTATTATTATTATTAATATATTTTTTTTTTATATTTTTTTCTTTTTACATATCTAAATTAACACCAATATTTTTATATAGCTATTGATCCCCGGCCGTCTGGCGGGCGCGGGAAATGTGATTGGCATCCGGGCTTTATATCCCTCCCAATCGCCGGGGGAGACTTCCCCCTGCATGGTTCTGGCCTATCCTGGGGTGGGGCTGTTTAGGTAAGAGTCTGTTCTTTATCATGTAAATTGTCTCCCTAATATTTATTCAAACTGTTCGTGATTTTTTTTTAGCACTTCCTGTAGATATTCTTTATAGATTTATGAATAATTGATGCATTTTTAGATGTAGGTAGTTCCTGAAGAAGCTGAAAAGCGAAACTAGTCGAAATACCTCACCTGCTCCATGTTTTCTAGATATATTGGATTCTGTAATGGTTTTTATTCAATAAACTGTACCACACATTTTTTATGCAAAACCTGTTTTTTCTTCATGTGTGTATTATTGAATTTATATGCACCGCAATAGTCCCCTAGCTCACACTCTTCTGATACCTCTGTTTGGAGAACAGAGGTCTCATACATTGAGTTCTACATAACTGGGATGAGGTGCACATTGCAAAAGTATCATTTAGAATTTTTCTGGGTGGCCATTGTTCAATTTTTACCTTCAAAAGTGTGATAGGTAGTCAAGAAATTAGATGTGGAATTATGTCCCTAGAACACCTGACGGTGCTTCTTGCGCCTCTCTATCTAGCTAGGCTATGAAAAGGTTTCACACGTGTGGTATCTCCATACTCAGGAGGAGAATGCATATTGGGGTGTAGTTGCAAGTATACATGTGCCGTGTGAGAGAAATTACCTGTTATGACAATGTACCGTAGCAACAGTGGATTACCGTTACTTTATTATGCAGACAACCCCCTGTATTCTCTGTCTATTCTAGCGTTTCCCTAGTGCTGGGCTCTAGTAATTGTCATCATATCAGTGAGCCAAATGGGAATGATTGTGGGACTAGTAGTCTTTTGGATTAGCTATACACATGCTGTGGTATTACTCTTGGACAACACATCCCAGAGATCCTACTGCAACACGAACAGACCACTGGGAGGAACTACCAAAGGCCTGGCAGATCCGTCCCGCACCCTCTCTTCTCTGGGTCTGATGGTGTGAGCACCTCTCTGCTGCTGAGAGAGAGAGCTGCGGCCTACCACGCGGTGATGGAGTGACTCCAGCCGGGCCCCTCACTGACTGAGCTAGTTGAGCATCCTGGGGGGGGGCTGCGCTCCAGAGCTAGGAAGGAATCGAAGAAAAGGGGAAAAAATAAGTCATCTGCTACTCCTTCCCCTCCCTTGCCTGTTAAAAAGAAAGAAAAGAAAAATGGGTCCCCAGGGAAGGGAAGACGGACACAGGAAATCAATGCACACCTTTCTGTTCGAGTTGTTAAACAGACACCATGGCCACCAAGGAAGCTGATCAGGGCCCAGGCTATAGAGTCACCAGCTGGAAATATGCCAAGGAACTTGGTATGGCAATACCCGGTAATACCCAACCATACTCTGCGATACCCAGCCGTACCCAACCACCTAGTGCATAGTGGCCTGATGGAGGAGGAAGAAGTGGCAGCTGTCCCTCGGGGAGCCTGGCACCATAGAGGCAGAGAACCGCAGGGCCGGTGACTCTGACAGGAGTGGCTGGAGGAAGAGGCGAAGGCAGGAGTTGGCTCTCAGAAACAATGGCCGTGGCGGAGGAGGAGGACGGACTGAGGACAGGAGGAATAGGCAGACCGCTGGGATAACATCAGGTAAGGCAATGGTCACTCTGCATTTCTATGGTAATGGTCTCTCTGCATTTCTATGGTAATGGTCACTCTGCATTTTCTATGGTAATGGTCACTCTGCATTTCATGGGCACTGGAAAATATTTTAGTACACCATTTGGTTCAGAATATTATTTTTTCTTGTTTTCAACCTCTAAAAGCTAGGTGCGTCTTATGGTCAGGTGCGTCTTATGGAGCGAAAAATACGGTAGTTCCCAATGTTTTAATTTGCCCAGGTATGCCACTATGATGGTATAAAGCGGGCAGTTAACTCTTTTCTTTATATAATTAAAGCCCCCCCTTTTTTTCCTGATGTGGGCATATCGTTTGTCGGTAAATCATATTGGTGAATATAGCCCTAGTGGAGGTAGGGTGGTTTATAAGTATCACCCGTTCCTATTAGGTGATGCTATGGAGTATTATTCGTACTATATCTGACACGTTATGACAGGGAATATTAATCACAGTTTTGGCCTATTTCCAGTCTATAATGCTTTTTATACATAATATTAAAAATAAATCATATTTAAAAAAAAAAAAAAATATATATATATATATATATATATATATATATATACCGGTATATATTCATATATGTGTGTTTCTTATTTGATATATATATATATATATATATATATATATATATATATATATATTTTTTTTTTGTCCTATATAAGGAGTTTTGCCACTATGATCCCCCATAGTGAGTATTTAATCTTATTTTCTTTCTCCTCTTCTTTTACCTTTGGTGCGTGGATAATATCTGCCGGTAGATTACATTGGCTGATGTAGTTTTAGTTGTGACATTTTGATTGCAATTATCTACTGTTCCACTAGGTGACACTGTGGAGCATTACCCGCACCTATATGTGGCATGCTACGACTGTGAATACAAACAATCAGTTTTGATTCACAGGTGATGTTTCATGCATAGTACCGTTTATATTTGATAGTATGTTCCTGTCCTCTTAAATTTCTGAATTAATTTCATTAAATATGTTACTATTTTTATGAATTTTTATTAGAATCTGTTAGGTTATTAGTGATTTTGCTTTTATTTTGGTGAATCAGGTAATCGGGATCGACCACTTATGTTTCACAACGAGGCGTGTTATTTATAGCGATGACTGTTCCCCATGAATAAGTCTTTTTATGACGAAACGTACGTTGGGAGGCAGACGTGCTGACGTCATCGCAATATAGCGTAGGGGTGGACGGGCGAATGCAGCCGGCCGGCATTCTTTTATTGGCTTATACAATACTTCATGCATGTAAGTGCAACTTTTAATTTTTAATAAATCAATGTTAAACAGAATTATGCTATGGTGAGTTTCTTCTCATTCCTGAGACCCTGACCGTTGGCTGGTGGCTTACCTGTTGAGGTTTGCTTTCCTGGCTTGTCTCCAGCGTAGAGAGAGAGCGACTTGCTGCTACTGTTTGCGGATCTGATGCTGAGTTTAACCACAGGCCTGATATTGCTTGCCCTCTGGTAAGCACTTAGTTTGTGTTGTGGAGGTCATGATTATCGGTGGCGTTGTCTGCACAGAAGATTGTTCTTTATTAATTTATTGATTCACCTTATCACATCACTGGACTAACTATTTACATTATTTATTCCAATACCGCATTGGATTTATCATTATTTTTTTTTTATATAATTTTTTGAATACTGTTTTTGATGATTTGTGGGTTAACCTTGAACACTTCATTTGTTTGGGAACATCAATCACTTTTATTCATTCAATTGATTTTTTTGTGGTGTCATATGCCAATACGATCGTCATATATTCACTTAATACATTTGCGCAGCTTTTCTTTTATCTTCTAAAATGATCGACAACAACAGTTCTCTTGTCACCAATCTCGTAATTGCAATCCACAGGTGACAATTTCTTGGAAAAGTATAGCAAATCAAGTCTTGAACAGGATAGCAGGAGAGCGTCTCAGTTTCTGTGATGTTGACCAAGATAAAGGCAGAGCTCCTCTGGATTGGACGGCTTAAGTAGGCAGGACTGATGAGCAGGATATCATCAACAGCTGAGTAACTGCGGAGAGGTAGGAGCTGGCAATTAGCCGACAGCTGAGCAGCCAGCTCAGAGAAAGAAGGGCTGAGCACAGCCCTGAAATTTTGAATGTTTGAAGGGGAGCCTTATTGAAGCGCCCTTGTTGGCCAATGCTGATTCCTTCAAATCTTATGAACTACATGTGGATACTAGTAGAGGTGGGCTAGGGGGGATGTTATATCAGGAATCAGAAAGAAAGACATGCAGGTAGGTTAATTGGCTTCTGTCCAAAATTGGCCCTAGTATATGAATGGGGACCTTGGATTGTGGGCTCCTTGAGGGTAGGGACCGATGTGAGTATGCAATGGACAGTGATAGGGACAATTGTAGACACTCACTCGGGTTGAACTGGATGGACTGCTGTCTTTATTCAACCTTACTAACTATGAAACTATGAAAGCTTCACCCAGTGGCCTATGTGAGTCACAGCCTCTCTCCCCTGAGAAGAATTATCAGGTGCATCAAGTTGGAGTTCCTGGCTCTTAAGTGGGCTGTGGTACATAAGCTACGAGACTACCTATATGGGGCCACATTTGTGGTGAAAATGGATAACAATCCTCTGACTTAATTGCTGTCTACTGCCAAACTGCCATTGCCACTGAACATCAGTGGTTGGCCGCCTTCTCTGAGTTTCAAATAAGTTTTAAAAATACCAGCCAGGGGTGGGAAACCGAGAGACTGATGGCCTTTCCTGAAGACTTTACACCACTGATACTGGCTGGATCCATTTGCCTCAAGAGGGAGTACTCGCTGTATGCCAAGGAGTAGAGAATAGGCATAAGGGGGCAACAGGGGCCGAAGCTGTTGGGGTCACCCACACTGGGAAACTGTTGGGGTCACCCACACTGGAGTACCAAGATACTACTGTGATTTTACACAAGTGCATATTCAAGAACTGCCTCAAATGACTAGGGAGAATGTAAGAAGAGATCAATGTAAAGATCCACTGGGCAACCTTATAAAGAAGTCCTTGTCAGTTCAGGATCCTCAGATGGGGAAGGGGAGTGTGTCTCCAGCGTAGTATACACCTGTATCTATCCTTTATTGCTGCTGTTCTCTAATACAACCATCTGTAGGAGTTAGTGGGTGTTGTGTGCCTCCAGCACAGCACAATATACACCTGTATCTACCCTTTATTGCTGTTCTCCAATACAGCCATCTGCAGTAGTTAGTGGGTGTTGTGTGCCTCCAGCACAGCACAGTATACACCTATATCTACCCTTTATTGCTGGTGTTCTATAATAAAGGCATCTGCAGGAGTTAGTGGGTGTTTTGTGCCTCCAGCACAATACACATATCCCAACTGCTGGTTTTCCCATCTCCCTGCAGGCCATTACAATGTCTGGAAGGCCAACAAGGAGAGGCAGACAGGCACGAGCCAATAAAAGAGGGCAAGCAGGCTCTATGTCTAGAGACAACAGTGCTGGTCGTGGACATGGTTCATAGTCATCAGCACGTGGCCATGGGACACGCTTGTCCTTATTTTCGGTAGCTGGACGTGTTGAGCCGCATCATGCCAAAGACTTGGTAGGGTGGATGGCCAAGCCCTCTTTATCCTCCTCATCCTCTCTCACCCAGGCTCAGGGTACTAGCAAAGCAGCTGACAACGCATCCTCTTCCCTCGTCTCAATGTCATCATGAGTGACTCCTTCCCTAGACCCACCACGTCCTCCTGAGTAGGGATGGCCGAACAGTTCGCCCGGCGGTCGTTTCGCGGCGAATTTCGGCTGTTTGAGGTCCGCCAGTTCGGCGGACTATTGGCGCCGTTCGCCCGGCGGACACTTCCGTGTTTTTACTGTGTAAAGGAACTTTGACCTGATGACACATCCATCATGGGGTACAGGACAGCCAATTGAGACATGACAGCACATGGACACTTGGACATTCCCCCTAACTTATAAATACACCTGATCCGGCGGCCATTTTACATTCTTTCTTCTGTCACTATAGGGAAAGGTTGCTGTTTGGAGCAGGGGCAGATAAAACGCTAGCTATTTGGTACACAAAAGTTCTTTTCAGGACTGGTCTAGGTGTTAGGTGTATATAGGTTTGCTGTGCTACTGATTGTTGCAGCAGCCTGAGTGTCTTTTTTCAGTTTAGAGAAAGGGACAGAGCGCTGTGTCTGCTGCTATTTTAGGGACAGCCAGATTAGTCATCATCATCATCATCATTAGCTGTTACTATCAGGTCCACAAAAGTGCTATTCGAGTAACCAGTTATCGTTCCAGTCTCCTCTGTTTTGCCAGTTTGTATAGGGACAGGAAGGAAGCAGTGTGTCAGGCAGTGAGGGTCAGTTTAAACAGTTGCTGTTACTATTAGTTCCACAAAGGTTCTTTTAAGGACTGGTATCAGTGGTATGGTAATAGGCTTGTACACGTATAATATTCTTTCTTCCAAATATAGAAAGAATATTATACTTGACTGCTGCCGTCTGCTAATCATTCACAACTCACTTGTTCCACAAAGCTCTTTATCAGGACTGGTAACTTGGTTTGTGTAGGGTGCTACAGTACATAGGGTTGAGTGAGGTACAGTCTGCCGTTCTGTAAGGACTTGTTATCGGTCCACAATAGATAGGGTTGAGGTGCACCACTGCTGACCGCTGCCCTATACTGCAGCAGTCCTTCAGCAGTATAGGGACTGACGTACAGTCTGCTAATCAGTCACACACAACCTACTTGGTCCACAAAGGTCCTTATAAGGACTGGTAACTTGGTGAAGGGTGCTACAGTACATAGGGTTGAGTGAGGTACAGTCTGCTGTTCTGTAAGGACCGGTATCGGTCCACAATAGATAGGGTTGAGGTGCACCACTGCTGACCGCTGCCCTATACTACAGCAGTCCTTCAGCAGTATAGGGACTGACGTTCAGTCTGCTAATCAGTCACACACAACCTACTTGGTCCACAAAGGTCCTTATAAGGACTGGTAACTTGGTGAAGGGTGCTACAGTACATAGGGTTGAGTGAGGTACAGTCTGCTGTTCTGTAAGGACCGGTATCGGTCCACAATAGATAGGGTTGAGGTGCACCACTGCTGACCGCTGCCCAATACTGCAGCAGTCCTTCAGCAGTATAGGGACTGACGTACAGTCTGCTAATCAGTCACACACAACCTACTTGGTCCACAAAGGTCCTTATAAGGACTGGTAACTTGGTGAAGGGTGCTACAGTACATAGGGTTGAGTGAGGTACAGTCTGCTGTTCTGTAAGGACCGGTATCGGTCCACAATAGATAGGGTTGAGGTGCACCACTGCTGACCGCTGCCCTATACTGCAGCAGTCCTCCAGCAGTATAGGGACTGACGTACAGTCTGCTAATCAGTCACACACAACCTACTTGGTCCACAAAGGTCCTTATAAGGACTGGTAACTTGGTGAAGGGTGCTACAGTACATAGGGTTGAGTGAGGTACAGTCTGCTGTTCTGTAAGGACCGGTATCGGTCCACAATAGATAGGGTTGAGGTGCACCACTGCTGACCGCTGCCCTATACTGCAGCAGTCCTTCAGCAGTATAGGGACTGACGTGCAGTCTGCTAATCAGTCACACACAACCTACTTGGTCCACAAAGGTCCTTATAAGGACTGGTAACTTGGTGAAGAGGTCGCAGAGGGCTGTCAGAATGCAGCACTTCCAGGCCTTGCTTCGAGAAATGCTGCATTCTGCTTTTGCGTGCGCTGGCAGAGGAGCAATTCCCACTCCCAGAGAAGGAGTTACAGGTACCAATCCAACAGCGCCTGCAAGAAGAGGCCGGTTTGAAGATGTGTTGGTGACTTCGGATATGAGGTCATTCTTTCAGCCGACCCATCGACAGGTGTCATCCGGATCCAGCATCAGGGAACGCCTAGACCATCAGGTGTCCGACTACATTGGGTTAACGGCCGATGTGGACGCTCTGAGGAGTGATGAACCCCTGGACTACTGGGTGGGCAGGCTTGACCTCTGGCCAGAGCTTGCCCAATTTGCAATCGAACTGTTGGCTTGCCCCTCATCCAGTGTCCTGTCCGAAAGGACGTTCAGCGCAGCAGGGGGGATCGTGACTGATAAGCGTACTCGCCTAGCTCACGACAGTGTTAACTACCTCACATTTCTAAAAATGAATGAGGCATGGATCTCGGAGAAATTCAACACATGTGACCAGTAGACCATGTATATGTCTATAAACAATTTTTTTAATCAAGCACACAGACCTTCTTTCTTCATTTGGCTCACTTCCTTGTCCCAAAAAAGCACACCGTACTATATGCCCCTACCCTCCTCTTTGAAGAGGTTGAGCGGTGTCATATTTCTACTGGGGCTGCTTATGAGGGGATCACACCATCCCTATGCTGTGCTGACTTACTCCTGGGTGTTCTTATTATGAGGGGATCACACCATCCCTGTGCTGTGCTGACTTACTCCTGGGGGTTCTTATTATGAGGGGATCACACCCTCCCTGGCTGTGCTGATTTTCTCCTGGGCCTGCTTATTATGAGGGGATCACACCATCCCTGTGCTGTGCTGATTTTCTCCTGGGCCTGCTTATTATGAGGGGATCACACCATCCCTGGCTGTGCTGATTTTCTCCTGGGCCTGCTTATTATGAGGGGATCACACCATCCCTGTGCTGTGCTGACTTCCTCCTGGGGGTTCTTATTATGAGGGGATCACACTATCCCTGTGCTGTGCTGATTTTCTCCTGGGCCTGCTTATTATGAGGGGATCACACCATCCCTGTGCTGTGCTGACTTACTCCTGGGGGTTCTTATTATGAGGGGATCACACCATCCCTGACTGTGCTGATTTTCTCCTGGGCCTGCTTATTATGAGGGGATCACACCATCCCTGTGCTGTGCTGATTTTCTCCTGGGCCTGCTTATTATGAGGGGATCACACCATCCCTGGCTGTGCTGATTTTCTCCTGGGCCTGCCTATTATGAGGGGATCACACCATCCCTGTGCTGTGCTGACTTACTCCTGGGGGTTCTTATTATGAGGGGATCACACCATCCCTGTGCTGTGCTGACTTACTCCTGGGGGTTCTTATTATGAGGGGATCACACCATCCCTGGCTGTGCTGATTTTCTCCTGGGCCTGCTTATTATGAGGGGATCACACCATCCCTGGCTGTGCTGATTTTCTCCTGGGCCTGCTTATTATGAGGGGATCACACCATCCCTGTGCTGTGCTGATTTTCTCTTGGGCCTGCTTATTATGAGGGGATCACACCATCCCTGTGCTGTGCTGACTTCCTCCTGGGGGTTCTTATTATGAGGGGATCACACCATCCCTGTGCTGTGCTGACTTCCTCCTGGGGCTGCTTACGGTGCTGCTGTCAGTGCTGTATATCACGGTGCTGGTGTGAGTGCTTAATGTCAGGCTGCTGATGTCAGTGCTCTCTATCACGGTGCTGCTGTCAGTGCTGTATATCACGGTGCGGGTGTGAGTGCTTAATGTCACGCTGCTGATGTTAGTGCTCTCTATCATGGTCCTGCTGTCGGTGCTGTATATCACGGTGCTGGTGTGAGTGCTTAATGTCATGCTGCTGATGTCAGTGCTCTCTATCACGGTGCTGCTGTCAGTGCTGTATATTACGGTGCTGATGTCAGTGCTGTATATCATGCTTCTGATGTCAGTGCTCTCTATCACGGTGCTGCTGTCAGTGCTGTATATCACGGTGCTGACGTCAGTGCTGTATGTCACGCTTCTGATGTCAGTGCTCTCTATCACGGTGCTGCTGTCAGTGCTGTATATCACGGTGCTGGTGTGAGTGATTTATATCACGCTGCTGATGTCAGTGCTCTCTATCACGGTGTTGCTTTCAATGCTGTATGTCATGGTGCTGGTGTTAATGCTTTATGTCACACTGCTGATGTCAGTGCTCTCTATCACGGTGCTGTTGTCAGATGACTCTATCACGGTGCAGGTGTCATTGCTGTATGTCACTCTGCTGGTGATCATCTCCTGCACCCTCTTCTTTGCCTACCCTGGTCCCTGACCTTCCCTCTCCTCCACTGCCTTCATGCGCTCCACAGTCCTGAATTGTCAGAACAATTTCCCATATAAAAAAAGAATGCTTGTAGTTGTCGATCCCAGATTCACCTCATACATGTGTTATGTCATTGGCCATGTGGTGGAACTATGTTTGCCCAGCTAATAATTATTTTGTGGCTGCAAATTTGACCTATAGGTTTGCGAAGTTCGCCTCCCATTGAAGTCAATGGGGCCCGCCGCGAACTTTCCGGTTCGCGAACTATCGGCCACGTTCGCGGTTCGCGTTCGCGAAATGTCCCGTCAGAAGTTCGTCCATCACTACTCCTGAGGAGTCCCCCGAACTGTTTGAGCACAGTGTTGGGTACATGCTCCAGGAGGATGCCCAGTGTTTTGTAGGCTCTGATGAAGATACTCAGCTAGAGGAAGGCTGTAGCGTGAGCGCAGAGAGAGGGGATGCTCAAGAAGGACAGCAATCTAGCAGTCATGTTCCACAAGCTGCAGCATACTGCCAGGTTTGCTCCAGTGATAATGAGGTAGGGGATAATGACTCCACATGGGTGCTTGGTAGGAGAGAGAAGGAGGAGGAGGAGACACATCTCCAACGAGGCAGGATGCCCTCCGGGGGCCAGCTTAGGGGCAGCACACCGACTGAATCACACCGCAGAGCTCCGCCTGTGCAGGGCGCTCCCTCTGCGCGTTATTCTAAAAGCTCTTTGGCGTGGGCCTTTTTTGAGATGAGTGCATCAGATCGCACTGCTGCTATTTGCAACATATGTCTCAAGTGTATCTCGCGTGGCCAAAACATCAGCCGCTTGGGCACCACATGCTTGACCAGACATATGTTGACCTGCCATGCAGTTCGTTGGCAAGCTTACCTCAAAGACCCACACCAAAGAACAAAGCGGACCTCTCCTTGCTCCTCATCAGCTGGGATCTCCAACCCCACTAGACCTTCAGTCCTTTCTGAAACCTGATCTGAGATGAATGAAGGTGTAGAATTAGGTGTGTCACAGACAAGTGCTAGCAGTACACCCACGTCCGATTGTAGCAGGCAAATTTCCCTGCCCCAGCTGCTGGACCGCAGAAAGAAGTTCACTCCCAGCCATCCACATGCCCAGCGGTTGAATGCTAGCTTGGCTAAATTGCTAGCACTTCAACTGCTGCCTTTTCAGTTGGTAGACTCGGCCCCCTTCCATGAGTTTGTGCAATATGCAGTTCCTCAGTGGCAGGTCCCCAAACGCCACTTTTTCTCACGGAAGGCGATTCCGACTCTCTACTGGCATCTGGAAGGCAATGTCCTTGCCTCGCTGGACAGGACAGTCAGCGGTAAGGTGCATATTACCGCTGACTCATGGTCCAGCAGGCATGGATAGGGACGTTACCTGTCTTTCACGGCCCATTGGGTTACTCTTCTGGCAGCTGGGAAGAATGCAGGACAAGGTGCAGTAGTGTTGGAGGTTGTTCTGCCACCACGCCTCCAAAATGCTACTACTGGTTGTGACACACCTCTCTCCTCCACCCTCTCCTCTTCTTCTTCATCCATAGCCTCTTCCAGTGCTCTGTCCTCAGAACCAGCGGTGCTCCATAGGCGTTCAAGGGGCTATGCAAGTACGCAGGCAAAACGATGCCATGCCGTGCTTGCGCTGGTTTGTTTGGGGGACAGGAGCCACACTGGGGCAGATGTTTTGTCAGCTCTGCAGGGGCAGGCCGAGAGGTGGTTGATGCCATGCCAGCTTAAGCCAGGATTGGTGGTTTGCGTCAATGGCACCAACCTCCTCTCCGCCCTCTGACAGGAACAACTGACGCATGTGCCCTGTGTGGCTCACGTCCTTAACCTGGTGGTGCAGCGGTTCTTGGGCAGGTACCCGGGCTTACAGGATGTCCTGAAGCAGGCCAGGAAAGTCTGTGTGCATTTCCGCAGATCATTTAATTCCAGTGCTCGGCTGGGTGAGCTCCAAAAGGAGTTGAACCTGCCCAAGAACCGCCATATATTTGACATGCCCACCAGGTGGAACTCAACGTTGGCCATGCTGCAGCGGCTGCACATGCAGCAGAGGGCCATCAATGAGTACCTGTGCGACTATGGCACCAGGACAGGGTCAGGGGAGCTTGGTTTTTTTCACCACACCAGTGGGGCATGATCAGGGATGCATGCACTGTCCTATCATCGTTTGAGGAGGCCACAAGGATGGTGAGCAGTGACAGTGCATGCATCAGTGACACTGTACCTCTTGTTAACCTGCTGGAGCATACGCTGCATGGAATAATGGACAGGGCACTTGAGGCAGAACAGAGGCAGGAAGAGGAGGACTTCCTTGCCTCTCAAGGCCCCCTTTATCCAGACAGTGTTCCTGCTGTGCCACCCATCACACAGGAAGAGGACGAGGAGGTGGAGGATTGTGTCAGCGTGGAGGTGGAGCCTGGCACTCGGCATCAACAGCAGCAGTCTTTTAGGGATGATTTACAGTCCCAAGAAACCCATGGATTTCTACGTGGCGAGGAGGTGGCTGTGGATCATGTTGTCCTTAGTGACCCAGAGGACTCCGGAACGAATGCCTCAGCTAACCTACGCTGCATGGCCTCCCTGATCCTGCAAAGGAGAGGGACCATTACTGGCTGGTCACTCTCCTTGATCCACGGCACAAGGGTAAGGTTGTGGACCTTATTCTGCCATCACAGAGGGAGCAGAGGATGAGACATCTCCGGGAGGCCTTGCAGAAAGGTCTGTGCAATGCGTTCCCAGAGACTGGGAGTTTACAAACTCCTGGTCCTGGACAATGTGTTGCTGAGGCATCGGTCAGAAGGAGTGGTGGGGAAGGTGGCCATCTGACCGATGCGTTCAGACAATTTTTTAGTCCGCAGGCCCAAGGTATGATTGGTTCCAGCAACCATCGCCAGCGTCTGATTTACATGGTGCAGGAATACCTAGGGGCAAGGTCAGACTTGGACACCTTTCCCACCGAAAATCCTCTGGCTTACTGGGTCTTGAGGATGGATCACTAGCCAGAGCTTGCACAGTATTCAATTGAGCTACTGGCCTGTCCTGCATCCAGCGTTCTTTCGAAACGCACCTTCAGTGCTGCTGGTGGCTTTGTAACCGATCACAGGGTGCACCTGTCCACTGACTCGGTTGATCGACTGACCTTCATAAAGATGAATCAGTCTTGGATCACCACCAGCTACCAAGCACCTGAAGCTGATGTAACCGAATAATTTTTTTTGAAATATCACATCCCTTCAAGACTGCCTATGCTGAGTGACTGTCCTGTTATGTTGACTGTCTATCCTTTTCCTCCTCCGCTGATATCTTGGAAGAACATTTTTGGTTCTGGGTGATGCTACCAGCCCAATTTTCCAGCCCCTGTTTAACAGGGGCGTGTAATTACAATTTTTGATGCAATGCTTTGCAGCAGGGCTCATTCCTGCACTCCAAATAGAGTATATGGGAGAGTTTTCAGTGTCGTGGCACCAGCACCAGTGCCTAAGGACCAATTTTTAAGCCCCTGTTTAACAGGGACATGTAATTACAATTTTTGATGCAATGCTTTGCAGCAAGGCTCATTCCTGCAATCCAAATAGAGTATATGGTAGAGATTGCAGTGTATAGGCCCAATTTTTCAGCCCCTGTTTAACAGGGGCATGTAATACAATTTTTGATGCAATGCTTTGCAGCAGGGCTCATTCCTGCACTCCAACTAGAGTATCTGCGAGAGGTTGCAGTGTTGTGGCACTAGCAAGCAGTGCCTAAGGCCCATTTTTTCAGCCCCTTTATAACAGGGGCATGTAATTACAATTCTTTATATAATATTTCACAGCAGGGCCTGTTCCTGTGCCCACCGAGAGTAACTGTGAGGACTTATAGTGTTGTGGCACCAGCATCACCACCACAACCACCAAAGGCCCAATTTTTCTACCACTGTTCAACAATGGCATGTAATTACAATTCTTGATATAATCATTCACAGCAGGGCGCTCCAGCACCCACCAAGATTTACTTTGAGGGCTTACAGTGTTGTGGCAACACCACCACCTTAGGCCCCCATTTCTGCAGAGCATATAGGGCAGGCCCCTACTTTCAAACACCCAACTTACAAATGTCTCCTACTTGCAAACGGAAGGAGACAACAGGGAGTGAGATGAAAAAAGACGTATGGCAAAAAAAATTACTTTTTTTTCGTTAAATGTCATTTTGTGCAGGGACTGTTCTAAACATGGAAAACACGTGCCACTTCACAGGCATACTATAGACACCCCCCAGGCACGATCTTTAAAGGAATATTTAACTTTTTTTTCACTTTAATTGTCATTAAAATCAGTGCTCCCGAAAAAAACTGCAGTTTTTAAAAACAATTTTGGCATTGACCAATGTCCCCTAGGGCAGGAGTTAGGTCCCCAAACCCTTTTTAGGACAATATCTTGCATATTGGCCATTAAAATTAGCACTTTTTATTTTGAACGTTCGAGTCTCATAGACTTCAATGGAGTTCTAAAGTTCGAACGAATTTTTGGTCCATTCGAAAGTTCTGGTGGGAACTGAACCGGGGGGGGTGTTCGGCTCATCCCTACTTAGAAGTACCAGCTAGTAGTTTTGGCTGCACTTCATGATGACCATGGCCATTTAGGTCCAGATAGAACCCTCAAGCTGGTTGGGGACAAATTTTATTGGCCGTACATGAGGGCTGAAGTAGAAAGCTATGGTCACTCTTGCATCCGGTGCATTCAAAGAAAGACATTGCCAGGCAGGGCAGCAACTAGAATTGGGGAGCATTGATTTCTTGTGTTTGGAACCTGACCTGAGTGGGCAGAGTAATGTCTTGGTTGTGACAGTTCATTTTACTTGTTATGCTCTGGTTTTCCCATCTAGGAACCAGCAAGCTAGTACTGTAGCAAAGACCCTAGTGGAGAAGTTCTTCATCCGTTATGGGCTGCCCCAGCTTCTACATTCGGATCAAAGTCAGGACTTTGAGAGCAAGCTAATACAAAGATTGTATGAACGTTTGAATTTTCAAAAATCAAGAACCACTCCTTACCATCCCCACGGGGACACACAACCTCAGCGTTTTAACCGTACTCTGTTGAACATGCTAGGAACCCTTCCTTTTGGAGAAGAAACAACATTAGGGTGACTACATCGCTGCAGTGGTTCATGCTCACAATAGCACAGCGAATGACTCTACTGTACTGGGCACTCCCCTTACTGGTTGATGTTTGGAAGGAAAGCTTTCTTGCCGGTGGATCTAGCTTTTGGAACGTCATTAGATCACACATCTCTTACTGAGGGTATGTCGACCTACCGCCAGGGAATAGAGAAACAAGAAAAACTGTGATCTTAAAGTAAGAGTTCAAGACCTGCAACCTGGAGATTGGGTACTGTTGCGCAACCTAGGGGTAGCGGGAAAGCATAAGCTGGCTGATCGATGGTCCCCACAGTCCTATATTATTTGCAAACACTTACCTCGGCTTCCCGTGTATCAGATCTGCCCTGAAGGAAAGAATGGACCCCTAAAAACTTGGCTTCAAACCATTTGTTGTCTATATCTGAAGCTATTCAAGTGCTCCCACCTCCTTGCTCAGAAACCAGAAACCAACAATCAGTCTCCTACGCTAAGATTGAGGATTCGTCTGGGTCTTGAACCCATACCTCAAGAGGAGGAGAGTGATGAGGAAGAACTAACCCTTGATTGGCTATGGGTTCCCTCATCTGAGGATGACCCTACCGTTTCTCAAGTTCCTGGAGAAAACAGTAATTAAACCTCCCCTGAAGGAAAAGACCATACTTCTGCTGCCTGAAGATAAAGTGCCTGTGATCATCCCTGCAAGAGAGAACGAGGAAGTTAAGATGGAGTCAAATGACCCTTTAGAGGCATTTGATGCTGTGGAAACTCCTGCTCATCCTCCTAATAATGCAATAGAAAGTGGGAATGTTCCTGAAATCCTGGAGGAGCCAGAACCTGAGCCAAAATCCAGATATAGTTTTTGGGGAAAAAATCATGAGCCGGAGCCATTGGAAAATATATATTCTAGGTTGTGACAGAAGACCTGATCTCCTAAAAGATTGACTTATGATACCTTTGGGGAAAATTCTGATGAATTTATTACTACCGCTCAACGTTCTAGTCAAGCACTTGCCTCCTTTATCGAACATTTGATAGAGAATGACATTTAGACATGTGCAAAAGGAAAAAATTTGTTTAGTTTTGTTTCGTTTTAATTTGTTAATTCATTAATTTCGTTTAGTTATATTCGTTAACTTCCTTAACCACTTGCTTACTGGGCACTTAAACACCCTTCCTGACCAGACCAATTTTCAGCTTTTGGTGCTCTCACACTTTGAATGACAATTACTCAGTCATGCAACACTGTACCCAAATGAATTTTGTGTCCTTTTTTTACCACAAATAGAGCTTTCTTTTGGTGGTATTTGATCACCTCTGGGGTTTTTATTTTTTGCGCTATAAATGAAAAAAGACCGAAAATTTTGAAAAAAAATGCATATTTCTTTGTTTCTGTGATAAAATTTTGCAAATTATAATTTTTTTTTCATAAATTTTGGCCACAATTTATACTGCTACATATCTTTGGTAAAAATAACCCAAATTAGTGGATATTATTTGGTCTTTGTGAAAGTTAGAGAGTCTACAATCTGTGGTGCGAATCGCACAAAACTGATCACACCTGATGTACTGGTGGCCTATCTCATTTCTTGCGACCCGAACAAGTCAGGAAAGTACAAATACCCCCCAAATGACACCTTTTTTGAAAGTAGACATTCCAAGGTATTTACTAAGATGCATGGTGAGGTTTTTGATGTTGTCATCTTTTTCCCACAATTCTTTGCAAAATGAAGATTTTTTTTTTTCTCACAAAATTTTCAATGTAATAGGTTTTTTCTCTCACATGGCATGTGTATACCACAAATGACACCCCAAAATACGTTCTGCTACTCCTTCTGAGTATTACGATACCAAATGTGTGAGACTTTTACACAGCCTGGCCACATACAGAGGCCCAATATTGAAATAGCACCATCAGGCGTTCTAGGAGCATAAATTACACATTTCATTTCTCAACCACCTATTACAGTTTTGAAGGCCCTGGAGCACCAGGACAATGGAAATGCCCACAAAGTGACCCCATTTTGGAAAGCTAACACCCCAACGTATAATCTATGAGGCATAATGAGTCGTTTGAATGGTTCATTTTTTTTCCAGAAGTTTTGAGAAAATGTGGAAAAAAAATGAAAACGCATTTTTTTTACGCAAAGTTGTCCATTTATAAAATATTTCCAACACATAGCATGTACATAGCAAAAATGACACCCCAAAATACGTTCTACTACTCCTCCTGAGTATAACGATACCAAATGTGTGAGACTTTTACACAGCCTGGCCACATACAGAGGCCCAATATTGAAATAGCACCATCAGGTGTTCTAGGAGCATAAATTACACATCTTATTTCTCAACCACCTATTACAGTTTTGAAGGCCCTGGAGCACCAAGACAATGGGAATGCCCACAAAGTGACCCCACGTGGCACTGACGACATGTGGCACTGACAGATGGCACTGGAGGAAGATGGCACTGGAGGCAGATGGGGCTGACAGATGGGACTGGCAGATGGGGCTGACAGATGGGGCTGACAGATGGGGCTGGCAGATGGGGCTGACAGATGGGGCTGGCAGATGGGGCTGGCAGATGGGGCTGGCAGATGTCGCTGGCAGATGTCGCTGGCAGATGGGGCTGGGGCTGGCACTGGGGCTGGCACTGGCAGATGGCACTGGCAGATGGTGCTGGCTATTTGCTCTGGCTAATTGCTCTGGCAAATGGGGCTGGCAGATGGCACTGTAGCTGGCAGATGGCACTGGCGCTGGCAGGTGGCGCTGGCAGGTGGCACTGGCAGGTGGCACTGGGGCTGGCGGCACTGGGGCTGACGGATGGCACTGGGGCTGATGGATGGCACTGGGGCTGGCAGGTGGCACTGGCGCTGGCAGGTGGCACTGGCAGGTGGCACTGGCACTGGCAGGTGGCACTGGCAGGTGGCACTGGCATGTGGCACTGGCACGTGGCACGTGGCACTGGCACTGGGGCTGGCGGCACTGGGGCTGGCGGCACTGTGGCTGATGGCACTGGGGCTGACGGATGGCACTGGCGCTGGCAGGTGGCACTGGCGCTAGCAGGTGGCACTGGCAGGTGGCAGGTGGCACTAGCAAGTGGCACTGGCGGCACTGGCACTGGCGGCACTGGTGGTGGCAGGTGGCACTGGCAGGTGGCACTGGAGGCACTGGCACTGGGGCTGACGGATGGCACTGGCGCTGGCAGGTGGCACTGGCACTGGTGGCACTGATGGCACTGGGGCTGACGGCACTGGGGCTGACGGATGGCACTGGCAGGTGGCACTGGCAGGTGGCACTGGTGCTGGCAGGTGGTACTGGCAGGTGGCACTGGGGCTGACGGCACTGGCAGCACTGGGGCTGATGGCACTGATGGCACTGGGGCTGACGGACGGCACTGGGGCTGACGAACGGCACTGGGGCTGATGGGCGGCACTGGGAGGTGCCGCTGGCAGGTGGCACTGGCGCTGGTGGCACGGGCTGACAGCACTGGGGCTGACGGCACTGGGGCTGACGGCAGGCGCTGGCAGGTGGCACTGGCACTACTGGCAGATGGCACTGGGCTGACAGATGGCACTGGGCTGACAGATGGCACTGGCACTGGGGCTGACAGATGGCACTGGGGCTGACACTGGCACTGGGGCTGACACTGGCACTGGGGCTGACACTGGGGCTGACACAGGCACTGGGGCTGACACTGGCACTGGGGCTGACACAGGCACTGGGGCTGACACAGGCACTGGGGCTGCACTGGGGCTGACACTTAGATCGCTCTCCCTCCTCACACGCTGTCTCTGTGTGAGGAGGGAGAGACACGGCAATGGGAGATGATCTCATATGTTTACATATGAGATCATCTCCCATTGGCAGCTGCGATCGCGCTGTGAACGGCCGCTTTGATTGGCTGTTCACGGCGATCTGTATTTGCCTGTCTCCGGGAGACAGGGCAAATACAATACTTCCGCGATGCGCGCCCCCGGCGGCGCGCATTGCGGAAGTAAACACCAGGCCGTCCAGGGACGGCCAGGCGAAGGAAGCCGCCCGCTCTAAGGCCATCATTCGGCTATAGGGCGGGCGGGAGGAGGTTAAATCCGTTTTCGGATTTCGTTTAGTTTTCTACCGAATTCGAAAAAACCGGCCACATTCGAAAATATTTCAACAAAATTTGAAAATATTTCTACCGGATTCAAAATGATTTCAACATGATTCGACATTATTTCAACCACATTCGAATATATTTTGTGACCCGACTTTAGGGCCATGTTAATAGAGCAGAGAATGACATTTTACGACCCGATTTTGGGGCCACTTATCTCGGGTCACAAAATATTTTCGAATGCGGTTGAAATAATGTTGAATCCTGTTGAAATCATTTCGAATGCAGTTGAAATAATGTCGAATCATGTTGAAATAATTTTGAATGCATTCGAAATTATTTCAACATGATTCAACATTATTTCAACCGCATTCAAAAATATTTTGTGACCCGACTTTAGGGCCATGTATCTCGGGGTCACTTGGTGCTAGAAACTCCAAAATTTGGATATGTTGTAGTGCTAGTACCATTGTGTTTGCATAACAAATTTGGGGTTTCTAGCTATAAGTGACCCCAAGATATGTGGCCCCTAAATCGGGTCTCAAAATGTCATTCTCTGCTCTAATAACTAATAACATTTTGCGACCAGATTTTGGGACCACATATCTCGGGGTCACTTATAGCTAGAAACCCCAAATTTGGTATGCAAACACAATAATACTACTACAACATATCCAAATTTTAAGTGTCTAGCACCAAGTGACCCCGAGATACATGGCCCTAAAGTCGGGTCACAAAATATTTTCGAATGCGGTTGAAATAATATCGAATCATGTTGAAATCATTTCGAATGCAGTTGAAATAATGTTGAATCATGTCAAATTCATTTGAATTCATTTGTTATATTTCTTTCGTATTCGTTGTAATTTGTTATTTTTTTATTCGGACATTCGGATGCATCCGAATGTCCGAAAGATGCAAAATTCGGCCGAGTTTCGATTCGTTACGAAACTAATTGCACAAGCCTAATGAGATTGATCTGCCTCCTGACACTACTGGGTGGGCTACTAATTTACTACTGATATGACCCTGCCTGATAATGTATATAGTTTATTGTTAGAAAACCCTTTTCTAGGTCAATTGTTGACAGTTGCAGCTTTTGGTTTATAAAATAACTAACTGTTTACTTTTCTTGTGGTACAACAAAGTGATTTCACAGGTTGTGTTCTGTCTTTGGGGACCAAAGACTTTCAAGTTGGGGGAGAATGTAGCAACAGTGGAATACTATTGCTTTACTATGCAGACAACCCCCTCTATTCTCCATCTATTCTAGTGTTCCCCTAGTAATTGTCATCATATCAATGAGCCAAACGGGAAGGATTGTGGGACTAGTAGTTTTTTGGATAAGCTATTCGCATGTTGTGACATTAACCTTGGACTAAACATCCCATAGATTCTTCTGCAACATGAACGGACCCCTGGGAGGGACTACAAAAGGCCTGGCAGATCCGCCCGTGCTATCTCTTCTCTGGGTCTGATGGTGTGAGCACTTCTCTGTTGCTGAGAGAGAAGGCTGCGGCCTACCACACGGTGATCGAGTGAATCCAGCCCGGCCGCGGAGGGCTCAACTCTGCTTGCTGTTCATCAGACATCCACGCGGCAAGAAAAAGGTGTTTCTTTTTCTAAATTTACCATTCATAGCACAAAAAAACAGAGATTAAATGCCACCAAAAGAAAGCTCTATTTATGTGTAAAAAGAGTAATTGTCATTCAAAGTGTGAGAGCACTTAAAGCTAAAAATTGGTCTAGGTAGGAAGGGGGTAAAAGTGCCCAGTAGGCAAATGGGTAATTTAGGAATCTGTCAGGTAGGCAAAAAGATAAAGCTATACAGTACCTGATGCCGATATTGTGTCTCCAGCGCGATCCCGTCACGCTGGTTCTCGGCGACAGGGTACTGTACATCTCGCACTGGCTGTAATAAGAAAATGTCACATTTTCCTATAGCAGTGAGCATGAGAAATAAGCGACAATGTCACCTCTCTAATAATAAAACCTGCATGCCTTCAGGGGCATACCAGGCCCTTAGGTCTGGTACGGATTTTAAGGGGAACCCCCAACGCTGAAAAAAACGGCGTGGGAGTCCCCCAAAATCCATACCAGACCCTTATCTGAGCACGCAGCCTGGTCGGTCAGGAAAGGGGGTCCTGAACTGTACCAGGCCGCATGCCCTCAACATGGGGGGGTGGGTGCTTTGGGGAAGGGGCTCCCTGCGGCCCCCCCACTCCAAAGAACCTTCTTCCCATGTTGATGAGGACAAGGGCCTGCCCATTGGTTGTCGAGTTCTGCGGGCGGGGGCTTATTGGAATCCGGGAGCCCCCTTTAATAAGGGGGCCCCCAGATCCCAGCCCCCCACCCTATGTGAATGAGTATGGGGCGCATCGTACCCTTACCCATTCACCTGGGGAAAAGAGTAAAAAAAAACACACTAGACAGGGTTTTAAAGTAATTTATTAGACAGCCGACTTCCGACTTTAGGGGTCTCTTCCGACTCTCTGGCCTCTTCTCCCGCTCTCCGGTTCTTCTTCCGGGCTCCTCCGCTATCTTCTTCCAGCTCTTTTACTAGAGGTGGCACTGTCTCCCTCTTCCGTCTTCCCTCTTCTCTCTTCTTCCGATGTTGACACAATGCTCTCTCCCGCTGAAATGCCATGTGCAACTTATTTAGGCATGGGGCGTGGTCACCGGGTGATGTCACATGGTGACCCCGCCCCTTATGAGGTCACACGGCATTTCATCGGGAGAGAGCGTCATGTCAACATCAGAAGAAGAGGGAAGAAGGATGGAGGAGACCGGGCCACTGCTATTGACTCTTTTCCCCAGGTGAATGGGTAGGGGTACGATGTACCCCATACTCATTCACATGGTGTGGGGTGCCAGGATCTGGGGGCCCCTTTATTAAAGGGGGATCCCGGATTCCGATAAGCCCCTTCCCGCAGACCCTGACAACCAATTGTCAGGGTTGTCGGGAAAAGGCCCTTGTCCTCATCAACATGGGGACAAGGTGCTTTGGGGTGGGGTGGCCGCAGGGCGCTCCCTTCCCCAAAGTACCCACCCCCCATGTTGAGGGCATGCGGCCTGGTATGGTTCAGGAGGGGGTGCACTTACTCGTCCCCACCCCCTTTCCTGACCGGCTAGGCTGTGTGCTCGGATAAGGGTCTGGTATGTATTTTGGGGACCCCATGCCGTTTTTTCACATAGTGGGTTCCCCTTAAAATCTGTACCAGACCTAAGGGCCTGGTATGCTCTTGGAAGGGGAACCCATGCCATTTTTGTATTTATTTGGCATGGAGTTCCCCCTCAAGGTTCATACCAAACACAGTGCCTGGTATTGGCGGGGTTTCAAGTCAGATCCCCGCACCAGTGTGAACCCGCCCTCAATGTCAGCAATGCTTGTTGTGCATTGGGAAAGGAAAAAACACATGTTTCCTTTCCTGATGTGGCTCGGCGCTGGCTCCCGCGATGGGGCTCGCAGGGTGTCAATCTCGCTGATAAAAGCGGCAAGATTGACACAATATCACGGGCACCTACTGTAGCAACAGTAAGGAGATTGAATGCCAATAAAAAGCCCTCCTGCAACAGAATACATCTATGAGACACAACAGTAAGGGAATTGGAGGCTGAGGGAGTATAATAAACTTGACTTCATCAAATAATTCATTAAAATCATCAACATACAGTGGTGTGAAAAAGTGTTTGCCCCCTTCCTCATTTCCTGTTCCTTTGCATGTTTGTCACACTTAAGTGTTTCGGAACATCAAACCAATTTAAACAATAGTCAAGGACAACACAAGTAAACACAAAATGCAATTTGTAAATGAAGGTGTTTATTATTAAAGGTGAAAAAAAATCCAAACCATCATGGCCCTGTGTGAAAAAGTGATTGCCCCCTTGTTAAAACATACTATAACTGTGGTTGTCCACTCCTTAGTTCAATTTCTCTAGCCACACCCAGGCCTGATTATTGCCACACCTGTTCACAATCAAGGCATCACTTAAATAGGAGCTGCTTGACACAGTAAGGTCCACCAGAAGATCCTTAAAAGCTACACATCATGCCGAGACCCAAAGAAATTCAGGAACAATTGAGAAAGAAAGTAATTGAGATCTATCAGTCTGGAAAGGGTTATAAAGCCATTTCCAAAGCTTTGGGAATCCAGCGAACCACAGTGAGAGCCATTATCCACAAATGGCGAAGACATGGAACAGTGGTGAACCTTCCCAGGAGTGGCCGGCCGCCCAAAATTACCCCAAGAGCGCAGCGACGACTCATCCAAGAGGTCACAAAAGACCCCACAACAACGTCCAAGGAACTGCAGGCCTCACTTGCCTCAGTTAAGGTCAGCATTCATGCCTCCACCATCAGGAAAAGACTGGGCAAAAATGGCCTGCATGGCAGAGTTCCAAGGAGAAAACCACTGCTGAGCAAAAAGAACATCAAAGCTCGTCTCAATTTTTCCACAACACATCTTGATGATCCACAAGACTTTTGGGACAACATTCTGTGGACCGATGAGACAAAAGTGGAACTCTTTGGAAGGTGTGTGTCCAAGTATATCTGGCGTAGAAGGAACGATGCATTTCATAAAAAGAACATTATACCAACAGTAAAATATGGTGGTGGTAGTGTGATGGTCTGGGGCTGTTTTGCTGCTTCAGGACCTGGAAGACTTACCGTGATAAAAGGAACTATGAATTCTGCTGTCTACCAAGAGATCCTGAAGGAGAATGTCCGACCATCTGTTCGTGTACTCAAGCTGAAACGAACTTGGGTTCTGCAGCAGGACAATGATCCTAAACACACCAGCAAGTCCACCACCGAATGGCTGAAGAAAAACAAAATGAAGACTTTGGAGTGGCCTAGCCAAAGTCCTGACCTGAATCCTATTGAGATGTTGTGGTATGACCTTAAAAAGGCCGTTCATGCTCGAAAACCCTCCAATGTAACTGAATTAGGACAATTCTGCAAAGATGAGTGGGCCAAAATTCCTCCAGGACGCTGTAAAAGCCTCACTGCACGTTATCGCAAACGCTTGGTTGCAGTTGTTGCTGCTAAGGGTGGCCCAACCAGTTATTAGGTTTAGGGAGCAATCACTTTTTCACACAGGGCCATGATGGTTTGGATTTTTTTTCACCTTTAATAATAAACACCTTCATTTACAAATTGCATTTTGTGTTTACTTGTGTTGTCCTTGACTATTGTTTAAATTGGTTTGATGTTCCGAAACACTTAAGTGTGACAAACATGCAAAGGAACAGGAAATGAGGAAGGGGGCAAACACTTTTTCACACCACTGTATAAAAGAGGGGTTAGCAATACAACAGAAAACTTGTGGCCCAGGGTTAGACAAACCTATCTGTTCTCAGATTTCTCCTGTATTTGGGAGTCTGAAGAATCATAAGAATCCTTTCTTGGTCACTGGTGGACTGGAGAAGCAGTAGGACTGTGACCCTGGTATACTCTGTGTGGCTCTGGGGGTGGTGAGCTGGGATGAGAAGACTTACAACATTGTTGTTTGGGGAATTGCACATCCACCTGGTCATCAAGAGGAAGATATCTTGTGAATGGGACCGAGTGGTATTCACTGTACCTTTATGGAACCTGGTTCAGAAGAATGTCCAGGCATTCACAGAAATGTGAAAGGTCCTCCAGGACTCTCAAGAGGGCTGTGCAACTTGCTACAGAGGCAGAAAGGATGAAGGGAAATTTCCTTGTGTAATGGATTCCTCAAGCCTGTAGAATATCCAGCAGGGGTTAGAGATCTTTTTGGTGTTGAAGAGTCATGGGGGACAAATCCTGGTAGATCTTGATGTCGGCATTCTCATAAGGGAGTTGGATCTGATTAAGTGCTTTCTTGAGGATATCTTCTTTGAAGTGAAAACTGGTCAAGCAGCACAGTTTGTCTAAAAGATTACTGAAGATGGCCATGACAGCTTACCGCAGTTGATCTTGTTCCACTGTTTCTGGGAGAACGAGATTGTTGCGATGCCCACAGTTATCCAGGCCTTCTAGATGTCTATGAAGATCCCGCAGTTGCAGGGTATGAGCATCCTGGCCAGTAAAGAGCTTATGTATGTGAGCTTCCTGGTGTGTGGTCATCATAAAAACGTCATGTGCCCTATCTGCTATGGCTTGTATGTCATGGTGGAGGTCCAAAATAGCTGCTGAGATAGGGTGTCCTTTATGCCGCCATGCTGTGCAGGTTGCTCAGGCTAGGAGAGTGCTTGGAGACAGGGAACAATGGAGGAGGTGAGCCTTTAGCTGGCATAGCTGTATGCTGCCTCTGTGTACTTGTTGCATATGTGGAAATTGCCAAGGATGCCACCATGTTAGAGAGCTGGATGGGGAGGATCTCTGGACTTTGGTGGCTAAGCTGCATGCCCTGGTCCCCCCAGCTGTTGTGGGATGATTTCCACATATGTATGCCTGGCTGGGTCTTGACTGGAGCAGAAGACAATCCCTCTGTTGGCCAGAGCTCCGGGTCTAAGTGGCCATTTGGGTCTTCGTTCAGGCCACGCCCTGACTCATTCATTCCTATTGGATTTTCACTTTCTGTCCTGCAATGTAAAAATATAATTTTATAAGAAAAATATATATTTTTTAGGAAGTATATCTTGGAGATGAAGAAATATAATTCTGAATGACTAAAAGTGTGCTGAATATAAAATAAAAGAATAAACCAACTTAATTAGCTCAGTTACACTTTATAATATATATTTTATATTTTCAGACTGAAGTTACTATTATTCCCTTCTTTGTTCTGTAGTGTAAATCAGTCGCAGTCGATGTGTATAAAGCTCCGGTGATTGCGTCTCCTTCTGAGCAGAGCTGCCGGTGACTGAGAAGATCTGCTGTGTGACATGAAATGTTCTCCGGTGTTCTGTGTCTGTTACCTGCTGATACTCCTCCTTCCCATCACCTACTATGGAGTAGTACTGACCCGGAGCTCAGCGCCTGGTTGTAGAATTAATATGGTAAAGCCAGTATTTGAGTATAAATATTACCAGGAGGGAGATTTCATTATCGGAGGATTAATTTCTGCTCACTTGAGGAGCTGGTTTCAGATAGATTTGAACGGAGCACCTTTTGATGAGTCTGTCTTATCTAGAGCCTTTTCTATTTGTGATGGGTAAGTTTTGTTTTATCATCTTTGCTCTCTCTGTATAACCCAACAAAGAGAAAATATAACGGTTTATCTTCATTTTTACTGTAATATTTTATGAAAGTTTGCAAATGTTTCTACTGTTGTTTTATATTTTCTCATTATCAGACTCAAGTCTTTATGCCACCAATATACAAATACTACTAAACAAAGAAAATAATCTGCGCTGTGTGTTGTGATCTAAAATCAGTGATGAATGATTAATAAACAGCTGCACTCACTGCATTGTACATCCCGATACTAAAACATAACCATCAAAAAATAAAATGGTGTTGCCCTGTGAATATACTCAAACAAGCATATACAGGTACTCCTCACTTAACGACCAGGTTCCGTTCCAATGACCAGGTCATTAAACTAATTGGTTGTTAAACGAGGAATCACAAGTAATCAATATTTTAAGCATTCTTAACTACTGTACTGTATTATATTGTGAAAAAAAGGTCTAAACATAAAACTGCAGCTCAATGACGTTGTTTTAATTTGCATAAGTACAAAAAAAACTGGAAAATACTGTACTGTACAATACAATGATGTATATAGGTGACATTAGGGTGGGGAGAGCTGGTCATAAGTCTGAATGGTCGTTAAATGACGAGTATCTGTATTCAAATAATCAGAATCATATAGAGCTCATACACTGATGAGAAAAAAAGTGATATAAGTTCAAAAAAGGAAACTCCATTTTTATATATACGGTAGATGTAAAGGTGTAAACATGTTCATTCATCAATAATAATATTCAATAAAGTGCCAGGTGAGGTATACAGATTGAATATTTTCAATTAACCACTTCTGGACCAAGCCTATATTTGACCCTTGTTGTTTACAAGGTAAAATCAGTATTTTTGTTGCTAGAAAGTTACTTAGAACCCTCAGGCTGGGTTCACACATTGCGAATTGAAGCTCCTTTTTCACAGCTAATTGACAAAGTAGTTCAGCATTTCACGTCAGTTTTTGATCAGGATCAGGTCAGGATTACATCAGGTCAGGTTTACATCAGGATCAGGTCAGGTTTACATTGAATCAGGTCCAACACTGCTCCCATCTGCACTGACTGCAAAGCTCTTCCCACAATGTTCATCAGTGCACCCAGGGGTGTAACTATACGGGGTACAGCAGTCGCGACCGCAACCGGGCCCTGTGATGCAGGGGGCCCATGCAGCCCCCTCTACATATAGCCGGCAGCAGCATAGGTAGCTAGGGGTACCAGTGCACCATGCACACGGGTGGCTGGAGGTGGAGAGTGACTATCAGAGCTCCATGCTCGACTACCGCACTGGTTGCTCTTTAGTTGTGCATTCCCCGCATGACCTGTGTCCTCGGCCGGCTCCTCAGAGTACCCCTCTCCTGCACCATACATTGCCACTCAGTCCGATGTCTGTTCTCCCCAGTCAGAGTCCCACCCACCCCCGAGTCCGGCCCACTCTGCACTGCATACTTCTCCCGGGTAAGCAAACTTTAAGCACACAGATGCAGTGCAGCCCTATGAGAGCCGGCTCGCCAGAGGACACTGCAGGCTTGTCTGCCAGCCCTCCTCCTCCCCCATCATACACAGATGATGAAAGCTCTTTTTGGGAGATATGCTGATCGCCCGTCCAGCACACTGGATGGAGCCCAGGCCAACATGGATGAGTGCGTGGCCTACAGCTTGGTCATGGTCAATGAGAGGACCCCATCCCCCACACACCATTATATACCCCCTCTATCTCCCCCTGGGTACAGGGACCCCCACCTCCCCTGGGGACAGAGACCCCTTCTCACATGGAGACAGGGACCCCCACCTCCCCTGGAGAAAATGACCTCATCTCTTCTGGGGACGGGGACCCCATCCTGCCTAGGGACAGTCCCCCAATGGGGCACCTAAAAATAAAAAAATAAAATAATTTAAAAAAAACTACTAATACCAGTGGTGGAACTACAGGGCTCACACAGGTCATACCTGTGATCACGCCCTGGAGTTCATCCGCCGGACTCGGAGGGAAGGGCCCTGACTGGGGTTCAGGGGGGCCCTTCGTGGTTTCTTGCATCGGGGCCCTGAAGGTTCTAGTTATGCCACTGAGTGCACCCCTCTACCAACACTGCCCACCACTTCCCCCTCTGCACCCCTCTTCCAGCACTGTTCATCTTTTGCACCTCCAGGGCACTGTGCAATAAAACTTTCTAAATTTTGCAAAGTTACCATGATTACGGGATGCCATTAGCAGTTTACAGTTTGTGATTGATTTTGTCTATAATTGCCTTATTGTTTTCAGTAAAAGTGTCAGTTTTGTGAGATGCGGCCAAACTGAAATCTCAGAAGTAGCCATTTTTTGTGTCATTTGAAAACCTCTCAATATCCTGCAGGGTTGACGTTGAAGAGTACAAAAGCATCTTGGCGATAATCATAGCTGTCCGGGAGATTAACAATTCCCCCAATATTCTGCCCAATGTGACCCTGGGCTATCATATATTCAGTACTTGTAATGAACCAATGAAATCTGTGGCATATATCATAAGGATATTGTCTGGAGAAAAGGAAGCTCCTAACTATTACTGTAAGGGACGTGGAGAATTTGCTGGTTTTATTGGTGACAGCACTTTCCATACAAATTATGCCGTGGCCCAATTACTTAGTATATATCGGTATACACAGGTAAGTGATCAATTCAATATACTATGAGTGTAACACGTGTGTTCAATAGATGGCTTAGTACAGTCTTAGTGGAATATTATTTTTAGCATTACTTTTCTTTAATGAATGCAGATCAGAATTAAGACATTTGAATATTTCAGGTACAGAACATTGTATCTAATGGACTTAGTCCCCTCAGCCATGAATGGCCAATCATGGCTCAGGGGGGCTAATTCCATGCCCCACACTATGTAAGGCTGCTTACATAACGGCCGTACATAGTGTAATGGACGAGAACAGCAAAAATACATTTCTAAAGGAAAAAATGTAATCTAAAACTGCCCGCGGCTGTAATGTATTGTCGGGTCCCAGCAATACATATAAAAATCATTTAACAAAATGATTGGTGTAGGTTCTCCTCCCCAGTCCAATATCAGGCCCTTCGGGTCTGGTATGGAGTTTAAGGGGAAACCCACGCCAAAATAAAAAACAAATGACGTGGGCCCCCCCCCAAAATCCATACCAGACCCTTATCCAAGCACGCAACCTGGCAGGCCGTAGGAAAAGGGGGGATGAGAGAGCCCTCCCCACTCCTGAACCTTACCAGGTTACATGCCCTCAACATGGGAAAGGTGCTTTGGGGTCCTCCCAAAACACCTTGTCCCCATGTTGATGGGGACAAGGGTCTCATCTCCACAACCCTTGCCCGGTGGTTGTGGGGGTCTGCGGTTGGGGGACTTATCGGAATCTGGAAGCCCCCTTTAACAAGCGGCCTCATATTCTCCCCCCATGTGAATGGGTATTGGGTAATTTTTTTTTAAATACAGGAATTGTCAAAAACTGTCTCCTGTCATTTTTACTTTTTTGACTTTTTTTTTGATGAATGAGTGGGGGTAAAATGTACCTGATACCCATTCACATGGGGGGGAGGCGGGATCTGGGGAGGCCACTTGTTAAAGGGTGCTTCCAGATTACAATAAGCCCCCCTGCCTGTGGGGAAGAGGCCGTTGTCCCCCTCAACAAGGGGACAAGGTGTTTTGGGGCGGACCCCAAAGCACCTCCTCATGTTGAGGGCATGTGGCCTGGTACAGTTCAGGAGGGGGACGCTTGCTCATCCCCCCTTTTCCTGCGGTCTGCCAGGTTGCATGCTTGGAAAGGGTCTGTTATGGAATTTGGGGGACCCAACACCATTTTTGTTTTTAATTTTGTGTCAGAAACCATTAAATCAGACCAAGACAGAAGTACAGCTAAGGCTCGGTTCACACAGGGGGCGATGCGAGGCGTCACGACTTGCCTCGCTGCGACCTGCCGCGACCTCAGCGGCGACTTGCAAATTACTTCTGTATAGAAGTCAATGCAAGTCGCCCCGAGGTCGCCCAAAAGTAGTACAGGAACCTTTTTTCTAAGTCAGAGCGACTTGAGTCGCTCCTCTTAGAACAGTTCCGTAGTACAGAATGGGGGCAACTTGTCAGGTCGTGGCACGGCAAGTCGTGTCGCCTCGCGTCGCCCCCTGTGTGAGCGGAGCCTAAATAACACTTGTTTAATAATAAAAGTAAAAAGAACAAATGTAGTCTAAACATAGCCAGAGTTCAGGAACCGGAACGGATAGTCAGACAAGCCAAACGTCAGGTAGTCGGAGATGAGCATAGTAAAACAACAAGCAGGATCTGGAGCCAGAAGGGATGTCAGCCAAGCAAATCTTTTAACAGGAATGTAGGAGAGCGTCTATGTTGACTAAGGCAAAGGCAGAGATCCTCTGGGTTGGATGGCTTAAGTAGAGAGGACTGACGAGCAGGATATCAACAGCTGAGTAATTGTGGAGAAATAGAAGCTGGCAATTAGCCAACAGCTGAACAGCCAGCTCAGAGAAGGATGGGCTGAGCCCAGCCCTGACAGTACCCTCTTCTCAACGACCCCTCACCCTCAGAGGACCACCAGGCTTGAGGGGAAAACATCTATGGAAGTCTTGGAGGAGGACAGGGGCATGTACAGTGGGTCAAAAAAGTATTTAGTCAGCCACCATTTGTGCAGGTTCTCCCACTTAAAAATCTGAGAGAGGCCTGTAAAGCCCCATACACACTATCAGTTTTTCTGCTGAGTTTTTTCTTCAGGTTTACCAAAACCATGTAGTGGAAGGACCTGCCTGATTGCATACACATTGAAACTCCTAAGGTTTGACCTCATATTATATGGTTTTGGTAAATCTGAAGGAAAAACTCAGCAGAAAAACTGATAGTGTGTATGGGGCTTTATTGTCATCATAGGTATACCTCAACTATGAGAGACAAAATGTGCAAACAAATCCAGACAATCACATTTTGTATCCATGGAATTTATTTGCAAATTATGGTGGAAAATAAGTATTTTATCAATATCAAAAGTTCATCTCAATACTTTGTTATATATCCTTTGTTGGCAATGACAGAGGTCAAACGTTTTCTCTAAGTCTTCACAAAGTTGTCACACACTTTTGCTGGTATGTTGGCCTCCATGTCCTCCATGCAGATCTCCTCTAGAGCAGCGATGTTTTGGGGCTGTCGCTGGGCAACACTGACTTTCAACTCCCTCCAAAGGTTTTCTATGGGGTTGAGATCTGGAGACTGGCTAGGCCACTCCAGGACCTTGAAATGCTTCTTACAAAGCCACTCCTTCGTTGCCCGGGCTTTGTGTTCAGGATCATTGTCCTGCTGAAAGACCCAGACACATTTCATCTTCAATGCCCTTGCTGATGGGAGGAGGTTTGGACTCAAAATCTCACGATACATGGCCCCATTCATTCTTTCATGTACACGGATCAGTCGTCCTGTTCCCTTTGCAGAGAAACAGCCCCAAAGCATGATGTTGCCACCCCCATGCTTCACAGTAGGTATGGTGTTCTTTGGTTGCAACTCAGTATTCTCTCTCCTCCAAACACGAGTTGTGTTTCTTTTTTTTTTTTTTTTTCTTTTTTTTTCTGTTTAAAAGATATTTATTGAAACAAAGACGATACATGGATCTAATTGCTCTCACGCAGGAGAGTCAGCAGTAAGGCACATGGTAAGCAGCAAAAAACAGTATGCCAAGGAACAATAAAAAAGGGGGATAATGGCGCCCGCGAACAGAAACCACGAAGATAATGGCCATGAATGCAGGGCATATGTGAACTGGGGGGGAGCGAATGATGCACATGGGAGTCCCCTGCTAAAAAGGAAGACCAGGGGAGGGGGAGAGGGGAACGGTTTAGTGGTAAAGGGAGAATTCAATTTCCTTCGGGGAGCCCGGCTTCCAGACACCCCACATGGGCTCAGACTGTGCCAGGAGCTCAGAGCCCCCCAAACCCCTAACCCCCTAGGACTACCGTGTGCATCAAGCCTGACATAGGACAACTTAAAAAAGAAGAATGTCAACCAAACAAACTCAGTGACTGATAGCATAGTAAATAGTGCGATCCGACTCTGGACCCTCCAAACAAGAAACAAAGGGAGGGGCCAGAGTGGGGTAGGCCCTATGGGCCACGGGACATCAGTGCCAATGCAGGCCGAAAGGTAGGAGTGATTAATCTAGCTCAGTCCAGGCTCTGATCTTGTGCCAAATATCCATCACCTCCCGACAAAAGATTTTGAGGGGAGGGACGGAGTAAAGAGAAGAAGAAAGACAGGACAGAAACAGAGGGGACAGAAAAGGGAAAAGGGGGAAGGGAAAGGAGTGGGTTGGGGAGGTACCCATGCCAGGGGGAGCTCCTAGGGGAAGACGGGGATCTCGCTGTGACAATGGTTGTCAAAATTACGTCCTGTTCCAGGACTAGAGGAGAACCCCCACGTAGCAAGCCCAGGGATCCCAGATTCTTTTGAATCTTTTAGATTTATCAATGATGAGACTGGAGGTCCTTTCTTGGAACATAATCCAGGAGATTTTTTGTTTAGCTGCGGGGTACAAGACCCGTGGAGACTTCCAAGCTCGAGCTATGGTCATCTTGGCACTAATCAGAATGTAATGGATCAAACATTGCTTGTATTTAGAAATTTTAGGGATTGGCTGGTTCAGGAGCGCTATAGCTGGGGTTTGGGGGGCCGCAACGTCAGTGACCTTGCGGATCAGGGAGAAGATCTTGTTCCAGTAGCTTCTGACCCGGGGACACTCCCACAGGATATGAAGAAGGGAGCCCATGTGACCGCAGCCTCGAAAACATAGAGGCGAGGTCTGAGGGTAGAATTTAGCCAGGCGGGTTGGAACCAGATACCACCTAGTGAGGACCTTAATGTCTGCCTCAATGAGGGAGACATTAAGGATCCCTGCGAAGGCTCTCGTAAAATAGGAGTGCCAAGTGTCCATGTCCCACTCCAAGTCAAGGTCTCGTTCCCAGCTTAACATATAACTGGATTTCTCCGAGGGGGTAGACAGAGCTGTGTAGATCAGGGAGATTCCCCCCTTCATGTCCATGGCCGAAACACACCACTGTTCATAAGGAGTGACCTCGAGGCGATCAGAATTGGTGGGTAGGAGAGTGCGTAAGAAGTGAGCTATCTGGTAAAAGCGGAACTGCTCCGTGGGGGGCATGGCAAGTTGGGAGATGCATTGCTTCAAAGTGACGGGACCATTCATATTAAAGAAGTGACCAATCCTATATAGGCCTTTGTCCAGCCACCATTGAAAAGCTTTAACATTTAAACTGGGGGGGAAGGCGGGGTTATTAAAGATGTGGGCCAGGGGGTGCCAGCTGGAAGTAACATTATTCATCTTATGTAGGGTGTCGCAAATCGCGAAGGAATGGGAGAGAGTAGGGGACATGATCGGGGGTCTGCTTTTTGAGGGGCGCCAAAGAAGAAAGTCAATAGTGAAGTTCGGGATTGCCTGTCTCTCCATCTTGATCCAATCTGGTTTGGGTCCTCTCGAGTATACAGTCGAAATTTGGTTCAGGTGAGCAGCATGATAGTACCAGCGGAGGTTGGGCAAGCCCAAGCCTCCTTTCCGTCTGGGACGGAATAGAGTGTTCTTGGGGAGTCTATGGGTGGAGGACCCCCAAATATATCGGTTAATGGACAATTGGAGTGATCGAATGTGAGATTGGGGAACAAGAATAGGGAGCGAGCGGAATAGGTAAAGAATCCTAGGGAGAAGGGTCATCTTGACCGCATTCACCCTACCGATCCATGATAATTTGTGGAGGGACCAGTGATCTAAATCCATCTTGAGCTTCTTAAACATAGGGGGGTAATTATGTTTGTAGAGTTGGTCGAATTTTGGGGTGAGGTGAACTCCCAGGTAGGGAATGGAGGAAGTGCTCCAGGAGAAGGGGAAACGTTCCGCGAGCAGGTCTACTGTGGCTTGGGGGGAGGAGATATTAAGGGCTAAGGATTTGGACATGTTAACCTGTAACCCTGAGGCTTGCCCGAAGTGGATCAGAAGTTGGAGGATATTGGGAGTAGATATAAGAGGGTTGGTAACGAAAAGGAGGACATCGTCAGCGAATAATGCACACTTATGTACGAATTGGCCGCATTGAACTCCATGGATGTCTGGGTGGTTCCTGATGGCGATCGCAAGCGATTCCACGCCTATGGCAAAGAGAAGGGGGGATAGGGGACAACCCTGCCTGGTGCCTTTGGAGATCGGGAACGGGTCAGAGAGGTGTCCCTGGAGTCTGACTTGAGCCCTGGGCTGTGAGTATAAGGAACTCAGGAGAGTCCTGAAAGGAGAACCGAATCCCCAGTGCGGAATAAAAAGGGCCAAGTGATAGTATCAAATGCTTTCTGTAAGTCAAGCGAAAGGAGGAAGCCCTCCTGTGGGGGGCCCCCGTCCCACCGAGCCTGGAGGACAGAGATAATGTCTACAGCTCTCCTTATCTGGTCTGGGCCCTGTCTCCCCGGAATAAAGCCTACCTGGTCTTTGTGGACATAGGAGCTTATAAAAGAGCCCAATCTGTTAGAGAGAATTTTTGTCATTATTTTGAGGTCGTTGTTAATCAAGGAAATGGGTCTGTAGTTGCTCACTAGGCTCTGGTCCTTGCCGGGTTTAGGTATGACAGATATGTATGAGAGATTGGAAGCTGGGTCAACGGGTGAGTTCTGGCCTAGGGAGTTAAAGAATCGGGTCAGGAAGGGGGAGAGGATTTCCGAAAAGGATTTATAATAACAATTGGAGAATCCGTCCGGGCCGGGGGCAGAATTTTTCTTCAGGGACTTGATCACCTCACTGACATCCTCCTCAGTAAAAGGGGCATCCATGATGGATCAGTGAGCAGCAGAGATTTTGGGGAGGGGGATGCTGTTAAAAAATGAGTCGATCGTTTGGTCGTTACCTGGGTTAGGGCCAGAGTAGAGGTCGGAATAAAATTTGTGGAAGGCCTCTAGTATTTGTTTGGGATTTTGGGTCAGAGAGCCAGACAGGGATCTGATTTTTGGTAAGGCTCTAACTCTATATTTTGGGGAAAGTTTAGCCGCGAGATGGGGGCCGAATTTGTCAGAATTAAGGTAGAATCTACCGCTTACCCACCGCAGATGCTGTTCCGCGTTGGAGGTGAGAGCTGTGTTAAGTGCAAGCCTAGCCGCGTCGAGGCGTGCGAGAGATGGGAGGGAAGGGTTAGCTTTGTTGGCCTGGCTAATGGAGCGAAATTCTTTCTCAAGTTTTACGATGTCTATTCGTTTCTCTCGCTTTAGGCGTGAAGAAAGTTGTATGATTTTACCCCTCATGACCGCCTTGTGGGCTTCCCAAAGAGTACCAGGAGAGGTATCATTGGTGTCATTGTGACGGAAATAATCCTTCAGTTCATGTTCAAGCATAGTGCGGTGAGCTGTATTGGATAGGAGAGAGTCCCCAAGGCGCCATTGAGGGGTGCTTGCTTTGTTCAACAGGCCTGAAAGCGTAATAGAAACTAGGGAATGATCAGACCAGGGGACCTCGCATATGGTAGCCTGAGAGGCCAGTGATATGTCTGACGAGTGTAGGAAGATATGGTCGATGCGGGCATACGTGTTGTGTGGAGCAGAAAAGTGAGTGTAGTCCCTAGTTGTGGGATGAAGCTCCCTCCAGGCATCAATCATGCCCATCGAGTTGAGGAGTCGTGCGATAGTGAGGCTCTGCTTGGGCGGCCTTTTGAGGATGGTTTTGTGGAGGCATGATTTATCAGAAAAGAGGAGGGACGTTTGAGTCGCCTCCTAGGACCACTTTACCTTCTATGTGAGGAGAGAGGGAAGTTAACATTGAGGAGAAGAAACGGGTCTGGCCTGTGTTAGGAGCATAGTATGAGATGAAGATGAACAAGGTCCCATTCACATGGCCTTTGACAAGAAGGTATCTCCCCTCACTGTCTCTGATTATATCGGAAAGGGTGAACGGGATGTGTTTAGAAATGAGAATGGCCACTCCTCGCTTCTTGTCCTCAGCGCTAGCAAGATAAAAGGTGGGGTAATTACGATGTAAGAAAGTAGGGTTAAAGCTTTTTGGGAAGTGGGTCTCTTGTAGTAGCATAATGTCAAGTTTTCTCGAGTGGTAGCTATGAAAGGCTTTGCGTCTCTTCATTGGGGAATTCAGGCCCTGCGTATTGTGTGTCCCTATCCGGAGGGATTGGAGTGTGGGGGGATCATCAGCCATGGACACGAGGGTGGAGGAGCAAAAAAAAACCAGAAGGGTCTCACCTGATCCAGCAGAGAGGAGTTCATTGGAGACATCAGGCGGGATCGATCCCGGTACCGCTTGGAAGACGGGTGGGGTGCTCCCCTTGGAGGTACCTGAGGGAAGAGGGAGAAGGGGGCAAAAAAAAGGAGGGAAAGCCAGAAAGGGGGGAGAGAGAGAGAGGGGTGAGAAGAGAGCAGGTCCAGGAAAGAAACTATCCTGGGCTGCATGTCAGCAGGGCTGGGCGGCCAGCACCTGCTCCGGTTCCCTAAACAAAATAGGGAACGGTAATAAGGCATCCCTACAGTGGGATGAAAGCCTGGTGGCGTCCCGAGGGAAAATAAGGAACCCTCGAGACTACAACAGGGGGAGCGGCAAAGAGTTCCGCTCCGGCCGCTAGGCATTACACATTTCAAAATAACGGTGGGACCACCAGGGGTCCGATCCATTTAAGTGAACCATCAAAACAATGGGGTTATACAGACAGGCTCAAACAGACAACACATAATAATAAGAGAGATAATGACATAGTAAAAAAAAAGAAAAACAAAAAAAAAAAAAAAAAAAAAAAAAAAAAAAGTAAAAAATGTTCAAAAAAGCAATAAGTTCAAAAAAAAAAATATATATAAAATAAAATAAAAAAAACAAAAGCAAAAAAGTCCAAAAAAGCAAAAAAGTTCAAAAAAAAGGGCAAGACCTGTCTGGGTGTATAGGCGGATCATTCTTAGAGAAAAAAAAGAAAAAAAGCCGGCCTAGGCAGAGGATTAGGGCCGTTCCCAGCAGGGAACGCAGGCCGAGGGAATCATCTTGGGGGGATGGAGTCACGGTGTCTCTTCGACTTTTGTTTCATCCACATCGGTGGAAGAGGGCTGGTCGGAGGGGGCCTCTTAGAGGAGCTGGAACGGGTTTCCATCTGGTCATGGTCGACATCCTGGGAGATGAGACCAAGCTGGAGAAGTAGGCGTTCGCCGTTTTGGAAGTTTGTGAAGTTGTAGGATTTCTCCTTATACTGGAATTGCAGGCGAGAGGGGAAGGCCCATCTGTATTTAATCAATTTCTGGGAGAGGACTTCCAGGAGCGGTTTGAGGGATCTCCTCTTCTAGATAGTAGCTGGAGAAATGTCAGCAAAAATCTGGATTTTATTGCCGTTCAGAAGTATGTCCTCTCTATTACGCGATCTCTTCATGATTTCCTCTTTGACCCCATAAAAGTGGGGTTTGACAACAATATCCCTGGGGAGGCCATCTTGACGAGGGGCTTGAAGGGCTCTGTGCGCCCTATCCAATTCCAGTCTGTGGTCAGGAATATCAGGGATAAGATCTTTAATCAAGGCTTTGACTGTGTCCTGCACATCTAAAGTGGATTCGGGGATGCCTCTGATACGGAAATTATATCTTCTGCTTCTGTTTTCCAAATCTTCTAATTTGGAATGGGCAGTTTCAAGTTGATCATGAAGCGATTGTATACACAAAGTGTTCTGGTTTGTGCGTGCATTAGAGTCATCAACCGCCTGTTCAATCGCATCTATCCTGGCCCCAAGGCTCTGTATATCTGCTTTAATGGATGTAGTAATCTGTGCAGCATTTTGAGCAAGGCCTGCTGCCAGCATGTCAGAAAAGCTATTGAGAAGCTGTGCCATGTCAGGGGAGTGAATAGCCTGCATGACAGGGGCCTGTGGGGAAGCTAGCATACTGCCCGGTGTATTACTGAGGGGGGAAAAAGGCATCCCGTTCTGCAGTCTGCCCAGGAGAGATTCAGTGGATGCCGGGGAAGAGAAGGGATGTTGGCCACTACTCACAAGAGGAAGAGGAGTCAGCGGAGGTTCTGCCTCGATGGGGCCTGTAGCGGTGCTGCTGCATGGGTTCAACGCGGCCGCCATCTTGGAAGGCTCAGGGGGAACCAGGCCAAAGTTAAGATGCCAGTTAACGTCCCTCTTGGGAAGCCCCTGCGACATGCGGGAGGTTTCTCTGCCATGTCCGGAGTGCGTGGATGGTCTCGCTGTAAATATTCGCCACCGATTGCGCGATCTGGATGCCTTAGACGGCCGGAGCGGAGCTCCTGGTTAGCGTGGCGATCCGGAAGTCCCGCGCATGCGCACTCCTTACGAGTTGTGTTTCTACCAAACCGTTTTACTTTGGTTTCATCTGACCATATGACATTCTCCCAATCCTCTTCTGGATCATCCGAATGCTCTTTAACAAACCTCAGACGGGCCCGGACATGTACTGGCTTAAGCAGGGGAACACGTCTGGCACTGCAGGATCTGAGTCCCCGGCAGTGTAGTGTGTTACTGATGATAGCCTTTGTTATGTTGGTCCCAGCTCTCTGCAGGTCATTCACTAGGACCCCCGTGTGGTTCTGGGATTTTTGCTCATCATTCTTGTGATAATTTTGACCCCACGGGGTGAGATCTTGTGTGGATCCCCAGATTGAGGGAGATTATCAGTGGTTCCATTTTCTAATTATTGCTCCCAATTTGATTTCTTCACACCAAGCTACTTTCCTATTGCAGATTCAGTCTTCCCAGCCTGGTGCAGGTCTACAATTTTGTTTCTGGTGTCCTTCGACAGCTCTTTGGTCTTCACCATAGTGGAGTTTGGAGTGTGACTGTTTGAAGTTGTGGACAGGTGTCTTTTATACTGATAACAAGTTCAAACAGGGGCCATTCATACAGGTAATGAGTGGAGGACAGAGGAGCCTCTTAAAGATGAAGATACAGGTCTGTGAGAGCCAGAAATCTTGCTTGTTTGTTTGTAGGTGACCAAATACTTATTTTCCACCATGATTAGCAAATAAATTATTTAAAAATCAGACAATGTGATCTGGATTTGTTTCCAAATTTTGTCTCTCGTAGTTGAGGTATACCTATGATGACAATTACAGGCCTCTCTCATATTTTTAAGTGGGAGATCTTGCACAATTGGTGGCTGACTAAATACTTTTTTGCCCCACTGTGTGTCCGAGGATGAGACCCAAGAGCGATCCTCCGGACTGCACCCTTTCCAATGCAACAGGTACTGTATGCGCCCATGGAACCTACAGGAGTCAACAATGGACTGTACTTCATACTCCTCATGATTCTCAACCTGTACAGGGTGAGGACAAGGCACCAAGGTGGTAAAGTGGTTGCAGACCAAAGCTTTTACTAAGGAGACATGAAATACATTCAAAATACGCATATTAGAAGGAAGGTCTAATGCGGAAATCACTGGATTAATCCTGCAAAGAATATGGAAAGATCCAATAAAGTAAGGTTAAAACTTCCTTGAGGGAACACAAATTCAGAGGTTGCGAGATGACAGCCAGACCCTGTCCCCAACCTGGTAGGAAGGTGCAGGCAAGCATCTGCAGTCAGAATGATTCTATACCTAGCATTAGCATGTTGCAAAGCCTCCTAGACTTGTGCCCAAGTGGAACAAAGACCACAGAGATGCTCCTCTAATGCAGGAATACTCGAGTCAAGCAACATGGAAGGTTGGAGACCATAATTCGCCCTAAACGGGGACAATCAGGAAGCAGAATTCAAGGCACTGTTGTGAGCAAACTCTGCCCATGGTAATAAGTCTGATCAGTTGTTATGATGGTCAGAAATATAGCAATGTAGTAGTAGGGGTGTATATTCCCCCTCTTTTTTTTTCGTCCACTTTATATTTAATCTTGGAGAAAGTAATTTCCTATTATCCGGCAAAGTTGTTACTGATGGGCGATTTCAACACCATTATGGCCCCTGACCTAGATAGACGGTCCCCCCGAAACAATTTTCTACAGATTTACTCACTTGGGCTCAGGTAATTGGTGTAACAGTGGTTTGGAGGTGGAAGCATCCCAACATCAGTGCCTATTCCTGTTTTTCTGCCACATACAAAACCTCTTCTTGTATTGACCTTGCTTTTGCTAATCTAACTATGTTCTCTTATGTACTGGATGCATCATATTTACCCAGCGGGCTCTCAGACCACTCACTGCTTCTTCTTTAGATTCGCTCCTCATCCTTTAGAACCACGGCCCTATGGAGTTTGGGGGCCCACTGGCTTTCTCATATCGACCTGATGACCATTATTTCACCACGATTGGTGGAATATTGGGAGTTTAAGGAGGCATCCTCTTCAATCACAATGATATGGGACATCTTCAAGGTCTTCTCCAGGGGACAATATATATATGCTATTGCTGGGATTTGCAGGGAACAGGCTGCCGCTGCAACAACATTACAACTAGCTGTGCAGCATCAGTCTGATATCTACATTACTGACCCTACTGACACTCATTTTGACCTCCTGAATGCTGCAAAATGTGAGCTACATCTCCATTTAACAGAGATCACTAGATTAGATGCACATCAAAATAAACAAACGTTCTTTGAAACAGGGAGAACGTAATGGTCATCTTTTGGCAATGCTGGCACAGTCTGATCGTCCTCCAACAGTGATTTCCAGTGTGGTGTCTGCCTCAGGTGTATCGGTTTCTTCATTACCAGATATACTAGAGGCTTTCCGTCAATATTATAATTCCCTTTATACATATGTGTTGCCCTCTGGTTTTCAGCACAAGGATTTGGCATCCGGGCTAGACCCACTGGCACTTGGCTGGCTGGCAGATGAAGAAAGAGTCTCTGGTGGGGCCAATAACCCTGGAGGAGGTAATGAAGGCAATTGGATTCTATCCCTTGGGGAAGTCTCTGGGTCCAGAAGGCCTTCCTATAGAGTTTTATAGGACCTATGGGAATATATTAACACCACCCCCTCCCTTTAGAATGTAAGCTCTACGAGCAGGATCCTCCTGTACCTTTTGTATTGAACTGTACTGTAATTGTGTTGTCCCCCCCCATTCATTGTAAAGCACTGCGTAAACTGTTGGTGCTATATACATTGTGTATAATAATAATAATAATAATAATAATAATAATAATAATAATAATATTAGCCCTCAAGCTAGCACAACTTTATTCTCAATGCTTAACCAATGGAGCCTTTCCATCTTCTATGAGCCATGCTCCTGTTATATTAACTCAGAAAGCTCTAAAACAGGGGTAGGGAACCTATGGCTCTCGAGCCACATGTGGCTCTTTTGATGGCTGCATCTGGCTCTCACCTCTCAATTCACGGATTGTGTGCTGTGCCCATCCGTGGATTGAGCCCATAGGAAAGGCTGAAGCTTCGGCCTAGCTCAGGAGCTGCGGCCATCTTGGTACACCCTGCGGCGGCCTAGGTGAGCGGTGCACTGACGTCATCATCACCCGCCTCAACTGCTCATGGATCTGCCAGCCTGTCTAGTGGTAAGCAAGCAGAAAATCGTAGGGGAGATGTGGATATTACAGTTATAATTGAAATTAGTTGATTAATCGATTTAAAAAAAATTAGTTTTAAACATATTTTATGGCTCTTGCGGAATTACATTTTAAAATATGTGGCTTTCATGGCTCTCTCAGCCAAAAAGGTTCCCTACCCCTGCTCTAAAAGATCCTACCTTATGTGCTTCCTATAGGCCAGTGATGGAGAACCTCGGCACCCCAGATGTTTTGGAATTACATTTCCCATGATGCTCAACTACACTGCAGAGTACAAGAGCATCATGGGAAATGTAGTTCCAAAACATCTGGGGTGCCAAGGTTCACCATCACTGCTATAGGCCAATTGCCCTACTTAATACAGATTTTAAAATTCTGACTAAACTACTTACCATCAGACTACAGCCATTATTACCATCTGCAAAACATTTGAATAAAGGTACTAGGGTGGTGCCCTCCTTAGATATTGAAAAGGCCTTCGATACTATTGAATGGCCTTTTCTTTGGGAGGTCCTTAGAAGGATGTGGTTTCCCCTGATTTTTATTAAATGGATACAGATACTTTATCAAAATCCCACCTCAGCTATTAAGCTGGGAGGTAACCTATCACAGTCTTTTTCTTTGTATAGAGGTAGTCGACAGGGCTTCCCTCTCTCTCCAGCCTTGTTCGCCATAGTGATGGAACCGTTGGCGGAGGCTCTCCGTACTTACCTCCATGTTAAGTGTTTGCATGTTGGCTGGTTGGAGGAAAGGGTTGCCCTGTACGCAGACAATCTACTACTCTTTCTTAATGATGCAGGCCCATCACTTAAGAGGGCCTTACAGGCCCTCAACCCTTTTTCCTCAGTCACGGGTCTTTAAGTAAATTAGAGAAAGTCACTTTTATTTCCTATAGACCCTGCGGGGCCCAGGCTACTGCTTATACTGATATTCCTCTGAGATGGGTGGATCACTAAATATCTGGGGATGGTGGTTTCCATACAGGCTTCAGACTATATATACCAAAATTTAACACCCGAGATCCAGGAGACTCAACAGCGGCTGAAGGCATGGGAGTCACTACCTCTTTCATTGTTAGGACGCATAAATCTAATAAAAATGAATGTATTACCTAAATATACATATCTATTTTGACACTGCGCAGTGGATTCCTAAATCATTTTTTGCACGACTGCTTTGTATTCTTTCAGCATTCATATGGAGATCAAAGCCCCCTAGGTATAGCTGGGCGACACTGGTACGCCAGGCCTCCCAAGGTGGCCTGGCATGTCCAGATTTCCATAAATATTATTTGACCTCTCAGCTAGTAACTGCGGCCTGGTGGCTTAACCTAGATACCTCAAAGCCCCTGTACACACGGTCGGAGATTTCGACAACCAAATCCGTCTGATTTTGCCCGTCGGATCTTGTCCGAAACTGTTGCATACACACGGTCGGACTAAGTTGTCCAAAAATCTGATCATTCAGAACGTGATGACGTAATTTCGCTACGATGGGACTACGTTCAGGCTAGCAGCCAATAGCTTTAATGTAGAAATTTGATCTGAGCATGCGTGGCACTTGGTCCAATCAAAATGCTCTACACATGATCGGAGTATGTCCGATCGGCCCAGTTGGTCGGGAAATATTTCCAACAAGTTGGAAAATTAGGTCCGACGGATATTCCGACGGAATCAGTCCGATGGAGACCACACACAGTCAGATTATTCGACAACACGGTCCGATAGGACGCATTCCGACAGATTCTCCGACCGTGTGTACAAGGGCTTAGAAAAGCTTCTTAGGTTGGACTGTACAAAGAATGCTGCCTCTGAACTGTATTTTCATTTAACAACAGTCTCCCTCCCTAATTTAGAGAAATTAAGACTGGGATGATATGTGTAAGGCTGACCGCGGGTCAGCCTGTGTTTATAGGAGGAGTCAGGCTGCATAAAGCCTGCCCATCTTTGCCTCCTCCTCCTCGTGGTCGCTGGCTCTTGTGGTGATGTAATTTCCGGTTCCCCGCTGTGCAAATTGGTGGCTGTTCCTCTCTCCTCTCTCTGCGATCGCGTCGGGCGCTGCTGGGAAGGCCAGCCGCCTGCCATCTTGTCGCCCATGGTGTTGTCTGACGCCACGGGGGTCGGGCCCTCCGCCCACTTCTCCCGGTGCTCATGCCGGGGGGTGTTCCGGCCGCCCGCCTGCTTCTCCTGGTACTGTCTGCTCCATCCGGCATTTGGGGGGGAGAGGCGCCCGGCTGCTTTCGTCTGTGTTTGTGGCTGGGGATAGGGGAGGCACATCCGTCCTCCCTCTTTCTCCCTTATGCACTGGCATCGGGGGGGAGGGGGGTGTCTCTATGCTGGCACCCCTCCAGTGTTGTATGGGGGGGTGTCTCTATGCTGGCACCCCTCCAGTATTGTGTGGGAGGGGGTGTCTCTATGCTGGCACCCCTCCAGTATTGTGTGGGAGGGGGTGTCTCTATGCTGGCACCCCTTCAGTATTGTGTGGGGGGTGTCTCTATGCTGTATCCCCTCCAGTGCTGTGGGGGAGGGGGGTGTCTCTATGCTGTATCCCCTCTAGTATTGTGTGGGAGGGGGGTGTCTCTATGCTGTATCCCCTCCAGTGCTGTGGGGAAGGGGGGTGTCTCTATGCTGTATCCCCTCTAGTATTGTGTGGGAGGGGGGTGTCTCTATGCTGTATCCCCTCCAGTGCGGTGGGGAAGGGGGGTGTCTCTATGTTGTATCCCCTCCAGTATTGTGTGGGAGGGGGGTGTCTCTATGCTGTATCCCCTCCAGTGCGGTGGGGAAGGGGGGTGTCTCTATGTTGTATCCCCTCCAGTATTGTGTGGGAGGGGGGTGTCTCTATGCTGTCACCCCTCCAGTACTGTGGGGGAGGGGGCCCAGGGGGATGTTGGGAGCTGGGTCAATTTACATTGGCACGCCCAGGGGCTATGCGGAGCGGGGTTTTGATTTGTGTCATGGACTGTGCTGGGGCTGGTGTCTCCCGCTGGGGCTCCTCTGCGGCACGTGTATGTCCCGATGCAGTGTTCTCACGGCAGTGGTGGGCTGCGGTTGGGGTTTGGTTGGGGAGTCATGCGGGGAAGTGACTGTTTTGTGGTGTAGTGTTGGCTCATTTTCTGTGGGGGGTGGGGGTTCCAGGTAGGTATGGTCTCATGCAGTTACCGTTTCTCATGAAATTTGCGTTTCTCATGCGATTTACGTTTCTCATGCAATTTACCGTTTCTCATGCAATTAACTTTTTTTATGCTATTTACGGTCTTCATGCAGTTGACGTTTTTCATGCAATTTACGGTTCTTACACAATTGTGGTTTTGTATGAGATTTATGGTTTCATGCAGTTGACGTTTTTTCATGAAATTTACAGTTTCTTACGCAATTTACGGTTCACATACAATTTACGTTTTTATGCGATTTACGGTTTTCATGAAAGTTACGGTTCTCACGCAATCTACGGTTTTCATACAATTTACGTTTCTCATGCAATTTACGGTTTTTATGCAGTTAACGGTTTTCATGCAATTTACGGTTCTTACGCAATGTATGCTTCTCGTGCTGTGTAGGGTTTCTCATGCAATTTATGGTTTCTCATGCAATTTTTTTTTTTGTCAATTCATGTGTTTCCCATGTTTCTTTAATTTTTCATGTTACGGTTCTTACGTTTTTTTCATGTTAAGGTTCTTGTGTTTTCCCATGTTTTCTTACATTTTCCCATGTTGCTTATGGTTTCCCAAGTTGCTCACGTTTCCTTTTCATATGCCTTTAGTTCGCTGCTTTTCCATTAGCTAGTGCTCACAGCCAGGATATGTCATGGTTGCAGTTCCGTAGGGCTGAGGTGTCATTTTATATTGATTGTTGGCCTACTATCTTCTCGCCTGTAGTCCATACGTCATACATGCAATTTATGTTTTTTATGCAAGGTACGTTTTTCTCATGCCAGGTATGGTTTTCTCGTGCCAGGTATTCTCATGTTCTGCGTGTCCCATGGTTTCTTACATTTCCAGTGTTTCTTGTGTCTCCAGTGTGTCTTGCGTCTCCAGTATGTCTTACGTTTCTAGTGTGTCTTGCGTCTTCAGTGTGTCTTACGTTTCTAGTGATTCTCACCTTTCATGTCACATGCTTTTTTTCATGTTGTTTCCTTTTCGCTGCATTTCCTTTTTGCTTGTGCTCACATCCAGGATCTGTCAAGTCTACAGATTTATACGGGCCGAGGTTTTGTTTTTAATTGGTTGTTTTCCTGTTTTCCATACGTCATACGTGCACATTCACCATTACACATTTACTGCTACCCACCACGGTCTGTGGGTACTTTAACCCTGAGTGTTCGTTTTCAATTTCCTGTCTTGGCGCTGCAGGTTGCTCAGGCTCGCTGATGGCATATAGTAGGGTGATGTTGTCATTAGGTTCACTTTCATGCGCTGTTGGTCTTGTCCCACCCACGTTTCTCATATTTGTCAGGTTCCAGGGGTGTTGTTGGGTCATGAGCTGATGATGTGTTATGTTTCTCAGGTCATTTTTCACACAGCTGAGTTGTCCAGGTTCTTCCACTGCAGGTTACCCATCACGTCTATGGGTTTGACAGTTTGAGGTGATCATTTTTAATTGGCTTGTTTAGTGGCAAGTCTCCTCATCTGTTCTTACGCTGTTTACATGTTTTGTACCAAATCTCTAGTTTCTCATGCAATTTTACTTTTTCTCATGCAATTTACGCTTTCTTGTGCAATTGATGTACCTCATGCAATTGATGTTTCTTATGCATTTTGTGTGTCTCATGATTTTTGTTTTCTCTATGCCATCTCACGTTTTCATGTTTCTCTCGTTTTCCCAGGTTCGCTCTGGTTTTCCCATTTTTACTCTCGTTTCTCATGTCTCAATCAGCGCAGATTGGGGGTTTTAGCTTCTTTCTCTCCTTTTCCAGCTGGGGGGTCAGAGCTCGATAGCTCATCCTCTCTCGGAACCTGGTCCATCCCAAGGCTTCTTTGTTCACACATAACCAGGTTCAACTTTTTGCTCTGTTGGCAGTATTTTCAAACGTAGGGGGTTCGCTTTCCCGGCTTTGGGCTCGGTAAGCTATTTAGGTTTCTGTTCCCTTGCAAGTCAACTTCCGCTGACTGTGGTTCTTCCCTGTCCCAAATCCACACTATCTTTTATTTCCTAGCTATGGCAGGCCAGTAGTGGCGTAATAGTATGGTACCATTGGTAAGTCAGCCATTAGGCCCAGTACCGGTAGGCCCAGGTCTCGGATGCAGATGCCGGCATCACACCTTCTCTTCAGTCTCCAGCACTTGGGAGGCATTGGGTCCCCATTTGTCTGACGCAGCACCCTTGTTCATTTCGTTTTATTTTAAATACCAGATGGGCTCATGATACTGCTTGGGATGTTTTCCAGGCTAGGTTCCTAGTCCTGATGGGTTTTTATCCAGTCCCTATTTGCTTTTGTTTTTTTGCCTCTTCCAGCTCGTATTGGTCCGTTAGCACTTTCGGGGCATATGTTGCTGAGACTCAGCATTTCATGTTTGTTGAAGGCCTCTGACAGCCTTTTCTTATTTTCTGGACACTCTTTTAAGCCATCCTCAGGTGATCCAGAAGAGTAGCCCTCCTGCTGTGCTCAGCAGTCTTCCCATTGTGGCTCATATTCTTTTTGACATATCTTACATGCTCTCAGGTCTCCTTTTGCGTTGGTTATCAGCTTCGAGCTCAAGGCAGCACTATAGTTGGCCTTTTTTGTGGTTCCCGGAGCAGGGGAGTGGCGCTTCTGGCTCAGGGTCTCGCTTATTTCTGGCCAATCAACTGGTTGCCCCCCCGGCCTTTTCTGTTACATCTGCATGCTCGCAAGACGCAGCAACCGGGTTGGCACTGTTATCACGTTCTTGGAGCCTGGCAAGGCGTGGTGCCCAGTGTTGGTTTACCAACTCATCAGTACTACATTTGTCAAACACTGGGATTGTCCTCTGTTGTTTTTTTCCTGACGCTCCCCTCTCCGCAGCCGAATGCAAACTTCATTGCCGCCCCCCTTGTTTGGCCAAACAGGGTCTGGACTTTTAAGCATATTTTGGCTATTTCTTTCAGGATAGGAGTAGCTTCTGCAACTTTGCGACAGGGGGCCCCAGCCCTTATTATTTGGCAGTTGGGTAGGTGGAGGTTGTTTTGTTTCCTCTAGGCATGTCCCAGTGCCATTTTTGAGATTCCACAAGCATTTGTCAATTTGGCAGATTATGCGGTAATTCAGTGGGTAATAAATCTGGTTGATAGCTTTCATCCTACTGTGTTTATTTTTGCCCCCTTTTAGGCATACTGACCATGTAACCCCGGCACACTTCAGGTCTATGTTCTCTCTTGCTCTTTGTTCTTTTCCTTTACTATCCACAGATTGACTCCGAGTACAAGTGTAAGGCTGACCGCAGGTCAGACTGTGTTTGTAGGAGGAGTCAGGCTGCATGAAGCCTGCCCTCCCTTGCCTCCTCGTGGCCGTTGGCTCTTGTGTCCCACCCACCCATTCTCTTTTTCCATTCATTTCATTTCATTATTTGGGTATGCCCCCTTTTAGGCATACTGGCCACATGACCCCGGCACACTTCAGGTCTATGTTCTCTGTTGCTCTTTGTTCTTTTCCTTTACTATCCACAGATTGACTGAGTGACTGATTGGTTCAGTTTAAGATAGTCCACAGGGCATATTACACTCCTTATATACTATATAAAATCAATTCAGACCTTACCCCAGGCTGTTGGCGATGTGAGAAGATCCCTGCAGACTTCACTCATATATTTGGGACTTGCCCAGTTCTAGTGAGATATTGGGAAGATACACTAGCTTCTATATCCCAAATAACATATATCCCATTGCAACAATCAATGGCAATATGCATTCTGGGTCTGATAGAGCAATTTATCCCTACGGCAGCAGGGAGTACGCTGGTGGGGCTACTTTTGTTCTATGCTTGCAAAGCTATAACTCTTAGCCCTTGTACACACGGTCGGAGAATCCGTCGGAATGTGTCCGACTGTGTGTGGTCTGCATGTGTGGTCTGCATCGGACTGATTCCGTTGGAATATCCGTCGGACCCAATTTTCCAACTTGTTGGAAATATTTTCCGACCAACTGGACCGGTCGGACATACTCCGATCATGTGTAGAGAATTTTGATCGGACCAAGTGCCACGCATGCTCAAATTCCTACATCAAAGCTATTGGCTACTAGTCTGAACGTGGTCCCATCGTAACGAAATTACGTCATCACGTTCTGAATGATCGGATTTTTCTACAACTTAGTCCGACCGTGTGTATGCAACAGTTTCGGACACAATCCGACGGGCAAAATCCGACGGATTTGGTTGTCGAAATCTCCGACCGTGTGTACAGGGGCTAAGTTGGAAAAGAACTAAAACAACTTATCAATAATAGCTTACCATTATATAAGGAAACATGTATAAATAGGGGTAGTCTTCTCAAATATAAAAAAGGTTTGGTCTAAATGGCTTACCGATCCTTCCACAGCCTCAGTTGCCTCGTAGGGGAATATGACTCCTGGCAAACTTTTTGTTAGCTACCGGGCAAATACATATGACCATTCAAAAATTTTAGTTGGGCATATGTGCCATAGGGCTGTACTATTTTTTTAATTAAGCTGCCATAAATACCATGTATGACCAATGCATGTATGTATGTATGCATGTTTTTTTTTTATTATTATTTTATTTTTTTACCCTGGTTTGTATGTATATTGTTTTTGTAATTTGTCTTTTTTTTATTATAGTTGTCTTTTTGAAAAAAAATCTATAAAAACACACAAGTGGGCAACTTCTTTAGTGGAATACAATGACACATTCTCTCCACCACCATCACTGTCCACCTTTCTGTCCATCACCATCACTGTCCGCCATTCTGTCCCCACCATCACTGTCCGCCATTCTGTCCCCACCATCACTGTCCGCCATTCTGTCCCCACCATCACTGTCTGCCATTCTGTCCCCACCATCACTGTCCGCCATTCTGTCCCCACCATCACTGTCCGCCATTCTGTCCCCACCATCACTGTCTTCCATGCTGTCCCCACCATCACTGTCCATCATTCTGTCCCCACCATCACTGTCTACCATGCTGTCCCCACCATCACTGTCTGCCATGCTGTCCCCACCATCACTGTCTGCCATGCTGTCCCCACCATCACTGTCCGCCATGCTGTCCCCACCATCAATGTCCGCCATTCTGTCCCAAAAAGATAATGATTGATAGTGAACCCAGTCTTTTTGCGCCTGTTGCTGAGTGTATACTCAGTTGAGGTGCATTTCCTCCTCTTCTGTTTCACGCACGTGGCGTTAGCGGCATATTTATATACCCCCCACTTGGAGCAAGCTGTGTTTATGGCTAGTCTCCTTCTGGGATTATTGCACACCAGTTTTGCTGGTGCCATTCGGGTGCGACTCATTGGGTGAGTTTTCTTTCCCCTTCCCTCCCTCTCCCACACACCTTGTCATGGTGCAGATTTCCTCCCTCTGATTGGTGACCCCCTTTTTGCAGTTTTTTGGCATATTTTTCATTTTTTCTTCACTGGCTACTCTGTACTCAGTTTCAGTGATACTTAATTCTTGCAAAATTGCATACTCACTTCAAACACCATTCACTCTCTAATGCTGATATCTTTGCACCGCTTTGATTCAGGTTATCACTTCTCCAGGAATTCACAGAGTTCACTATCAACCATTATCTTTAATAAACCATTATAAATTATACATATATTCATTATTTTGTTCCCAGATACGCTTGTTCCAACTACATTATATCCCTAATTTTGGAGACACTCTGTCATCCCTTTGTACTCCCTTACTCTGCCTGATGTTGCATCCATATATATGCCTCCTCAGCTCCCGTGGAGAGATCGTGCTCCTGGCCCACCTTGTGCCCACAGCTGCGCACTGCGCTCGCTGCCTGGTTTGGTGAGTGTATCTGGCTAACCACCTATACACATTAAATGTTCATTCACCTATATACTCTCTTATATGGATAGTATGATTCATTACTCTTCTATATACATCCTATAGGAATTTATGGTCGCATCAGCTCCTGATGAGTGGAGAAACATCCACGAAATGCGCCAAGCTTTGACTTTGATGCCCCAGCTACATCTCATATGGAACCATGCTTCTTTTATTACTATTTGATTCTTCTAACTACATGCAAAAAACTTTTCTTTACTTAGTGGATGCATATTTACCATATGCATGCATTGGTCGATATTAGGCATGCTGTCATTGGTATCATTATGCTATTTAATTTATTTACTATCAGAATCATACGCCAATGTATGTGTACTGTTTTTTATTACATTTATGCCATGTGTACGCCCTTATATGCATATGAAATGAATACTTTCTATTTTACAATTAATAAATATTCCATGGTGAAATTCAAATATGGTCAAATTGTCCTCCACTATCCAAATGCTTCATTTAAAGTCCCAATTTACCTTTTTGTACTTACCTATTCCCTGGATGGAAGCACTTAACTGTGTTTCATCTAAAGTCCCAATTCCCCTTATTTCCCCTCATTATTGTGCGCCATTGTGCCCCTCTCATCACTGCCCGCCGTTCTGTCCCCACCATCACTGTCCTTCATTGTGTGCCAACCATTGCTGTCCGCCATACTCTCCCCTTCATCGCTGCCCGCCATTCTGTCCCCACCATCACTGTCCATCATTCTGTCCCCACCATCACTGTCCACCATTCTGTCCCCACCATCACTGTCCATCATTCTGTCCCCACCATCACTGTCCGTCATTCTGTCCCCACCATCACTGTCCACTATTCTGTCCCCACCATCACTGTCCGTCATTCTGTCCCCACCATTACTGTCCACTATTCTGTTCCCAACATCCCTGTCTGCCATTCTGTCCCCACCATCACTGTCTGTCATTCTGTCCCCACCATCACTGTCCACCATTTTGTCCCCCTCATTATTGTGTGCCACTGTGTCTCTATCATCACTGTCGGTCATTCTGTCCCTATCATCACTTTCTGCCATTCTGTCCCCCTCATCACTGTCTTCCATTTTATCCACACTATCACTGTCTGCCATTGTGTCCCCTCATCAATGTCTGCAATTCTGTCCCAACCATCACTGTCTGCCATTCTGTCCCACTCATTATTGTGCGCCTCTCATCACTGTCCATCATTCTGTCCCTATCATCGCTGTCTGCCATTCTGTCCACCACCTTCACTGTCCATCATTCTGTCCACCACCATGACTGTTGTCATTCTGTCATATCTACATATATGCGTGTATATATATATATATATATATATATATATATATATATATATATATATATATATATATACCGTATATATAAATGCTTGTGCTCAGTGAATCACACACAGTCCAAAGAGATTAAAACAATTCAACACAGTCCATAAATGAACAACAGAGACATTGAAATAAATAAAGTGATCAAGTGTCTTCATGCAATGGGTACTCCTCCCCATCAGGCGTACCCTCACCTTAAGAGCTTAAAAAGTAAGCCTAAAGTAGTGAACAGTAGATGGTCAGGGTCATTCAGGTGTATCCCATTAATGTACTGGTTGCTGATAATAGCCCAGCTATATATGGATATTAGTATCTCCTGGTTGCTTCCACCAAGCTTCCTCACATATGCCACATAAGGAAAATAATAGAGTCATGCAATAGTCTAAAAAGTTGAATCTTTAAAAACCTCAATTTACATTCAACTCACATTTATAGATCAAAATCATTGCTTAGAAAGTGCTGTAGTAGTGAGGGGGGAACCAACTCTACCAAATCCAACCATCACTGTCCGCCATTCTATCCCCCTCATCACTGTGTACCATTCTGTCCCCACCATCAATGTCCATCATTCTGTCCCCACCATCAATGTCCATCATTCTGTCCCCACCATTACTGTGTGCTGTTCTATCTGAAACATCCCTGTCCATCATTCTGTCCACTCCTATCACCGTCCGCTATTCTGTCCACCACTATCACTGTCTATTATTGTTTCCCAACCATTACTGTCCGTCATTTTGTCCCTACCATCGCTGTTCACCATTCTGTCCCCACCATCACTGCCCGTCATTCTGTCACAATCATCACTTTCTGCCATTCTGTCCCTACCATCATTGTCCGCCATTCTGTCCCCCTCTTCACAGTCCATCATTCTATCCTCCACCATCACTGTCCACCATTCGGCCCACACCATCACTGTTCACTTATCTGTCCACACCATCACTGTCTGCCATTCTCTCCCCATCATTACTGTGTGCTGTTCTATCTGAAACATTCCTGTCCATCATTCTGTCCACACCTATCACCGTCTGCTATTCTGTCATTCTGTTCCCACCATCACTGTCCGTCATTCTGTCCCTCTCATCACTTCTCCGTCATTCTGTCCCCACCTTCACTGTCTGTCATTTGGTCCACCACCATCACTGTCCACTATTCTATCCCAACCATCACTGTCTACCATTCTATCCCCTCATCACTGTCCTTCATTCTGTCCCCTTCATTACTGTCCACTATTCTGTCCCCACAATCAATGTCCTCCATTCTGTCAAACCATCACTGTCTGCCTTTCTGTTCCCTTCATCACTGTCCACCATTAAGTCTCCACCATTTCTGTCCTCCATTCTGTCCCCACCATAACTTTCTTTCATTCTGTCCCCCTCTTCACAGTCCACCATTCTGTCCTCCACCATCACTGTCCACTATTCTGTCCACAACCACCACTGTTCATCATTCTGTCCCAACCATCAATGACCACCATTTTTACCCTTCATTGCTGTCTGCTATTCTGTCCCCACCATCAATGTCCATCATTCTTTCCATCACTGCCCAGCAGTCTGTCCTCCTCATCACTTCTCCGCCATTCTGTCCCCACCACACTGTAAGCCATTCTGTCCCCACCATCACTGTCCGCCATTCTGTCCAACCATCATTGTCCGCCATTCTGTCCATCCATCACTGTCCCCCATTCTGGCCCCCTCATCACTGTCCGCTATTCTGTCCCCACCAATACTGTGTGCTATTCTATCCAAAACATCCCTGTCCATCATTCTGTCCACCGCTATCACCGTCCGCTATTCTGTCCACCACCATCACTGTCTATCATTGTTTCCCAACCGTTACTGTCCGTCATTCTGTCCCCCTCATCACTTCTCTGTCATTCTGTCCCAACCATCACTGTTTGACATTCTATACCTCTCATCACTGTTCTTTATTCTGTCCCCTTCATTACTGTCCGCTATTCTGTCAAACCATCACTGTCTGGCATTCTGTTGTCTTCATCACTGTCTGCCTTTCTGTCCCCTTCATCACTGTCCACCATTATGTTTCCACCATTTCTTTCCACCATTCTGTCCCCACCAACACTTTCCGTCATTCTGTCACAATCATCACTTCTCTGTCATTCTGTCCCCACCATCACTGTCCTTCATTCTGTCTTCCACCATCACTGTCCGTCATTCTGTCCCATCACTGTCCGTCATTCTGTCCCATCACTGTCCGTCATTCTGTCCCATCACTGTCCGCCATTCTGTCCCATCACTGTTCGCCATTCTGTCCCCACCATCACTGTTCGCCATTCTGTCCCCACCATCACTGTCTGCCATTCTGTCATCCACCATCACTGTCTGCCATTCTGTCATCCACCATCACTGTCTGCCATTCTGTCATCCACCATCAATGTCTGCCATTCTGTCATCCACCATCACAGTCTGCCATTCTGTCATCCACCATCACAGTCCGCCATTCTGTCCCTACCATCAGTGTCTGCCATTCTGTCCCCCTCATCGCTGTCCGCCATTCTGTCACAATCATCACTATCCACCCTTCTGTCCCTCTCATTACTTCTCCGCCATTGTGTCCCCAACATCACTGTCTGCCATTCTGTCATCCACCATCACTGTCCGCCATTCTTTCATCCAGCATCACTGTCTGCCATTCTGTCCCCCTCATCACTGTCCACCATTCTGTCACAATCATCACTGTCCACCATTCTGTCCCTCTCATCACTTCTCCGCCATTCTGTCATCCACCATCACTGTCCACCATTCTGTCATCCACCATCACAGTCCGCCATTCTGTCATCCACCATCACAGTCTGTCATTCTGTCCCCTTCATTACTGTCTGCCATTCTGTCCCCAACATCAATGTCTGTCATTCTGTCCAACTATCACTGTCCACCATTCTGTTCCCCTCATCACTGTCTGCCATTCTGTCCCCACCATCCCTTTCCGCCATTCTGTCCAACCATCACCGTCCACCATTCTGCCCCACCATCACAGTCCGCCATTCTGTCCCCCTCATTACTATCCTTCATTCTGTCCCCCTCATCACTGTTCACCATTCTATCCTCATCACTGTCCGCCATTTTGTCCCCACCATCACTGTCTGCCATTTTGTCCCCACCATCATTGTCTCGCATTCTGTCCCCGCCATTCTGTCCTCCACCATCACTGTCCACAATTCTGTCCCCACCATCACTGTCCTCCATTCTGTCCTCACCATCACTGTCCGCCATTCTGTCCTTACCATCACTGTCCGCCATTCTGTCCTCACCATCACTGTCCACCATTCTGTCCTCACCATCACTGTCCACCATTCTGTTCTCACCATCACTGTCCACCATTCTGTCCTCACCATCACTGTCCACCATTCTGTCCTCACCATCACTGTCCACCATTCTGTCCTCACCATCACTGTCCACCATTCTGTCCTCACCATCACTGTCCACCATTCTGTCCTCACCATCACTGTCCGCCATTCTGTCCTCACCATTACTGTCTGCCATTCTGTCCCCACCATCACTGTCCACCATTCCTGCTCTCTAGCTCCCTCATCACCACCTCCCATATCCACCTCCAGGACTTCTCCTGAGCCTCGCCCATCCTCTGGAATTCGCTACCCCAATCTGTCAGACTGTCTCCAAATTTAAAACTTTCCTCTTCAGAGAAGCTTATCCTGCACTATTTTCTCATTTAGCTCACCCCCCACAGCTATTACCCTTTGTACAACTTGACCCTCCCTCCTAGATTGTAAGCTCTAACGAGCAGGGCCCTCTGATTCCCCCCTGTATTGAATTGTATTGTAATTGTACTGTCTTCCCCAATGTTGTAAAGCGCTGCGTAAACTGTCAGCGCTATATAAGTCCTGTATAATAATAATAATAATTGTCTCCAACCATCACTGTCTGTCATTCTGTGCTCATCGCAGTCCGCCATTCTGTCCCCACCACCACAGTCTGCCATTTTGTCACACCATCACCGTCCCGCCTTCTGTCCCCACCATTCTATCCTCATCGCTGTCTGCTATTCCGTCCCCACCATCACTGTTCGCCAATTTGTCCCCACCAACTCTGTCCTGCCTTCTGTCCCTGCCATGCTGTCCTCCACCATCATTGTCCACTATTCTGTCCCCACCATCTCTGCCCATCATTCTGTCTACCACCATCACTGTCTGCCATCCTGTCCCCTTCATCACTGTCCGCCATTCTGTCCCCACCATCACTGAAAATATGAGGATATCGTCGAGATACACTACCACACATATCTGCAACAAATCTTGGAGGACATTGTTAATAAATTCCTGGAAAACTGCTGGGGCATTACAAAGGCCAAAAGGCATTTTGAGGTACTCATAATGGCCTGTTCTGGTATTAAACATAGTTTTCCACTCATTGCCCTCCTTAATCCTCATAAGATTGTATGCCCCTCTCAAATAAAGCTTCTTGAAAACTGTTGCTCCCTTGAGGTGGTCAAATATATCCATAATCAATGGAATAGGATAGGCATTTTTAATTGTGAAACGATTGAGACACCTATAATCAATAAAAGGTCTCAGTTCACTCTTCTTCACAAAAAAGAAACCAGCAGGAGATGAGGATTTGCGGATGAAACCACGATAAAGTGCGTCTGCAACATACTCCTCCATGGCTTTATCCTCCAAGACCGACAAAAGGTAAATCCAGGCCACGTGGGGGTATGGCACCAGGTTGAAGGTCAATTGCACAATTATACCACCAGTGTGGAGGCAAACTACCAGATTGACCTTTGTCAAAGACATCGCTAAAATGCCATACTCCTTCTGCAGGAAGGAGAGTGAAGAGGTGCACAGGATCTTGGCTACCCTCTGGAAACATGTCTTACTGCATTGTGGTGACCAGGAGAGAACCTCAGCATGGAGCAAATCAAAAGAGGGGTTGTTCCTCTGTAACCAAGGATAACCAATAACCAGCATAAACTTAGGTGAGGAAATAACTTGGAATTGGATTATCTCAAGGTGAAGAGCCCCTACGGCCATGGACAACGGAACTGTCTCATGAGTCACATGGGCAGGCTGTAGAGGTCACCCGTCAAGAGCCAGAATGGCAAGTGGAGTGTCACGCAGCTGCAGCAGAATCGAGTGCTTCGATACAAAGGCAGCATCAATGAACAGGCCTGCAGCCTCAGAGTCGATTAGAGCCTGTATCTCGATGGATGACTCAGCCCAAGAAAGGGTGACCGAAACCCTAAGGTCTGTCTATGACAGGACTTCAAGGTTTGGGCGTTCCTTCAAAAAGACTTCAAAAAGTGACCTGCCTGGCCACAATAAATGCACAATCTCTCCCTCCTCCTAAAGGTTCTCTCATCCGCAGAGAGACATGTGAAACCCAAGTGCATGGGTTCACCTTCACTGACCGACTCGGTACCAGGAGGCATGGGAGGTGAGGGAGGCACGGGTGGGACTGCAAAGCTCAGAGACAAACGTACAAGAGGCTTCTGCAAGCGCTCCTTAAAAGAGTCTTTCTCTGAGTCTGGAGTCAATGAGGATGGCCAGCCTGTATTTTTGGGAGGAGCCTGAGAGGGCTATTTAATGCTCTCCTCTGTCAGGGCCAGTGTTGTCTTGATTTCTGGGTTGACGCACGTTACTTCCAGCCACCGTTCAGAGCGGCGGTCGGCTGCAGCAATGGTGTTGGTTCCTCGCCCGTCCATCCATCCATCCTCATCTCAATCTCCCCACAGCTCAGTGTGGCCAGCTTGTAGTCCGCCCTCTTTCCCCTGCGCTCATGCCCAGGGGAATGGGGGGACCGTCCGCCCATCCATCCAGCCTACATCTCAAATCTCCCGACAGCTCCATCTGGCCAAAGTGTTGCCCACCCGCTTCTCCTGGCGCTCGGGCGGGGGGGGGGGCGTCCGTTCATCCATCCTCCTCTCACTCACTTCCCCAGGGCTCTCCATCTGGCCAGGGTGAAGCCCGCCCACTTCCCACGGAGTTGACGGGGGGGTGTTGTCTGTCCACCCACAATCTTCGCTGGGTTCCACCCCACATGGTGGGGTGGTGTTTCCTGTCCACCCACCACCTTCGCTGGAATCTTCCCCACATGGTGTGGGGTCAGGGGAGTTTTCTGTCCACCCACCACCTTCACTGGGTTCTACTCCGCATGGTGGGGGTGGGGGGGTGTTTTCTGTCCACCCACCACCTTTGCTGGGATCTACCCCGCATGGTGGGGGGTGCTGTCTGTCCACCCACCACCTTCTCTGGGATCTATCCTGCATGATGTGGGGTTCGGGGGGGAGTTTCCTGTCCACCCACCACCTTCACTTGGATCTACCCTGCATCCCTTTCAACCCTGTTTCCTGCCAGCGCTGGGGGGCGCCCGCCCGCTTCTCCTAGCAATCATGGGGGGGCATCCATTCGTACACCCACCCACTTGCCACTCACCCGCCAGTTCACCTCCCCGGAACCCATGCCATGCATCATGGAGGGGATGCCCGCATGTGTCCTGATTTCTCATGGGGGGGCGCTCACCCGCCTGCTCACCTCCCGGTACTCACATGGGGGGATCTCCGTACGCCTCATGGGGATCCACTGTTTCAGTCATAAGTGTTTATCATGGCATTTTGGCCCCAGGATTTCTGTCATAGCGTTTCGGCCCCAGGTTTCTGTCATAGCGTTTCTGTCTAGACGTTTAGTCTCAGCTTTTCTGTCATAGCATTTGGGCCCAGGTTTCCTTCACAGCGTTCTGTCTAGGTGGTTAGTCTCAGCATTTTTCTGTCGTAACGTTCCTGTCGTAGCGTTCCTGTCATAGCGTTTCTGCCTCAGTAGTTCTGCCCCAGCTTTTCTATCATTGCGTTCTGCCCCAGCATTTCTGTCATCGCATTCTGTCCCAGCATTTCTGTCATCGCATTCTGTCCCAGCATTTCTGTCATAGCATTCTGCCCCAGCATTTCTGTCATCGCATACTGCCTCAGCACTTCTGTCATAGCGTTCTGCCCCGACATTCCTGTCATTGCGGTCTCGCCCGGCATTTTGTCTAGGCATACAGTATCTGCGTTTCTGTCATAGCATTTCCTGCCCCAGCATTTTCTGCCATAGTGTTCTGCCCCGGTTTTTTTCTGGCTCGGCGTTCAGTCTCAGTATTTCTGGCTCGGCGTTCAGTCATCGCATTTCTGTCATAGCGTTTCTGCCCCAGGATTTCTGTCATTGCATTTCTGCCTCAGCGTCAGTCTCAGCGTGTTTCTGTCATTGCATTTTTGGCCAGGATTTCTGTCATGGCATTTCTGCCTCAGCGTTCTGTCATAGCGTTTCTGTCCCAGGATTTCTGCCTTTGCATTGCTGTCTCAGCATTTCTTTCATAGCGTTTCTGCCCCAGGATTTCTGTCATTGCATTTCTGCCTCAGCGTTTCAGTCTTAGTGTTGCTGTCATTGCGTTCTGCCCCTGGATTTCTGTCACTACATTTCTGCATCAACATTAAGTTTCAGTGTTTCTGTCATGGCGTTTTTCTGTCATGACATTTTTCTGTCATGGCGTTTCTGCCCCAGCATTCAGTTTCAACATTTCTGTCATAGTGTTGCTGTCATAGCGTTTTTCTGCCCCAGCATTTCTGTCATAGCGTTTCAGCCTCAAAGTTTCTCAGTGGGGCGTTGTTCACTCTTGGCTTACTCCGGTTGCTGTTTTTGTCTTCGTTGGTTGTCATGTCTCATCGTATTTGTGTTCATGTTTGTACCTGGGTCAGTTAGCTAGGGCTCACACGTCAGGATCTGTCTACATCCGTATACAGATCCATATGGACTGAGGTTTGTTTGTTAATTGATATCCACAATCTTCTCGCCTGTATACCATACGTCATACGATGCATGTTCATTCACCACACCTATATGACTACCCACCATGGTCTGTGGGTACACTAGCCCTGAGTTTTTTCAGTTATTACCTCTCTCTGCACTGCAGGTTACTCGGGCTCACTTACCACTTACACGAGGGTGGGGGGGGGTCCCTCATCAGGTTCATTTACGTGCAGTGGTCTTGACATTTCTGCTCATGTTCTCATTCTTAGGTAGACACAGAGGGGCATTGTTGTTCTCATGTCTGGTTGTCTGTTATTTCCCTAGTTTGTGTTCTCAGGTTGGGCCGTTTGGCATCCATACTGGTATCAACCATGCTTGCACTCACTTCCATCAGCCTTGCCCATTGTTGGAGCTAGTTGATTGGTGCTGATGTCATTTCGCCACTAGGCTCACCCTTGGGTCAAAAGTAGTCGGCAATTTTTCTTCAGTTGGCGTCCTGTTGCATAGAGGCCCTGGTTACCGCCCAGGGATTTATAGTCTCTCTCAGGGTGTGTGCTAAGCCACGTCCCCTTGATGGTCCTTAGGTAGTAGGTTTGGGCAAACGTTGTCATGATTCTGGATTCCGCTCGCGGCTTTGATCTTGTCTAGCATGTTGCCTGAAGTACTGCTTAGGGACATCAGTCCAGTCATCTTTTCCGATCCTCAGCCTGTTCCAAGTAGGGGGGCTTCAGTCACTTTGGGTATGTCTGTATCATGCCATGAGACTTATTTCCCTGGGATGGAGTCTGGCCCTCCTTCCGCTGTTCGGGATTCAGACTCGGTTGTTAGGTCTCAGGCTGAAGCACGACCCAATGGTATCCGGTGGGACCAGTGTCCTGTGTCTGGCATGGTTTCTCCACGTTTGATGATGGTTATTGCCATGGCGCATGGGCCTTATATGCTTACTCCATCACATCCATCAGGTATTCGCACTCCTGCCAATGGTCTTTTTGCACTCACCCTTTCACTTCCCCATACCAAGTATGGGTAGGCCAGGAGTTGGGGGGCATGTCACTGAGCTACTTCACTGGTGACCGTTTGAAGTATTTAAATCTGCTCGGACATAATTTGCAAGGGTTCCTTGGGCCAGGCCTTGCTCCGTTCCCCCCCACGTATCTTCTCATTCACAAGCAGTTCTTTCTCATGTCTGGATTGAGCTTGATGCCCGAGACAACCCAATCTTTCACGGGATGTTCAGTTGGGTTCGGGGTAGTTGGCAGGTTCTATTGGGGGTTCCTTCTCATCACCAAGTCAGGAGTCGGTTTCTCTTGTCACAGCAGATACTTACCAGATACTTGCTGGATACTTACTGTTGCCATCTGGGCGCACGTTATTATATGTGTTGGATCTTCTTCACCTAAACTTGTCTTTTTTGCCCTCTTTTCAGGCATACTGACCAACTAGGCCAAGGCACACCTCAGGCCTTGGTTCTTAAGAGTATTGCATTTCCCACTTGAAGACTCTGACTACAAGTGTAAAGGCTGGCCGGAGAGGGCTATTTAATCCTCCTCCTCTGTCTGGGCCAGTGTTGTCAGGATTTTCTGGGTTCCCACCCACCCATTCCCCCAGCCTTTCATACATACTCATAGTATTTTTCTTATTCTTACATTAAGGGTATGCCCTCTTTTCAGGCATACTGACCAGCTAGGCCAAGGCACACCTCAGGCCTTGGTTCTGTATCGTATTTCCCACTTGAAGACTCTGACTACAAACGTGATTAACTTCTCCAGCTCAGTGAGTATATTACGGGCTGCTATCTCATCCTTGATGGTATCCGAGAGAACATGAGAAAAAGCAGCCACTATGGCCTCATTGTTCCATGCAACCTCTGCTGCCAGAGTACGGAATTCAATACCATAGTCGGCAACAGTTTTCGTACTCTGTTCGATGGGTATGAGGCACTTGCCAGCAGAAGCGGAGCATGCGAGAACATCAAATACCCTTTTAAATGAAGCCGCAAACTCAGGGTAACTCAAGACAACAGGTTTTTGCATTTCCCATTTTAAAACACATTAGGGGGACATGGCATGAACAGACACGCTGACTGAGCATGTTGCTCAGTGATTCCCGGGCTCCAGAAAGAGGCCCAGAGTGCAGATCCTGGGAGCACAATTAAAAGAACCCCGGTCCAGGAGGGAAGGAAGATTGGCTCCCCTGATATGAAGGGGGACAGGGGAGGGTCGGATGCGATCCCCCCGTACAGGGTCGAGGAGTGACAGGCTTTGGAAGGGGTGTTGTAGCACATGGGAATGGCCAAATACCTCTGAGCCCAAAACAGAGCTGTACAACCCTGGAAAGGGATCCCCCAGGAGAAGGTTTATGCTGGCGGAACGGAGGGTCTGGAGGGGCAGTGTATTGGAGGGGACCCGAGTCTTCAGGAGGTGGAAGGAAACAAAGGCGGGATGGTTGAATCCCTGGAAGTTGGAAGTCGTGGTACTACAAACCTCAGCAGTGAATCAGCAAAAATCAGCAAAGGACTTGTGATGAATCCAGAAACAGCCTCTACAGAGCACGTGCAGTATGTTAACCCTTTGTATCATGATCTTAATAATGAACTAAGTGCATCTCAATCAGAGCTAATAGTGGATTGGGACTTAAGAGAACATTTGAGAGCACTTGCTACAAAGAAAGACATTCAATTACTTATAACCGCTGTTGAATCATCCAGCAAACAGGCTGTGGAGGGGTTAAGGGAGGAAATAGGGGCACTGGGACACAGAATAGAGGAAATGGAGATGGTCTAGGATGATATTAGACAAGGAGTGGCTGATATCCAAGATATGACAAAACATAATGACGAAGTGTTAAATTCTCTGTTAGATCAAATGAATAACCAAGAAAATATAGATTGTATGCAACATATATGTATAAGGGGCCTGCCTGAAATAACACAACATTTTGAATTGCCTCCAAAGGTGATCAGTCGGTTCCAGTTAATTCTGGGGCCATCCGTACCGGATAAGATTGAAATAGACAGAGTCCATCGTGCCCTCGCCCCTACCCCCCAAAATGCACAAAAACCAAGAGATGTAATTTGTAAACTACATAGATATCCAGTGAAAGAAGCCATCATGAAAGCAGCCCGCAATATATACATGGTTGATTTTGAAGGTGCACAAATAGCCTTATTTCCAGATTTACCATATAGAACTCCTTTGCAACGCAGAATGATTAAACCCTTGTTGGAAGTTCTACAAGCAGCTGATGTTAAATATCGCTGGGGATATCCCTCTAAGGTTGTAGCAACCCGGAATGGGAAAACAGCAACACTTAAAATGAAAGATGACTTGCAACACTTCATAGAGGTGCTGGAGCTCCCCCTGGTGGACTTCTCTGATTTGAGCTTGAATAACTACAAACCAACACTACAGCAACCAGAACGATGGCAACAAGTGGCAGTTAAAAGTTAATGGAAAATTGATATGGATGTGGATAAGACAGGACTATAATCTGGTCATAGAAAGAAATGCCTGTGGTGTGGTGTAAAGTGAAAAAGGCGAAGAGGAAAGGAGCAGATTGCCTAGAGTTAAATGGGGGGGGGGGTGTTTTGGGCGGGGGAGAGGTTGTTTCCCCCCCCCTGTTCTCTCTTAATCCCCCACCCCCTTCTTTTTTTTTAATCCCTTTTATTAGCCCCTTTTTAATTTTTTTTATTTTTCCCCTTCTTTCCCCCCAATTTTTTTTTGTTTTCTCCCCTTTGGTGGGAATTTTTGAGTCAATACACTGAAATACACCAAAAAAATTATCTAAATATATAAACAGCCCGGGGTTCCTGTTCATTTTTTTATTCATCTTTCCCCAGTGGATCGGTCCCGAGACAAGGGACTTTGTTTTCTGCCAAAAGGGGGAGGGGGGGGCGCCAGGCAGAGGTGGTGCACCTCTGCCCAGATTCACCCTCCCTTTAGGGACAGTGGCATAGCGGGTCATGGTTTTTAGATGGTTTTGTGTGTTTTTTTTCTTCTCCTCCTCCTTCTTCTCATCAGATGCATCCAAGGTGAGAGAGCTCAGAAGGCCGAGTGCAGACACCGATCAGGCACAGCAGTACAATAAGAGATTCATGGAAGAATTGAGAGAATGGCAGGTAGAATGAAGATTGTATCAATGTAATGTGAGAGGGCTTTGTTCGATTGGTAAGAGGGGCCGCCTCTGCAATGAACTGCATCCTATGAAGGCAGAGATCATTTTTTTGCAAGAGACACACTTCAAGACACACGTGCAGACTAAACACAGCAAACCATGAACAGGCAAGAATGCAAATAATAAACAGCAACCCCAAACACCTAATCTAATTAACTAACTATATATATATATATATATATATATATATATATATATATATATATATATATATATACACACACACACAAGGAAAGGGAACACATATAAACAACAAGGCAGGGACGAGAGACAAGGGGAACAGGAGGCCAGATGGAGGAAGAAGCAGAAGCAAGGTGGAGCCGAAGCCAGGAATCAGGGGACAAGTCTCAGGAACCGGGTACAGGAAACAGAGTCCAGGACAGGGCAGGAAGCAGATCAGGAATGGGTTTCAGGCAACAGATCAGATCAGGTAGGGACAAGGCTTGCAGGGAGGAATTCTGCAGCACTGAGCCTCAGTGAAGGGTGGGCTTATATACTCCCAGCAGTTCCACATCAGGTGCAACTTGATGACTAGAATGTCCATCGGCTGGGAGACACTCACTGGTGGTCACCGGAACTGCACCCTTTGATGCCGAAAGAAACAGTGACACCAGCAGGCAGTCCAAGCAATAACATTGTTCCTGACAGACCGGTCTAAACTACGTGGCATGTTCACCAATGCCAGGAGCCTGGCAGACAAGATGGGTGAACTAGAGATACTTTTGTACTAGGAGGATTTGGATTTTGTGGGAATTTCATAGACCTGGTTCAACAGCTCTTATGATTGGCTGGCAAACATTTAAGGGTATACCCTTTATCGCAAAGGATAGAGAGGGTAAAAAGGGGAGGGGTATGCTTATATATCAAGAATAATGTACAAGTGAATGTGAGAGATGACATCACTAACGGAGCTAGGGAGGAGGTGGAGTGCTTATGGATAGAGCTCCAAAGGGATGAAGCTAAGGGGAAAATAATACTGGGAGTATGCTATAGGCCCCCTAACCTGATTGGAGGAAGAGGAGACAGATCTGCTATCACAATTTGGATGAGCAGCAAGGATGGGAAGTGTTATCATAATGGGGGATTTTAATTATCCAGACATAGACTGGGCGGAGGGAAAGGCGCAGTCATCTAAGGCTCGCCAGTTCCTAAATGTCTTGCAGGACAATTTCTTGGGTCAGATGGTAGATGCACCAACTAGAAATAAAGTATTACTGTATCTACTGATTACCAATACTACAGACCTGATCACGGATGTGGAAATACGGGGCAATTTAGGTAAAAGCGATCACAGGTCAATTGGCTTCAGTATAAATCACACAAATAGGAAACATAAGGGGAGTACAAAGACACTGAATTTCAAAGGAGCCAAATTCCCTAAACTACAAACCTTGCTAAAAGGCATAAATTGGGATAAAAGAACGCGGTGTAGAGATGGGTTTGCTTTAAGAGCATATTAAATAAGGGCATTAGCAAATGGAGCTCATTGGGTAATAAATTTAAAGGAATGAACAAAACTCCTGGATGGCTTAACTCCAATGTAAAAATGCATATAAAAGCAAAGGAGAAGGCCTTCAAAAAATACAAGGTTAAGGGATCATCATCAGCATTCATACTTTATAAAGCATGAAACAAGAAATTTAAGGGTGTAATAAGGACGGCTAAGATAGAACATGAAAGACACATAGCAGAGGAAAGCAAAAAAAAAAAAAAAATCCCAAGAAATTCTTTAAGTATGTAAACAGTAGAAAAGGGAGGACAGACCATATTGGCCCCATAAAGAAAGGAAGGACATCTGGTTACAAAGGATAAGGAGATGGTGAAGGTATTGAAATTGATCTCAGTCTTCACAAGGGAATCGGGGGGGCTTCAGTAACCAAAACTGCAGTGTTTATCCTCATGACACATCACAGGAAGCCCCTCCATGGTTAACAGAGGACAGAATTAGAATTATACTTAGGAAACTTAACATTAATAAATCACCGGGACCAGATGGCTTGCACCCGAGGGAACTTTGGGAACTCAGTCAAGTAATTGCCAGACCATTGTTCCTAAATTTTACTGACAGTCTACTGACTGGAATGGTGCCAGCTGATTGGAGAAAAGCCAATGTAGCACCAATATTTAAATAGGGCCCAAAGTACATCCCTGGGAATTACAGACCCGTTAGCCTAACATCAATAGTATGTAAACTCTTGGAGGGGATGATAAGGGACTATATACAAGATTTTAGTAATGAGAACGGTATCATTAGCAGTAATCAGCATGGATTCATGAAGAATCGTTCTTGCCAAACCAATCAAGTAACCTTCTATGAGGAGGGGAGTTGCCATCTAGATAAAGGAAGGCTCTTAAAAACGTGGTGTATCTGGATTTTGCAAAAGCATTTCACACAGTTCTCCGTGAATGTTTACTGTACAAAATAAGGTCCATTGGCATGGACCATAGGGTGAGTACATGGATTAAAAACTGGCTACAAGGGCGAGTTCAGAGGGTGGTGATAAATGGGGAAGTACTCAGAATGGTCAGGGGTGGGTATTGGGGTCCCCCAGGGTTCTGTGTTGGGACCAATCCTGTTTAATTACTTCATAAACTACCTTCTCCGCAGGATGTGGAAACCTTGCAAAAAGATCTGAACAAATGAATGGGGTGGGCAACTACAAGGCAAATGAGGTTCAATGTAGAAAAATGTAAAATGAACCATATGGGTGGCAAAAATATGAATGCAATCTATACGGGGGGACCTCTGGGGGAATCTAGGTTGGAAAAGGACCTGGGGTCCTAGTAGATGATAGGTTCAGCAATGGCATGCAATGCCAAGCTGCTGCTAACAAAGCAAACATAATATTGGAATGCATTAAAAAGGGGATTAACTCCAGAGATAAAATGATAATTCTCCCGCTCTACAAGACTCTGGTCCGGCCGCACCTGGAGTATGCTGTCCAGTTCTGGGCACCAGTCCTCAGGAAGGATGTACTGGAAATGGAGCGAGTACAAAGAAGGGCAACAAAGCTAATAAAGGGTCTGGAGGATATTAGTTATGAGGAAAGGCTTACAAGGACTGAACTTATTCTCTCTGGAGAAGAGACGCTTGATAGGGGATATGATTTCAATATACAAATACCATAATGATGACCCCCGCAATAGGGATAAAACTTTTTTGTGGAAGGGAGTTTAACAAGACTCGTGGCCACTCATTAAAATTAGAAGAAAAGAGGTTTAACCTTAAACTACGTAGAGGGTTGTTTACTGTAAGAGCGGCAAGGATGTGAAATTCCCTTCCACAGGCAGTGGTCTCCGTGGGGGGCATCGATAGTTTCAAGAAACTATTAGAGAAGCACCCGAACGACCGCAACATACAGGGATACACAATGTAATACTGACATATAATCACACACATAGGTTGGACTTGTGTCTTTTTTCAACCAAACCTACTATGTAACTATGTAATATGCATCACCACTAACGAAGACAACACTACTAGTGATGGCCCGAAACTCCCATGGAACGTTTAGAAAACGCGGACCGCGAACGAGGCCGACCGTTCGCGAAACCGAACGTTCGCCTCCCATTGAAGTCAATGGGGCCCGCGGCGAACGTTCGGTTTCAAACCTTTAGGTCGAATTTGAAGCCACGAGGTAATTATTAGCAGGGAAAACATAGTCCCACCACTTGGCCAATGACATAATACATGTATGAGGTGAATCGAGGGATCGATAACTACAAGCATTTTTTTTTATTTGGGAAATTGTTCTGACAATTCAGGACTGTGAAGCGCATGAAGGCAATGGAGGAGAGGGAAGGTCAGGGACCAGGGTAGGCAAAGAAGAGGGTGCAGGAGATGATCACCAGCAGCGTCACATACAGCAATGACACATGCACCGTGATGGAGTCATCTGACAACAGCACCGTGATAGAGGGCACTGACATCAGCAGCGTGACATAAAGCATTAACACCAGCACCGTGACATACAGCATTGACAGCAACACCGTGATAGAGAGTACTGACATCAGAAGCGTGACATTAAGCACTGACATCAGCACCGTGATATACAGCACTGACAGCAGCACCGTGATAGAGAGTACTGACATCAGCAGCGTGACATACAGCACTGACAGCAACACCGTGATAGAGTACTGACATCAGAAGCGTGACATTAAGCACTGACATCAGCACCGTGATATACAGCACTGACAGCAGCACCGGGATAGAGAGCACTGACATCAGCAGCGTGACATACAGCACTGACAGCAACACCGTGATAGAGAGTACTGACATCAGAAGTGTGACATTAAGCACTGACATCAGCACCGTGATATACAGCACTGACAGCAGCACCGTGATAGAGAGTACTGACATCAGAAGCGTGACATAAAGCATTAACACCAGCACCGTGACATACAGCATTGACAGCAACACCGTGATAGAGTACTGACATCACAAACGTGACATTAAGCACTGACATCAGCACCGTGATATACAGCACTGACAGCAGCACCGTGATAGAGGGCACTGACATCAGAAGCGTGACATTAAGCATTAACACCAGCACCGTGACATACAGCATTGACAGCAACACCGTGATAGAGAGTACTGACATCAGAAGCGTGACATTAAGCACTGACATCAGCACCGTGATATACAGCACTGACAGCAGCACCGTGATAGAGAGTACTGACATCAGAAGCGTGACATAAAGCATTAACACCAGCACCGTGACATACAGCATTGACAGCAACACCGTGATAGAGAGTACTGACATCAGAAGCGTGACATTAAGCACTGACATCAGCACCGTGATATACAGCACTGACAGTAGCACCGTGATAGAGAGCACTGACATCAGCAGCGTGACATACAGCACTGACAGCAACACCATGATAGAGAGTACTGACATCAGAAGCGTGACATAAAGCATTAACACCAGCACCGTGACATACAGCATTGACAGCAACACCGTGATAGAGTACTGACATCACAAACGTGACATTAAGCACTGACATCAGCACCGTGATATACAGCACTGACAGCAGCACCGTGATAGAGGGCACTGACATCAGAAGCGTGACATTAAGCATTAACACCAGCACCGTGACATACAGCATTGACAGCAACACCGTGATAGAGAGTACTGACATCAGAAGCGTGACATTAAGCACTGACATCAGCACCGTGATATACAGCACTGACAGCAGCACCGTGATAGAGAGTACTGACATCAGAAGCGTGACATAAAGCATTAACACCAGCACCGTGACATACAGCATTGACAGCAACACCGTGATAGAGAGTACTGACATCAGAAGCGTGACATTAAGCACTGACATCAGCAGCGTGATATACAGCACTGACAGCAGCACCGTGATAGAGAGCACTGACATCAGCAGCGTGATATACAGCACTGACAGTAGCACCGTGATAGAGAGTACTGACATCAGAAGCGTGACATAAAGCATTAACACCAGCACAGTGATATACAGCACTGACAGCAGCACCGTGGTAGAGAGTACTGACATCAGAAGCGTGACATTAAGCACTGACATCAGCACCGTGATATACAGCACTGACAGCAGCACCGTGATAGAGGGCACTGACATCAGAAGCGTGACATACAGCACTGACATCAGCACAGTGATATACAGCACTGACAGCAGCACCGTGATAGAGAGTACTGACATCAGAAGCATGACATTAAGCACTGACATCAGCGCCGTGATATACAGCACTGACAGCAGCACCGTGATAGAGAGCACTGACATCATCAGCGTGATATACAGCACTGACAGCAACACCCTGATAGAGAGTACTGACATCAGAAGCGTGACATAAAGCATTAACACCAGCACAGTGATATACAGCACTGACAGCAGCACCGTGGTAGAGAGTACTGACATCAGAAGCGTGACATTAAGCACTGACATCAGCACCGTGATATACAGCACTGACAGCAGCACCGTGATAGAGGGCACTGACATCAGAAGCGTGACATACAGCACTGACATCAGCACAGTGCTATACAGCACTGACAGCAGCACCGTGATAGAGAGTACTGACATCAGAAGCATGACATTAAGCACTGACATCAGCACAGTGATGTACAGCACTGACAGCAGCACCGTGATAGAGAGTACTGACATCAGAAGCGTGACATTAAGCACTGACATCAGCACCGTGATATACAGCACTGACAGCAGCACCGTGATAGAGAGTACTGACATCAGAAGCGTGACATTAAGCACTCACACCAGCACCGTGATATACAGCACTGACAGCAGCACCGTGATAGAGAGTACTGACGTCTGAAGCGTGACATTAAGCACTGACATCAGCACCGTGATATACAGCACTGACAGCAGCACCATGACATTAAGCACTCACACCAGCACCGTGATATACAGCACTGACAGCAGCACCGTAAGCAGCCCCAGGAGTAAGTCAGCACAGCACAGGGATGGTGTGATCCCCTCATAATAAGAACCCCCAGGAGGAAGTCAGCACAGCACAGGGATGGTGTGATCCCCTCATAGTAAGCAGGCCCAGGAGAAACTCAGCACAGCACAGGGATGGTGTGATCCGATCATAATAAGCAGGCCCAGGAGAAACTCAGCACAGCACAGGGATGGTGTGATCCCCTCATAGTAAGCAGGCCCAGGAGAAACTCAGCACAGCACAGGGATGGTGTGATCCCCTCATAAGAAGAACCCCCAGGAGGAAGTCAGCACAGGACAGGGATGGTGTGATCCCCTCATAGTAAGCAGGCCCAGGAGAAACTCAGCACAGAACAGGGATGGTGTGATCCCCTCATAATAAGCAGGCCCAGGAGTAAGTCAGCACAGCACAGGGATGGTGTGATCCCCTCATAGTAAGCAGGCCCAGGAGGAAGTCAGCACAGCACAGGCATGGTGTGATCCCCTCATAGTAAGCAGGTAAGCAGGCCCAGGAGAAACTCAGCACAGCACAGGGATGGTGTGATCCCCTCATAATAAGAACCCCCCAGGAGGAAGTCAGCACAGCACAGGGATGGTGTGATCCCCTCATAGTAAGCAGGCCCAGGAGAAACTCAGCACAGCACAGGGATGGTGTGATCCCCTCATAATAAGAACCCCAAGGAGGAAGTCAGCACAGCACACGGATGGTGTGATCCCCTCATAGTAAGCAGGCCCAGGAGAAACTCAGCACAGAACAGGGATGGTGTGATCCCCTCATAATAAGCAGGCCCAGGAGAAATAAGGTAGTGCACCTCAACCCTATGTATTATGGACCGATAACAGTCCTTATAGAATAGCAGACTGTACCTCACTCAACTCTATGTACTGTAGCACCCTAGACCAAGTTACCAGTCCTTATAAGGGCAGCACAGTGGTGTAGTGGTTAGCACTATCGCCTAGCAGCAAGAAGGGTCGCTGGTTCAAATCCCAACCACGACACTACCTGCCCGGAGTTTGCATGTTCTCCCTGTGCCTGCGTGGGTTTCCTCCGGGTACTCTGGTTTCCTCCCACAATCCAAAGACATGCAGGTAGGTTAATTGGCTTCTGTCCAAAATTGGCCCAGTATAAGTATGGGGACCTTGGCTTGTGGGCTCTTTGAGGGTAGGGAAAGATGTGGGAGTGCAATGTACAGGGATAGGGACAATTGTAGACACTCACTCAGGTTGAACTGGATGGACCGGTGTCTTTATTCAACCTTACTAACTATGAAACTATGAAACTATAAGAACTTTTGTAGACCAAGCAGGTTGTGTGTTAGTGATTAGCAGACTGTACGTCAGTCCCTATACCAATGAAGGACTGCTGCAGTATAGGGCAGCAGTCAGCAGTAGTGCACCTCAACCCTATCTATTGTGGACCGATAGCGGTCCTTACAGAACAGCAGACTGTACCGCACTCAACCCTATGTACTGTAGCACCCTAGACCAAGTTACCAGTCCTTATAAGAACTTTTGTGGACCAAGCAGGTTGTGTGTTAGTGATTAGCAGACTGTACGTCAGTCCCTATACTCCTGAAGGACTGCTGCAGTATAGGGCAGCGGTCAGCAGTGGTGCACCTCAACCCTATCTATTGTGGACCGATAGCGGTCCTTACAGAACAGCAGACTGTACCGCACTCAACCCTATGTACTGTAGCACCCTAGACCAAGTTACCAGTCCTTATAAGAACTTTTGTGGACCAAGCAGGTTGTGTGTTAGTGATTAGCAGACTGTACGTCAGTCCCTATACCAATGAAGGACTGCTGCAGTATAGGGCAGCAGTCAGCAGTAGTGCACCTCAACCCTATCTATTGTGGACCAATAGCGGTCCTTACAGAACAGCAGACTGTACCGCACTCAACCCTATGTACTGTAGCACCCTAGACCAAGTTACCAGTCCTTATAAGAACTTTTGTGGACCAAGCAGGTTGTGTGTTAGTGATTAGCAGACTGTACGTCAGTCCCTATACCAATGAAGGACTGCTGCAGTATAGGGCAGCAGTCAGCAGTAGTGCACCTCAACCCTATCTATTGTGGACCGATAGCGGTCCTTACAGAACAGCAGACTGTACCGCACTCAACCCTATGTACTGTAGCACCCTAGACCAAGTTACCAGTCCTTATAGGAACTTTTGTGGACCAAGCAGGTTGTGTGTTAGTGATTAGCAGACTGTACGTCAGTCCCTATACCAATGAAGGACTGCTGCAGTATAGGGCAGCGGTCAGCAGTGGTGCACCTCAACCCTATCTATTGTGGACCGATAGCGGTCCTTACAGAACAGCAGACTCTACTGCACTCAACCCTATGTACTGTAGCACCCTACACAAACCAAGTTACCAGTCCTGATAAAGAGCTTTGTGGAACAAGTGAGTTGTGAATGATTAGCAGACTGCAGCAGAAGGGCAGCAGTCAAGTATAATATTCTTTCTATATTTGGAAGAAAGAATATTATACGTGTACAAGCCTATTACCGTACCACTGATACCAGTCCTGAAAAGAACCTTTGTGGAACTAATAGTAACAGCAAGTCTTTAAACTGACCCTCACTGCCTGACAACACTGCTTCCTTCCTGTCCCTATACAAAGTGGCAAAAAAGAGTAGACTGGAACGATTAGTGGTTACTGGAACAGCTCTTTTGTGGACCTGATAGTAACAGCTAATGATGATGATGATGAAAGACTAATCTGGCTGTCCCTGTAGCACACACCGTCCTTTCCCTTTCTCTAAACTGACAAAAGACACTCAGGCTGCTGCAACAATCAGTAGCACAGCAAACCTATATACACCTAACATCTATACCAGTCCTGAAAAAAACTTTTGTGTACCAAATAGCTAGCGTTTTATCTGTCCCTACTCCACACAGCAACCTTTCCCTATAGTGACAGAAGAAAGAATGTAAAATGGCCACCGGATCGGGTGTATTTATAGGTTAGGGGGAATGTCCAAGTGTTCATGTGCTGTCATGTCTCAATTGGCTGTCCTGTACCCCATGATCGACGTGTCATCATAGGTCAAAGTTCTTTTACACATTAAACACGTAAGTCCGCCGGGGCGAACGACGGGAAAAGGCGAGCGAACGAGCAGACCGCGAACGACCGAAATTCGCCGCGAAACGACCGCCGGGCGAACCGTTCGCCCATCACTAAACACTACCCATTTGGGATAAAATGAATAGTACAGTAAAGTTTGCCCCCCAATATCCCCTATAATACCATTGGAAGTATTTCCATGGTTTTCACCGGGGGAAGAGAAAGGGAGTTTTGATGGGGAATGGACGGGAAGGGTATTTGTGCTGGCCTGGCCCCACGGGGTAAATTGCTTCCATTGGTAGATTTGGTTCAAATACTGGGGGAAGTACCAATGACTGTATGGAAATACCATCAACTGACAGACTTGTTCAATAAGTGGAAGCCCCAGATTAGGCCAGCGAACCCGCTTACTACTTTTGAGGAATGGTGTAATAACTTATCAGAGCCGGGTCATATGTTGTCTCGAATGTATAGGCTGGTTCTGAGCACCCAAAATATGACGACTCCCTATTTCATTTGAGAATGGGAAAAACGACTGGGCTATAATTTTATATCATAACAAATTAAAAGGGTGATGGGAGCGACACACCATACTTCAATAAGTTCCCATATACAGGAGAAGTCTTACAAGTTCCTGACAAGATGATATCGTACACCGGTTAGATTGGCTCAGATATATCCATCGGTGAATGTTAATTGCTGGAGGGGATGTAACCAAAGGGGTTCATTTCAGTATTTATGGTGGCACTGCCCAAAGATTAACACTTAGACCTATAGAATTCTCTCCATTACATTTTCTTTTTCATGGGATGCCATCATCTTCTAGGTTTTATAAGAGAAGTGTTACTCCCCATTTACTAAATGCAGCTAAAATATTGATACGTAGATTTTTGTAACAGTCTGGATGTCGCACTGTAATGGATTGGAAAAGGGAGGTAGAACAAATTATCGAAGAAGAGAGATGGATACATATGGTTAAAGACCAACAGAATAAATGTAAAGATACATGGGCAGAATGTCTGTATTACTCCTCAGAATAGGGGTGGATTAAACCCTTTGGGGGCAATCCTGCGATATGGATCGTATAGTCTACAGGATGCATGAATGAATGAATGAATGAAATACTTGTATAGCGCACAATGCGAACTGAATCGCCTCTAGGCGCTGTGGCGAGCTTTGATCATCTGCTAAAAGAGGAAGGTCTTGATTTTTTTCCTAAAAGCCAGGTGATTTTCTTCCAGGCGGATGTTTTTTTTTTTTTTTTTTCAAAATGTTTTATTCAAGTTTTACCAAGTATCTACAAACATTGGTTACACGGTAAATAAACAATCATTGTATGTAGTACAGAAGCATAGTTGATAAGTAAACTTACAATGCGTAAGTATAACTGATTAAATATAGTATAGAGCCAAAGAAGTAAATGAAATAAAATAAAATAAAATAAAATAAATTATGTGCTGAAGTATGTTAGTGTAGGCCGGGTAAAAGAAGAACAAATGGTTATACCCTCCAAATAGGAAGAATGATACAGTATATGTGGGTCGGGTAATAATGTTAGGTTTATAAAGGTCTCGTCATTATAAAGTAGAAACAGTAGTGAAAACAAAAGTATAAAGATATAAGCTGTACAGTGTTGAATCTATTATTCAGAACACCATCTCCGGTCACCCCTGCTGGGATCTGACTGTGACCGGTGATGGGACCTATTAGGGATTCCCAGAAGACTGATGATCAACGCCGTACTGCCCTTAGTAGAGCACTAGTCTCGAGTCAATAGTGATAGAGGACAGCTGTTCTCTGGAAGGGAAAAGGGGGGAGAAATGTCAAAAGATCTTGGTGTAGTGCAGCGTGAGTATGGGGTCGAATGGCATTGAAAAAGGTATCGAGTGAGGTGTGTCTAATGTTTGGTCTATTGAGTTAGGGGGCAGGCGGAGGGCGGTTATCAGGATGGGGGTTGTGTGTTGGGATAGAATGGATTTGTCCAGGTAGCCCAGAAGATCTGAAGTGTTTCCAAACAGCCCAAGTTTGCCCATAAATGTTCGGGGTGTCTTTGGCCTGGTGAATAAGTTCTTCCATCTCCGAAATTTTGTCTACCCTTTTTATCCAATCTGTTATGGTAGGGGGAGATGTAGATCTCCAGAGCACCGGGATGCAGAGGTTGGCTGCGTTAATGAGGTGAATGGTCAGGGATTTGGAGTAGCTCCGGGTTGTAGTAGGACTGTAATGTAATAGGAATTGGGCGGGAGTCATGTCAGGGGAATAGGTGGTAATTTGAGAAATCAATCGGTGTATTTCAGTCCAAAACATTTGCAATAGGGGGCATTCCCACCAAATATGGAGCAAAGTGCCCAAAAGCTTTATTGCATCTCCAGCACGTCGGGGGGACAGCTGGAGAGAATTTATGGATTTTGTCAGGGGTTCTATACCATTTAGCATAAATTTTGTATCGGTTTTCCTGAGTAGAGACGTTTACAGAACCCTTGTGTATATTGTGATATATTATTTCCCAGTCCGCTGGTGAAAGATCTAGGTGCAAATCGGATTCCCATTGTCGGACAGTTTTGTCTGTTTTAATTTCATGGGAGGAGAAAAGAAGCGAGTAGACTGTGGATATAACATGTCTTTGAGGTTCAGTACTAGCGCACATGGATTCAAAGGGTGTAAGGTCTCTATGCCATTGAGCACCAAGTTTCGAATTTTGGAAGAAATGCCGTAATTGCAAATATTTGAAAAATGGGATTTGGTATTCAGAGAAAGCGGAGATCATAAGTTGATGAGATAGGAGTTTGCCATTGTGGAAGAAGTTAGAGGCTCTTGGTTTAGGGCCAGAAGATGTAGTGTGCGGTGAACATAGATGAAGACCCGGAGGAAATTCAGGGTTTTGATTCAGTGGGGTCAATGGGCCATATGTGGGGACCAGCTTCAGAGGTGTGCAGGCTTGTTGAAAACGCAGGAGTGAAGCGTTTATGAAGGGGTGAGTGGTAAGCTCGCATGGAATATGGGATTTATGTATCCATGGCAGATTTTCTAAAGGAAGGTAAGAGAAAGCCTGTTCTAGTCCGACCCAATCTTTGTGAAGTGCATGGGAGTGCCAGTCTAAAATTCTGTTTAAGTGACATGCAAGATAATATTTTTGTATATCTGGAACCCCAAGGCCTCGAAAGTTTTTAGGTAGCGTAAGTTTTTGCCAGCTGATTCTAGGGGGCCCGGACTTCCAAATAAAAAGTCTACATAGATTGTTGTAAGAACGAAAAAAGGAGGGAGGTAAGTTAATAGGGATAGCCTGAAGCAAATAAAGTATCCTTGGCAAAATGTTCATTTTTAAAATGGCCATTCTGCCAAACCATGAGAAGGGACTCACTTTCCATTTCTGTAGGTCAGTTTGAATAGAATGAAGGAGTGGCTGAAATTTTTTAGCATATAGGGAATTTAAGGTGGAAGGAATTTGTATGCCTAGGTATGTAATGGCTTCTTTTGCCCATCTAAAGGGGAAGTTGAGAGTACATTGATTTACTAATGAGGGCGGTAGGGAAATGTTGAGGGCTGTCGATTTACTGAAATTCATTTTCAAGTTGGAGAGGACTTGGAAAAGGTTAAAATCATTTAATAAATTGGGAATAGAGGTGATGGGGTCCGAAAGGAAGAGTAGAATGTCATCAGCATACGCTGCTATTTTATATATTTTGTGTTTAATTGACAAGCCTTTTACGTCCGGATTGTCCCTAAGTTTGCGGAGTAAAGGTTCCATCGTGAGTATAAAGATTAGAGGTGAAAGGGGGCAACCTTGACGAGTACCATTGGAAATGAAGAAGGCGTTCGACAGGCAGCCATTGATTCTGATTTTAGCCGTGGGGGACGAATAGAGGACCATTATCATCCACAGTAAAAGTTGTGGGATTCCTATTGTCCGAAGGGTTTCCTCCATATAGTCCCAAGCTACCCTGTCGAACGCCTTCTCAGCATCAAGGGACAGCAGAAAGCCAGGAGTGGCCGTGGTAGTGAGCCAGTGATGGATATTTAGCGCTTTTATGGTATTGTCCCTCGCTTCCCTGCCAGGGACAAAACCAACCTGATCTAGGTCAATTAATTGAGGGAGATGGGGCAAGATACGGTTGGCTAATATTTTGACGTATATCTTGAGATCCACATTAAGCAATGAAATGGGGCGGTAGTTATTTACTAGCAATGGGTCTTTATTAGGTTTAGGTATAAGGGTAATATGGGCTTCTAAAAAATCTTTCGGTAAATCGTCGGTTTTTGAGAGGTGGTTGAAAGTATTAACCATATGAGGGATTAAAAGATCTTGGAAAGTCTTATAGTAGCTTACAGAGAAGCCATCAGGTCCGGGGCTCTTTCCAGGCTTCATTTGTTTCAGGGCATTTAGAGTTTCAGCGACAGTAATTTGGGTATTTAAGGCAGCGGACTCTTCGCTTGTGAGGGGAGTGGGAGCATATTGTTGTAAGAATGTGCGAATAAAAGTCGTACGGTCCGTCAAGGAGGTAGGTTTTTGTGGGGAGGAAAGGTTATATAGTTTTGAGAAATAGTGGACAAATTTGTCCACTATGTCTCCCGTTTTGGAGATTTTTTCCCCTGTATTACTTCTGAGCTCGTGTATAGTGTGTATTGCCTTTTTAGCCTGGAGGGCTCTAGCTAGTAGCTTCCCTGACTTGTTACTGTGTTCATAGAAGATTTTCTGGGAGAGGGTGAATTTTCGTTTCATTTTTTTATGAAGCTCTGCCAGAAGTTCTTCTCGTGCGTTTGTCAGTTCTGTAAACACGGTAGCAGCCAAAGAGGCTTTGTGTTTCTTTTCCAGGTTATGTATGCGTTTAGCCAAGGCCTCAATGTGAGCTTTTCTGAGTTTGTTTCGAGAGGCTGACAAAGATATGAAATCCCCTCTAAGGACGCATTTGTGGGCTGCCCAAAGCATACTTGGAGTGGAGTCTTCCCTGGAATTTTCTAGTTTTTTCTAGTTTTCAAGTAATTGGAAAGATTTTGGGAAATAGATTGGACTATATCAGAATCTGTGAGTAAGGAATTATCGAGACGCCAAATGCGTGTATGAGTTGTAAAAGTCGGAATAGACAGGGTCACGGAGATCGAGTTATGATCTGAGATGATTTTTGGGTCAATGGTGGCTTTAGTCAGGAATGATAATTTGTTTTGGGAGAGAAAGAAATAGTCAAGTCTCGAGTATTTGTTGTGGGGGGGGAGAAAAAAAGGTAAAGTCTTTTACATTAGGGTGTAACGTGCGCCATGCATCATGAAGTAGAAGGTCGTGGAATTGTAACTTTATCGCACGTAGTGTCTTATATGCAATAGTGGTGGTGCCTGAAGAGGTATCTAGAGAGGGGTTAAGGGCAACACTTAGGTCTCCGCCTACAATGAGGGTGCCAGATTTAAATAGGGTTAGGTGTTGGAAGGTGTTGCATATGAAAGTGACTTGATGTGAGTTAGGTGCATACATATTTGCCAAGGTTATGGGTTTGTTGTGTAGCATTCCTTTTAGAAATAGAAACCTGCCCTGGTCGTCTTACAGAGTGTCATCAATTTTAATTGGGCAGTGTCTGGAAATTAGAATAGAAACTCCCTTGGATTTAGCATCATTGTTAGGTGCGTGATACACCGTGGGAAAGTGTTTGCTGTATTGTTTTGGGATGCTATCCGCCCTAAAATGAGTTTCTTGGACAAGAACAATATGAGCTTTGGAGTGATGTATAGCAGATAAGAATTTTGTTCGCTTTTCGGGTGTGTTGAGGATGTTAATGGAGTATAGTTTGAGCTGTAAGTGGGAAGAGGTGTCCGGATGCATTGTCAGATTTGAATTCATGGTAGCCCAATCGGGGTAGGGGGGAGAGAATGGGGAAGTGCGTAGCTGAAAGTGTGAGACAACGTGTCCGGGTATATAGATGAACTAAAGAACGGTGATTACCGGTGTTTTCTTTTCTTTTTGTTTCTTACAATAAAAAAAAAAGGGGGGGGGAGGGGAGTACCAAACCGATGAGACAGTAGGAGCGGGGGTAACACCCTGTCTCGTAAATATGAGGATCGGTAGATGTACAGTGCGGGGACCGCAAATCTTCCCTATTCCGGAAGGATCTGCAGTTAACACGCACTGAGTGGGGGTCGGCTCTAGCTGGACCGGGAAGATGGATAGAAAGTAAATACAAAAGATGTATCGCTAGTATGCTACCTCACTACAGTACAAGTGAAAGGAGGAGGAAAACATTGTAGAACAATTGTATGGGGAATTAAGGGAACCTGTCGCAGTTTTAGCAACTATATAGGTGTTTATATATACCTTGAGGAACTGTAGGATGAAGCTCTTCAGCAATGTAAAAACCTTCTGAAAGATGAATCCTAGTGTGAAACACTAAACACGAAAGGCATAAGCAAGGGTTGGACTAACGCCACTAAGTAGGAATATGCCGAACTGAACTATAACTCAGGAAAGAGAAAGACATCTAACGGATATCAATAAGCAATACATATTTACCACTAAGATATATAGGGTAGAGCAGGAATCCAAAATAGTGAAGTACCCCAGATAGGGTGAGCGATCTGCGTGAAAGGGGAAACTACATATGTGACATGGTGTAGCAATGTCCAGCTATTGCAAATTTAACCTTTACAAACTGACTATGAAAGAAAGGATCGTATGTTCTGAATGAGACCAGCGGTTATATAGAGCTTCTCAAAGGGAACCAAGTGTCAGTTAGTCATCAACAAGTATCCTCTTGGACGACAAGTATTATAGTGTACTATAGTCATGAATAGGTAAGAAAACAGAACTTGCAGTGTTAAAGTGTTGAAGCGCTGGGAGCGACATCTTAGTTCAGCAGAAGCACCAAAAACTTGCGGGGTGCAGTAATGAAGTGAACGAATGATATAATGGGAAGATTCCAGAACTCGTCAAGCGAGGATGTTAGACATCAGGGAGTGTCGTTGCTGACGTCATCTATTTAGGGCCGGTCTTCTTGTTGCAAGTAATTATGGGAGTTGTAGTAACAGTCATTATAAAACCGCTGCCATGCAAAGTGAGAGTGACCAGCGGGAGAGAGGCATAGAACTGAGGGGGAGATAAACAGCATGGATATTCATAGAGTCAGCAATATACCGTATTATAATCTTGCCGGTGTAAAGGCAATATGGTATATATGATGAAGATCCGGTATAAGTAAGGGGTATTTAACAGAGAACGTTCTAAAAGTTAAACATGGAGAACAAGGAATAAACTTTGTATAAACCTTGTGGTATAATCTCAGCTGACTAATGAGTTGTCAGGTACCTGTGGACGCAATCAGCGATCTCTTCTAGCTCTCCGACCGTTTGGTGTGTAGGACGGGCTATGAGCATGGTAAGGACCTCTAGGCAAGCTGCAAGCATCCGTGGCTGATGGGGATCTGCGCCGCCGATAAGTGCCGAATTGAGCATCCATTGGTTCGGCCGGTGGTGGATTCTTTTGCACTGCAGAGCGTCTGAAATCTGCAAACCAATTTGGTACATCGACCAAAGGGATGTTGAGGCTACTACAGAAGTGAGGCAAATCTTCGGGTACTCTTAAATTAGCAGTGCGACCCTGAGCTGAGGCCGAGAGACAAAATGGGAATTTCCATTTGTAGACAATCCCGTTTGCGCGGAGCACGTCTAGCAGAGGTCTCAGGTCCCTCCGGTGCTGCAGCGTAATGCTGGATAGGTCCTGGTAGATTTGGATCGTGGAACCACCATGAGTAATTTGTGGCGTATCTCCGGCATGTTTGAGGATGTCTTCCTTCAGTTTGAAATCCGGTAAACAGCATATGAAATCCATCGGAGGGTCTGTGGCTCTACCTTTGGGTTTTAATGCACGGTGGATTCTATCCATAGCAATGGGGGTGTGTAGCGGTCTTTTCAGTAAATTATTAAAAATGCTAGTCACAGCGGGTAAAATTTGTTCTCCTTCAACTGTTTCCGGGAGGCCTCTCACCCTCAAATTGTGGCGTTTCCCCCTGTTGTCGAGGTCTTCCATGCGGATATGAACCGATCTTAGTTGTAAGGTGTGAGTGTCCACATAATGTGTCGTTTTCTTTAGTTGGGTATCATGTTTAGAAACAGCGTCTTCCATCACAATCACCCTGTCAGTCAGGGAACGAATGTCTAAGCGGAGCTCAGAGATGGCCGCCGAGAGGGTGTCCTTAATGTCTGCAGCGATGGTTCGCAGATCATGTATATTGAGCTGTGGCTGAGAGGATAATACAGCGGGCTGTGAGTTATCGGGCTCAACTCCCGGCTCAGAGGAGGAAGACAGTGGCGCGTTTCGATGAGGAGACGTTCGGTCCCGCATGAGGCCTTGGTGAGGCGTCGCCATGTCCCCCCTGTTCGCTCGGAACAGGTCCGGTATAGTGTTGCTGGATGTGCGCGAGTTCCCTCGGGGAGAACAGGAGCACGATGTCGGGGAGTTTCTTGAAGCAGTCCCCATCAGGTAATATGTGGAGAGTAGCTATTACCTCCGGTAGTCAGATAGCTTTTCGTGAGGTAGCGGGAGCTCGGGAACTAAGCGTCCATCTTTCAGTCAGGCCAGGCCACCGGCGGATGTTGATTGGTAGAGCATTCCATAGCCGAGGCCCTTGGACAGCGAATCTCCGATCCCCCTTAAATTTGTACCGAGCTTTGGGCACGAGGAGGAGGTTTTTGTTGGCTGATCGAAGACTGCGGTTTGGTGTGTAATGATTTATTTTCTCCATTAGGTATTGCGGAGCTTCTCTATGCACGCATTTGTGGGTGAGGCAAAGGGTCTTGAACGTGATCCGATTTTTTACGGTTAGTCAATGTAAGCTCCTCAGCGAAGGAGAGATGGATTCCCAGGGTTTTTTTCCTGTTATCAGCCTTGCCGCGGTGTTTTGGATCAGTTGTAATCGCGCAAGTTAATATTGTGGTAATCCTATGTAAAGCGAATTTGCGTAGTCCAGACGTGAATTAATGATTGTTCCAACTACCACTGCTTTGTCATTCTTTGGGATAAAGGGGATGAGTCTGCGAAGCATGCCTAGCAGATGATGAGATCCACTGACTACTGCTCCTATTTGCGCATCCATTGACATTTGTGCATCTAAAATAACCCCGAGACTCTTCGCTTTGGTCCTTGGGGAAATAGTCTGCCCAAAGATGGTTGGTGAAGACCAGGAGGTTTTGGTTGCGGGCTTATGATTTGGATGTAAGATATGAAGCTCTGTCTTTGATTCGTTCAGCTGGAGGGATTGGTGGTCATCCAGTCCTCTATTGATTTGAGGCAGTTTTCAAGTTGTTGTTGGTGATCTTTTTTCTCCATTGATCCGGAAATAAAGTTGCGTGTCGTCAGCCTAAGAGTGGAAGCATCTGGTGGGGGGAAATTGGGAGGAGGTGGATTTTTTTCTTTTTTTTCCTTTTTTGTTTTGTGTTGTTTTATGTATTGTTTCTTTTTTCCTCCTCTGGGAGGCACAGTGGAGAGATCATTGATGTCATTAAAGGAAGAGGATAAGTCATAATAGTAAATTAGGCACGGGATGGGCAACACGTAATGGAATCACATAGAGAAAGGTAGACTGAAATGAAAGGTGGAGAGGTATAAAAATGAAATAGTATAGTGAGATTATATTGAATTAAAAAAGTAAACATAATAGGACACAAAAATAGTAATTCGAAATTATACACTTTTTAATTTTTTTTAATTTTTAATTTTAGTTTTTATTTATATTTTTATATATATATATATATATATATATATATATATATATATATATATATATATATATATATATATATATATATATATATATATATATATAATTTATTTATTTTGTATTGTTGGTTGTTTGACACGCGTAATAGGGCGCTGTAAAGCCCCCTTCTTAATTATACTTTGAATAATGTTTTGCACAAATTGAGTTTTGGTTGTGGGTGGGCTTTTTCCTTTTTTTTTTTTCCCCTCTCTTTTGAAGAGCACGTGATCAAGGATCCGGTCTGTTTTCTCGGGGTGGAGGGGTTAGTGTAGTGTATATTGTGCAATGTGTTTTTCTATGTTGCATGTTGGAATTTTCTTAATAAAGAAAAAGTGATTATAAAAAAAAAAACTCAAGACAACAGGCTTTTGCATCTCCCATAGAGGGTTTGCCCAGGCGAAGGCTCTCTCAGAAAGCAAAGATATCATAAAACCTACTTTACTTCTGTCCATGGGAAATGCCTGGGGCAGCATCTCTAAGTATATCCCAACCTGGCAGAGTATATTGGGCTAGTCAGTGTAGTGTATATAGTGCAGAGTATATAGTGCAGTCAGTGTAGTGAATGAATGAATTAAATAATTTGTATAGCGCACAACGCGAACTGAATCGCCTCAAGGCGCTGTGAAGAGCTTTTGTTGTCCAGCTTCTAGAAGAGGAAGGTCTTGAGTTTTTTCCTGAAGGCCAGGTGGTTTTCTTCCAAGCGGATGTTGATGGGTAGAGCGTTCCATAGCTGAGGTCCTTGGACAGCAAATCTCCGTTCCCCCTTTGTACCGGGAGTTGGGAATGAGGAGGAGGTTTTTGTTAGATGATCAAAGACTGCGGTTGGGTGTGTAGAGTTTTATTTTCTCATGTAGGTATTGAGGAGCGTCTCCATGCATGCATTTGTGGGTGAGGCAGTTTTTTTTAGGGGTTTGGGGTTCACACTAGACCCGAAAATTCTAATTCAAACTAGACCCGAAGGGCCTGGTATTGACTGGGGGGGACCCTATGCCCTTTTTTTCATGTTTTTAAATCTGTAACTGGGAGTCCGCAATAAATTACAGCCGCAAGCATGTTTAAATAACATTTCTTTCCTTTAGAAATGTCATCATTGCTGTAGCATGTTTTATACATTGAACAGATGCGCCACTTTACAGGCAGACTAAGGGAACCCCCCAGGCATAATATTTAAAGGAATATTTAACGTTTATTTTTTCACTTTAAGCATCAATAAAATCACTGCTCCTTTAACCACTTCAGCCCGGGAATATTAGGCAGCTTAATGACCAGAGCTCTTTTTACAATAAGGCACTGCGCTGCTTTAACAGGTAATTGCGCGGTCATGCAATGTTTTACCCAAACAAAATTTGCGTACTTTTTTTCCAAAAAATAGAGATTTCTTTTGATGTTATTTGATTGCCTCTGCGATTTTTGTTTTTTGTGATATAAACGGAAAAAGACCAACAATTTTGAAAAAAAAATTATATTTTATACTTTTTGTTATAAAAGAATTCCAATTAACTCAATTGTAGTCATACATTTAGGCCAAAATGTATTCAGCCACATGTATTTGGTAAAACAATGTCAATAAGCGTATATTTATTGGTTTGCGCAAAAGTTATAGCGTCTACAAACTAGGGTACATTTTCTGGAATTGACATATCTTTTAGTTTATGACTGCCTATCTAATTTCTTGAGGTGCTAAAATGACAGGGCAGTACAAACCCCCCCCCAAATAACCCCATTTTTGGAAAGTAGACACCCAAGGAAATTGCTGAGGGGCATGTTGAGCCCATTGAATATTACTTTTTTTGTCACAAGTGTTTGAATAATGACAAAAAATGACACATTGTTGTCACTAAATGATATATTGCTCACACATGCCATGGTTATATGTGGAATTGCACCCCAAAATATTTTCTGCTGCTTCTCCTGAGTACGGAGATACCACATATGTGAGACGTTTTGGGACCCTGAAAACCAATCACCACCTTCAGGATTTCTAACGGCGTAAATTTTTGATTTCACTCCTCACTTCTTATCACAGTTTTGAAGGCCATACAATGCAAAGATGGCAAAATCCCCCCTCAAATTATGCCATTTTGGAAAGTAGACACCCAAAGCTATTTTCTGAGAGGCATGTTGGATCCATGGAATATTTTATATTTTGCCACAAGTTGTGGGAAAATTACAAATCTTTTATTTTTTTTGCACAAAGTTGTCACTAAATGATATATTGCTCACACATGCCATGGATATATGTGGAATTACATGCCGAAATACATTCTGCTGCTTCTCCTGAGTACGGGGATACCACATGTGTGATACTTTTTGGGAGCCTGGCAGTGTACAGGATCACCGCCTTCTGGGTTTCTAAAGGCGTAAAATGGTGATTTTACTCCTCACTACCTATCATAGTTACGGAGGCCCTGAAAAGTCCAGATAGCACAACCCCCCCCCCCCCCCCAATTACCCCATTTTGGAAAGTAGACACCCCAAGGTATTTGCTAAGAGACATAGTGAGTATTTTGCAGCTCACATTTGTTTTTAGAAAATGAAGAAAGTAAAGAAGAACATTTTTTTTTTATTTTTTTCAAATTTAAAAACTTTGTGACAAATAGTGAGATCTGCAAAAAACTCAACATGCCCCCCAGCAAATAGCTAGCTTGGGGTGCCTACTTTCCAAAATTGGGTCATTTGGGGGGGGGGGGGGTTGTCACAATCCTTATATGGGAAGATCTGTGTAGCCATAGATAGTTGCTAATCATTCCGGTAAATTCAATTCAATAGATATATTCTATTGGAATATATATATATATATATATATATATATATATATATATATATATATATATATATATATATATATATATAATTTATTTATTTTTTCAATATGTAAATATGATTACCACTATTTTTATTATGCAATTGTTGCCTTATGAGGAGTTTATGAGTAATCTCCATTAGCAACTGGGAATATTTGTATTATAGATGTATATATGAGGATAAGAAATAAAGACAGTTTATAATAAGTATTAGGTTAACTTGGCTGGATGTGAGCAAATACATGAACAGACTTTTGGTTGGAGTATGTAATTCAATTAAGTTCCTTTTGGCTTACAGATATGCTAAGTGTGTGTTAGGGAGATGTCCTGCTGTTTACCTAACTTGGTATTCAAAGGCCCAGGAAAAGATACCATTTGAGTGTGTGTAGTCGGTACGGGGCCGAATTCATTTGCTAGATAAAGGCTTGTGTATTCTTCCGTGCTAATCAACCATTTATCCATTTTAAAGGGTGGTTGATATGCTTAAAATATTTATTTGATCTGTTCAAGATTGGACAATTTACCCCGGCTAGGACTGTTCATAGTTAAGTGCCCTATTCAAGAGAAGACTTCCTCTTCAATTAAGTTGGCTTCAGACTAATTATCACTAACCAATTAAACCCAAAAGAGGAGGTGCTATTGAGGGGAAATTAAGTTATAAGGAAATTGACCAATCTTGGAAGAGATACGCCCAGGGGAGGAGAGGGCTAACCAATCAGGGTGGTCCTGTGCAAGTCAATGAGAGATGGCCCTTTATTAGTGGGACTCACACAAAGATAGAGGGTAGATGAGACTGACCAGGGCCCTGGACCAGTAAGATATGTAAATTATCAGATCATCTCACAGCACTTAAAGGTATACCTGCTCGTCATATGTCTTGTTTTGTATTGTGATGAATATAATCTGTATTCTTGTTGTATTTTAAACTAATATTTTACTCCCTTGCTTAAGACTATAGATATTTTCTGTGTATTAGATAGACCTGTAACTTACTCTAATAAATGGTGTTATGTTAAAACATTTCCTCCTTGTCCATAGCATTCTCTATTAACTCATATCATATCTTCTGATTAATAAATCAAAAATATAGATTTAAAAGGTTAACAGTGGCGACCAATGAAGGCCAGTACAGGACTGAAAGTATTTAATATAATACCACAATTTGTGTATTAGAGATTAAGCTTATTAAGGGAATTTAAGCTGAATCAGCTTATCCAATCTATATAGGGAAAAATATAGGTAGATATTTGTTTTTTTATTAAGTGGGTATTAGATTAACTTTGAGGAGAGAATATACACCACAGGTTAATTATTTATTTTTTGGGGGGATTTTTTTTTTTTTTTATTATTATTTTTTTTTCTTTTTTATTAATTTTTTTATTACTTTGTTTCATTAATATCCCAAAATTATAATTGAAAAAGTTCTTTGGATGTACCATTATATACCGGTCTATGTGATGGGGAGGAAGTAACTTTGCGGGAATTTTTTTTAAATTATTTTTTCTTTTGGTGCTCACCAAGCTTCATTGCTCTCTCTTACCATTGTCTGAGTGGGCTGCATGGTGAGTACATGTGTTTCATTGGAAAGACGCCAGTTGAGTGTGATCTTGGTTTTGTTGAAAAGGTTCAACAAATTTTTGTTTTAATTTAAATGGTCTGTCCGCTAAATGCATAATATTTGTGTATAGGACAGTGAAAATAAAGAGTAGTTTTTTTTTTTTCTTTTAACTGTGGAATTTTACAAGCAGTAATATTCTCATTGTTGTCAAAGTACAGAACTGTTGAAGGTCTTGTTGCTGAATACTGAAGCTAATCTCTGAGAAAGATTATTATTAGTGTAAAATAAGGTACACTGAGCATAGTATATTAGACCTTGCAAAAGTTTCTTTTGTTGTTGTTTTTTTTATTACTGAATTGAGTGTTACAAATACTGGTGTAAACATGGCTGTGTTTACCTTACTATTGTCAGCCTAGAGGGGTATTCAACATAATTGATCCTTGGGGGCTTACGGAACACACTCTCAAAGCTCTTGGTTCTATTGTCCCCTGTAAGGATGAGCCGAGCACCCCCCCCCCCCCCCCCCCGGTTCGGTTCGCACCAGAACCTGTGAACAGACCTAAACTTCTTTAGAACCCTATTAAAGTATATGGGACTCAAACGTTCAAAATCTAATGTCAGAGGGGGCGGGGTCAGGTGACGGGTGGCCCCGCTCTCCGCATATAACAAACGTCAGGCCGCCGGGATCCTGCAGTGTCTCCTCCGTGGAGACAGAAGATGGATGGATCCCCCATCGCTGGATCAGATCAGCCATCGCTGGACCCCGGAGAGAGGATCATCCGTCGCTGGATAGCAAGAGTGGATTACCACCGCTGGAATCTTTTTTTTATTTTTTTATTTTTAATAAAGGAATTTTTCAAAAGTGTGTTTGTCTTATTTAACAATTTTTTACACTTTCTTGGTGAAATGGTAGGGGTACTTTTGTACCCCCTTACCCTTTCAAACAGAGGGGGTGGGATCTGGGGGTCCCCTTGTTAAAGGGGGCTTCTAGATTCTGCTAATCCCCCCGCCCGCAGACCCTCACAACCACTGGCCAGGGTTGTGGGGATGAGGTCCTCGTCCCCATCAACATGGGGACGTGGTGCTTTGAGGGGTCACAGACCCCCAAAGCATCTTCCCAATGTTGAGGGCATGTGGCCTGGTATGGTTCAGGAGGGGGGCGCTCTCTCATGCCCCCCTCTTTTGCTGTGGCCTGCCAGGTTGCGTGCTTGGATAAAGGGTCTGGTATGGATTTTTAGGGGGAACCCCACATCAATTTTTTTTTTTAATTTGACGCGGGGTTCTCCTTAATATCCATACCAGACCTGAAGGGCCTGGTAATTGAATTTGGGGGAACCCCACGCTTTTTTTTTTTATCAATGACATTCAATGAGTGTTCTCTGTATTACGGGGAGCCGACAATTCATTAAAGTGATTTTTAATTAATTTTTTTCTGCAGAAATGACACTTTGTGCAGGGACAGTTCTAAGCACCAGAAACATGCGCCCCTTTACAGGCATACTATAGACACCCCCCCCCCCCGAAATTTAAAGGAATATTACACTTTTATTGTTTCACTTTAATCATTATTAAAATCACTGCTCCTGAAAAAACTTTAGTTTTTTAAAACTTTTATTTGTATTGATCCATGTCCCCTGGGGCAGGACCCGGGTCCCCAAACACTTTTTTGACAGTAACTTGCATATTAGCCTTTAAAATTAGCACTTTAGATTTCTCCCATAGACTTGTATAGGGTGTTCCGCGGCTTTTCGAATTTGCCGCGAACACCCCAAATTATTCACTGTTCGCTGAAGTCGAACTCGAAGCTCATCCCTAGTCCCCTGGGTCAATTATTGTATTGTGGGCTCAATGCTATGGTAAGTATAATTAGTGTGTTCCCACTAATATAAAAGTTTGTTTTATTGAAAGCTGAAAATATTGTTTTATTTTTACTGTATTTTCTGCATTTTTATTTAATTTGAGTTTGTTTATTGTTTTTTTTTGGGGGGGTTTTTTTGTTTTGTTTTTCTTCTCTCCTTCTATACGGTAATCTCAAAGTGACTGTATAGTAGAGGGGAACAGTTAACTTAATTTAGCTTACAAATTGTGCATTGTATAGATTGGTAATGGCTGCCATGTCCAGTCTAGAAAGTTTTGTAGCAACTTATACTCTTAAACAGAAGAGCAATGAATTTGCCTGTGATGCCAAGTTAAAAGCACCTCCTTGGACTTATGCCCAGGAGTTATTTGAAGAACAAGCTAAAACAACCAAAAAAAAGTAAGCTCAAAAGTCTATCCTTAGCAGGCATGTATGCGGCTTGCATGGCTATGAATGCTAAAATGCAGAAATTGGAAGATATAGTCTATAATATATCTATATATATATATCTATAGTCTATATAGTCTATAATAAAAATATTACAAGAGGGAAAAAGAGAATACAGCTTTACAGAACCAGGTACAAAAATTAACTACCCTTAATCAGTTAGTTAATGCCTCACAGGAGGAAAAGTGTAAAATTGGCCCAGAAAGAAGTGGTACAATATAAAAGCATGCTAACTAAAGTTGAGACTGACCTGGACCGCATAACTACTGCATACATAGTAGTCCAAAATCAGTTACATGAAGCTAAGAAAGGAACATTTATAGATCACACACTGTCAGGTCACCTTGAGCCCAGGTGACAGATGCACACCGTAGGGATCAGGAGTGCACCACAAGGTTGTGGACCCTACGGCTGACTACTGCGGACGGGGGTCAAGGTGATAGGAAGGCAGGGCTGCCAGAACACCAAGATGGATAACATCGGGGTTAGAGCGTAAGATTCCCTGGGGCTAAGAGCCAGCAGGTGTTCATCAGAGCCTCTAGTGGTGAGGATGGACTTGGCTGCAACTGGCTCCAGGGTCGTGACCCCCAGGGTCCCCCCAGCTCACACCCACAGTAGGCAACAGGAGGATAGGGATGGTGAGGGACAAGCCAAGGTCGGGGCCACAAGCAGACAGGAATAGTCAGAGACACACCAAAAGGTCAGGATCACAGGCAAACAGGGTTAGTCAAGGACAAGCCAAAGTCGGTAACGTAACAACAGCAGCGCACACGGCAGGTAACAGGAAGCTAACACACAAAGGTTGATCAGCAGGGCTGGCCTGCAGTGCACAGGTTAATATAGAGCTCTCTAATAGGAGCTAGGGTGGAGCCATGCCAGAGGATGGATTACAAAGGCAGTCAGGTGAGGGTCGGCTGGTCTCTAGAGATGAACACATGGAAACAGGTAAGCAGACCAACTCTATTGCATAACCATGACACACACATTGCACACAAACAGAGTCACATTTGCTACAAACAATTTCAATCCTTAAAGGACCGGCGGCTGTGGCCAGCAGATGCGAACAAGGTAATGCTAAGGCACCTACTTGTGCCTATGAAATTGGGGACACTGAGGAATATGAAGAGTATTGGGGAGAGGAAGATATGGGCTCCAATTCCACATTTCCTGTAGCGATGGGAGAAATCGCAGAGCCACAGGAAAATCGAGACTGCACCATTGTGATAGACCCACCAGACAATGGGGACCAGCTATCTACAAATGAGGAGCATGACAAGTTTCCCATCATGGGTAGGATTCAGATTTCCTCCTCTACTGAAGGAAATCAAACGTTTTTGGGGTTTGATAGTGAAGGAAATGAAGTGATTTCCAATTCAACCAGTAAAAACCCTTATGAGTGTGGCGGATTTCATTGGCAAAATTAAAAGTAATGAACACATTACTTCACATGCAACCAATGTACAACAGAGGCGTGAGCTCTTAGCCCTTGTACACATGGTCGGAGATTCCGACAACCAAATCCGTCAGAGTAATTCCGATAGATTAATTCTGGAAGAGGTCCGGAAGTGATGTTGCATACATACATACGGTTGGACTAAGTTGTCAGAAAATCCGATTGTACATAACGTGATGACGTTATTTCGTTACGACAGGACTACGTTCAGGCTAGTAGCCAATAGCTTTGGTCTAGGAATTTGATCTGAGCATGCGTGGCACTTTGTCCGTCGGAGTAGGCTACACATGATCGGAGTATGTCCGATCGGAGCATTTTGTCTGAAAATTTTACCGGCAAGTTGGAAAAATTGGTCCGTCGGATATTCCGATGGAAACAGTCCGATGTAGACCACACACAGTTGGAATATCCAACAAAACGCTCCGATAGGAAACATTCCGACGGAATCTCCGACCGCGTGTACAAGGGCTTAGGTGTGAGTAGTCCTAGTGACCAAGTTAAGGTGTTACAATTAACTCTTGACGCTCACACCTGGAATACACTCCCAGATAAAATTAAGGAAGGCAAGGGGAGCTACAAAGTAACCGTGGCAGAATTGTAAAAAGTCATAAACCCCTCAGCTATAGGTATTATATATTATGATACATTATATATTACTCATTAATTGAATTGTATTTAATATATCGGATTGATTAGCAATTCCTTATGTTTACACAGATCTTCCCATTCAGGGACTGTGACAATGAATTTACTTTTAGACATCCCAGATTAGTCCAAAAGTTCATACTTAGGGATGATAAGTCAAGTTTACCCAATCATTAACTCCTTAACTATATTTATACCCCAGGATAACCATGTTCACTTGACCTGTGGATCCACTCGATTTTTTAATTGTGATTGTTTGTACTAATTATGTATTTTCTATTATAAATATTAAATATATCAAACATAATTATTATTATTTTTTTGTTATGCATGATTTATGTATTATATATTATGATACATTAAAAAATACTAATGAATTGAATTGAATTGGATTTGCTGTATTGATCAGCAACTATCTATGGCTACACAGATCTTCCCATATAGGGATTGTGACAACCCCCCCCCCCCCCAAATGACCCAATTTTGGAAAGTAGGCACCCCAAGCTAGCTATTTGCTGGGGGGCATGTTGAGTTTTTTGCAGATCTCACTATTTGTCACAAAGTTTTTAAATTTGAAAAAAATAAAAAAAAATGTTCTTCTTTACTTTCTTCATTTTCTAAAAACAAATGTGAGCTGCAAAATACTCACTATGTCTCTTAGCAAATACCTTGGGGTGTCTACTTTCCAAAATGGGGTAATTTGGGGGGGGGGGGGGTTGTGCTATCTGGACTTTTCAGGGCCTCCGTAACTATGATAGGTAGTGAGGAGTAAAATCACCATTTTACGCCTGAGCGGATAATGATGAATTTATTTCTAGGCATCCTAAATTATTCTAAATACATATCCATTCCTCATTTAAAGTCCCACAACTCTCCCTGTTTTCCTTTTTTCTACATAACAGGGATGGAGGCACGTTTATGTTAATGTTGGGGTCTAAACAGGTCACACGCTGTTTGTAATAAAACAAAGTAACATTGCAATATAACAGTAAGAAATACCATACTTGCAAAGCAAATACAATAAAACATAGTCAAAATAAAGCATTACAGTTCTAAAATACAGTAACAACACAGAGAGAGAACAATAGAGAGCGAACAACCCGTGGCCCCTGATCCATTCCCTGGACGGGATACGGGTCCACCTTAACCAACGTTAAATGGAAAGGGTATGGTCCGGAGGAACCCAAGGATAATGTTCTCGCTGAAAGACTTGTTCAGGCATTCAAGAGATCCTATCCTTTGAAGTTGGCCCGATTGAGCAGCCAGAGGCTGTCCATTGGGAGGGGGCAATGTCAGGAAGGGCATGCCAGCAACAGTGATGTAAGCAATGGAATGAACGTAAACAGCGTTACTTAACGCCGTTACTTTTGAGGGTAAAGAGTAATCTGATTACTCTTTCCCTCATGGTAACACTGTTCCCATTACTTGCGTGGCGTTACCGCAATTACATCTACTGCCATGGGGGGGGGTAGATGTAATTGCCGCAATTACATCTACCACCACTAGAGGCACAACAGATCATCACGCATGGCAATCCGGAGCGCTCCGCGGCCTTAGGAAAGGCTGCGGTTTCGGGCTAGCTCCGAAGTGGCGGCCATGTTGGTGCGACCGTTTACAATGTGATTGCTCCGTCAAATGACAGAGGGATCACTTGTAAACAAACTGGCGTCATGATGATGCCGGTTCCTCTCTCCCCTCTGTGTACAGATCTGTACAGTGGAGGGGAGAAATCGGATGGCAGCAGAGCTGTTGGCTGGATCTGTAGTGCCCACAGTGCTGCTGTGACAATTGCAGTCACACAGCCATCTCTACATACCCTGCTAATACTCTGCAATTCCCTACCAATACTTTGCAATTCCCTGCCAATACTCTGAAATACCCTGCAATACTCTGCTGTACCCTGCCAATACCCTGCTAATACTCTTCAATACCCTGCCAATACTCTGCAATTCCCTGCCAATACTTTGCAATTCACTGCCAATACTCTGCAGTACCCTGCCAATACTCTGCCAATGCCCTGCCAATACTCTGCAGTACCCTACCAATACCCTGCCAATACTCTGCAATACCATGTAATACTCTGCAGTACCCTGCCAATACCCTGCCAATACTCTGCCATACCCAGCCAATACTCTGCCATACCCAGCCATACTCTGCTATACTCGGTAATACCCAGCCATACTCTGCCATACTCTGCAATACCTGGTAATACCCAACCATACTCGGTGATACCCAGCCATACCCAGCCATGCTCAGCCGTACCCAGCCGTAACTAGCCATACTCAGCTGATATTACAGTGGGGGAGATGACGTGGATATTACAGTAGGAAGATTGTGTATATTACAGTGGGGACTATATGGTGGTGTAATTTTCACAGGCTTTTGCAAATTCAATTATTATTTGCTGATCCGAAAAATTATCTGATCCGAGGAATGATCCGACCCATGAGTTTGGGGGGGGCAGATGTACAGAGGGGAAACAGATATAAGTTTGTGGGGGGTGACAGACGTGTATTGGGGTACAGAGGGGGAACAGATATATGTATGGGGGGGACAGACGTGCAGGGGGTACAGAGGGGAAAGAGACGTGCGGGGGGGTACAGAGGGCAAATAGAACAGTAATACTAGACCCGCCCCTTAGAATATTAAAAAAAAGTCGCAGTTACTTTGCTGAGTAACTAATTACTTTTCCAATGTAGTAACTGAGTTACTAACGCAATTACTTTTTGGGAGAAGTAATTTGTAACTTAACTAATTACTTTTTTAAAGTAAGATGACGAACACTGGCCAGCAATTAAGATGGCGACCACAGATGTCCTCCTGTTCTGCATGTCCCACTGAACAGGGCTGCACGGGCACGTTTGCGTGCACCTATGCACATGCGCACATGCTTGTGCACTAGTGCCACACAAAATGCCAACGTTGGTGCGCACAGGCACACACCCACGTGCATGTCCAGTGACATTTGTGATGCTAACAGACTATTTAAACTGCCTTGCTTCCTTGGATAAGTGCTGTCTTGTCCAAAACATTACCTGTGATCCCTGATTATAATTTACCTGTACCTGCTCCAGTTGCCCTACTCAGTTTGCTCCTGACTATCCCTGCTTATCTGTCTACATCTGACCTCGGCCTATATTGACTACGTTCCTGCCTGTTCCTTCTGCTACCTTGCTGCCAGCCTGTTCCCAAACCTGCCTGCACCTGATCCTGCTTCAGTGTCCACCTGTTCTGGACTCATGTGCCAATGCTTCCAGTCCATCTGCCTGCTTCTGCCTGAGCTCCAGTTTACAGTCTGACAGCTGTTCCTGGGTCCGTTCCAGTTCCTACTTCAGTTGCGGTCCAGCTCTTCTACCAGCAACCTTGTCAGGTTCTCGTGCGACTCTGCACTCCTGTGCCTCCTGTTTTCTCTATCAGGGGCCTTGAGTCAGAGGTGTAAGAGAGGCCTCCCTCTGCATACCAGACTCTACCACCAGGTACCTGACAACAGCTCTTATATTGGCAAGGGCGGAACCACCCGGTGACATAACCAGGTGGCCCTGCCCTTGCCTATATAAGAGCTGCCAAAGCAAAGAAAGAGCATATGGCTGACAGCCTCCAACAGAACAGAGGTGGAGGGTTTTCCATTTTTTTCTATTTTTCTGATACATCAGGTGGTGTGATTGATGGTGGATTTACATTGCAGGACGCTTTTTTTAAATTTATTTTTAATAAAGAATTTGTCAAAAACTGTCTCTTGTGGTTTTTACTTTTTGATACTTTTTTTGTGAATGGGTAAGGGTATGATGTACCCTATACCCATTCACATGGGGAGGCAGGGTCTGAGGGCACCCTTTTTAAAAGGGACTTCCAGATTCTGATAAGTCCCCACTCGCAGACCCTGACAACCATAGCCCAGGGTTGTTGGGAAGAGGCCCTTGTCAAAATCAGCATGGCGACAAGGTGCTTTGGGCATGTGGCCTGGTATGGTTCTGGGGGGGGGGCGCTTGCTTGCCCTACCCATCCTGACCTTCCGGGCTGCATGCTCGGATAAGGGTCTATTATGGATTTTGGGGGGATCCTACACAATTTAAAAAAAAAATTGGTGTGAGGTTCCCCTTAAATTTCAAATTAGACCGGAAAGGCATAATTTTGACTGGGGGGGGGGGGGGGGAACCCTACGGCATTTATTTAATTTTTTTTCATATGTATTACTGGGAGACGGCAATACAATACAGCTGCGAGCAAGTTTAAATTACATTTTTTCCTTGCAAAATTTCCTTATTGCTACGGCATGTTTTATACATTGAACAGATGCGCCACTTTACAGGCAGACTAAGGGGACCCCCTAGGCACAATATTTAAAGGAATATTTCACTTTTATTGTTTCACTTTAAACATCATTAAAATCACTGCTCCTTTAAAAACTTTTTTTTTTTTTGCATTGATACATGTCCCCCAGGGCAGTACCCGGTTCCCATACACTTTTTATGGTCATAACTTGCATTTAAGCCTTTAAAATGAGCACTTTGGATTTTTCATGTTCATGTCCCTTAGACTTTTTTTATAAAAACCTTTTTATTGATAAATTGCTCTTTCAATGCATACACTAATTGCAACCAATACGTAAAAGAGTATACATATTATACAGATTGTATTGGATATCCATAGTATATGAGCAATGACAGAAAGCAATACAGATATTGTGATTTTTCAACTAAAACACCAACTAGCACTTTCAGTCCAATATATTAGAATAGTATTAGACACAGGGCTGGTGCAAGGATTTTTGACACCCTAGGAGAAACCTCATTTTGCCGCCCCCCATGGCTCCACCCCTGACTCCACCCCCTTTGCCCTGCTCATGTACACCCCTTTTTAATGACCGCTACTATTTTGCATGCAACACTTTTCTAATTGTGGACATTTTACAGTTTTGCCCCCACCAAATTCCATCTCACCAGCACCCATCAAATGCAGCCTCACCAGCGCCCATCAAATGCAGCCTCACCAGTGCCCATCAATGTCGCTTCACTAGCACCCATCAAATTCCATCTCACCTGTGCTCATCAAATACAGCCTAACCAGCACCCCTCAATTACAGCCTCAACAGCGCCCATCAATGCCGCTTCACCAGTGCCCATCAAATACAGCCTCACCAGTGCCCATCAATGCCACTTCACCAGCTCCTATCAAATTCCATCTCATCAGTAGGCATGGGCTGTCTGTTTGAGTCAAACATGAGTTTGATTTGAACATCAGCCATTCGATCGTTCGACGAAGAACAAGCATTATGGGCCGTTCGCGCCAAATTCGAGCGGTGCGTCATGGCCCATAATGCACTGTGTCATTGCAATGCATTGCTGGCTGATGATTGGCTAAGCATGCACTATGACCTGCATGCTTTGGCCAATCACAGCCCGTAAGCAAACAGAGCCATAATTGGCCAAAGGTAGAGTGCCGTTGGCCAATTATGGCTCAGGGGGTACACTCCCCACACTATATAAGACCACCTGCACGTCGGCCATGTGCAGTGTGTTGCTGATGGAGAGAGAGATAGATAGAGAGAGAGTGTGTCATTTTATTCACTTTGAGCAGGCAGTTTATTCAGTTAGCTATATCTAACTGCAGACCGTTCCTGCTGTACTATTTCTAATCTACTTTAGGCAGGCAGTTGATTCAGTTAGTTGCAGTGTATTTAATATATACGGGCTTGTATATATATATATATAGTCTAGCCAAGCCTGTACCTGACTGTAGGCCATTCCTGGAGTACGTGTTCAAAGACACTTTCAGACAGGTGACTCAGTGAGCTGCAGTTCATTTAATAATAAATAAATAAATATATATATATATATATATATTTATATTTATTTATTTATTATTATTATTCACGATTTATATTGCGCCAACAGTTTACGCAGCGCTTTACAATGTATGGGGGGGGGCAACACAATTACAGTACAGTTCAATACAAAAGGTACAGGAGGGCCCTGCTCATAGAGCTTAAACTTTAAAGGGAAGGAGTGGCGGTACAAAAGGTAATCGCTGTATTAAAGGTAACAGGCTTATATACAGTGGTGTGAAAAAGTGTTTGCCCCCTTCCTCATTTCCTGTTCCTTTGCATGTTTGTCACACTTAAGTGTTTCGGAACATCAAACCAATTTAAACAATAGTCAAGGACAACACAAGTAAACACAAAATGCAATTTGTAAATGAAGGTGTTTATTATTAAAGGTGAAAAAAAATCCAAACCATCATGGCCCTGTGTGAAAAAGTGATTGCCCCCTAAACCTAATAACTGGTTGGGCCACCCTTAGCAGCAACAACTGCAACCAAGTGTTTGCGATAACGTGCAATAAAGCTTTTACAGCGTCCTGGAGGAATTTTGGCCCACTCATCTTTGCAGAATTGTCCTAATTCAGTTACATTAGAGGGTTTTCGAGCATGAACGGCCTTTTCTTGATCATACATCACGGGACACAGGAGCTTCATTACATAATGGGTTATATAGGCACCTCTGGTGATTGGACACTGGTTGACCCTAATTAAAGAGAATTCCTCCCCTATATAACCCCTCCCATTTGGGAGGCACCTCAGTTTTTTCGCCAGTGTCTGGTCGATGGTCACGTAAAACTTAGCTCTATGCGGGTCCCGGCGAGGGCCGAAGGGCTACAACAAACCGGATCCATACCTCGGGACGATATTTGACTCCCAAGATGGTATGGTACCCGGGCCTCGTCTGCCGAAGAAACGAGGTTTTGCCTGTAAGTCCTCTCCATTGGAAGACTGGGCTCTGGGACAACCAGACTTGGGGTACTGTTGACTCAGGGCGCCCGTAAGTTTCTGGCAGAGCTTTTTACATGGCCCAGGTAGGAGGATCTTTTCGTAAGAACCCCAGATACGCCTGAAGGTTGGCTAACAATACCCGCCGTGATGGGTGAAGGCTGGAATTGGTCTGAGATCAGCAATTCCTGCGGCGGGGAACAGGTAAGGGAAGTCATCCTATATATTTTAAATATATGAATGGATTTCTTCATTGTGAGTAGTTGTATGTCTTACCTGGTTTCCACCACTAGAGGGAGTAAGAGCAGCCTGATGCATACTTACATGCCTTTCAATACAACACGCTCAGTGAAAGCCTGGTTCTCCAGCTACTCACGTCTCCCTTACAGTTCCTGCCACAGTTAAGGTAAAAAGGGGTCCCATGCAGGTCCAGGGGTCCTACGTTGTTCCCTTTGGGTTCTCCTTCCCCCCCCGGATCCCGCGGTCCTCGTGCATGCGCGCGGGCGCATGCACGCGCGCCGGGTGCGCTCCCGGCCTAATGGAGGAGGGGGGGTGTGGTTGCGAGCCGTGCACGTTAGTGTGCACAACGCTGTAGTGCAGGCGCCAAGCGGCAGTTTTAAAAAGCCCAGAGCGTCAGGGGACTGTAACTGGAGACACAGGAGCTGTGGGCTGTAAGCATCCGTGGGATTGGATCCAGGCAAACCTTGAGACACCTACTCAGCATCAGGTTGTGCAATTTAAGCATATATTGATTTATTGTGAGACTTTAAGCGCAACAGTGATTGCATTTGTACTAGTACCTCTGCTTTGTAGCTTAGTACTATGTCTCCTCGTAAGAGGATTTCAGGGGCAGGTAATAAAAGCACTGGCAAGTCACCGCCTAGGTCCAGGGGTTCCAAAAGTGCCTGTGAATTACCATCCCCCTCTGCAAGACTGGAGCCAGCCTCTCATAACGAGTCAGTGCACCTGTCAGGTTTTGCAGCCTCTCCTAATGTCGCAGCCCCGGTTTATATCACTGAGGACTCCCTTAGGGCTACATTGGAGGGTTTTGAAGGGAGGATCATGAATTTTATTTCTGCTTCCCTAAAAGATAGCAGGAAAAGGGGTAGATCCCCTCCCTCTGCTGAAATCCCTCTCTCAGATAGTTGTTCTGAAAATGAGGAGGGATCCCTATCTTTGGATAAGGGATCATGAGCAGTCGGATAAGTCAGAGGTAGAGGAGATAGTCCCCTCCTCCCAGGCACTCAGAAAGCAGGTGCAGTATTATACTGAATTGGTGCGTACCACATTCAGAAAGCCTGCTGCTGAAATCGCTACATCCTCTGTCTTTTCCCTGGGAGTCAGGAAAGCCCCACAGACTGCTTGTTCCTTCCCAATTAATCCTTTAACGGATAAATTGATGTATGAGGACTGGGGACATCCCGATAAACTGTTTACTCCTCCCAAGAGGTTTTCTATGCATTATCCTGTGGAGGAAAGTTTCACCAAGGAATGGGGGGTCCCATCTGTCGATGCGGCGGTTTCTTGTGTGAATAAAAACCTAGCCTGTCCTTTGGATAATGCGCAGGTATTTAAGGATCCAGCTGACAAAGGGCTGGAAACCTTATTAAAAGCCTCCTTTTCCATGGCCGGCGCTGTGGTGCAACCTACAGTCGCAGCCGTGGGGTTGTGTCAGTTCCTCAAGGAACAGGTTAAACAGATGTTTGGACTCCTTCCCAGTAAGGAAGTAGAAAATTATGCAGAATTGCCTCACATCTTGTGTTTCATAATTGATACGATTTTGGATTCTGTCCAACAAGCATCACGTTTGTCCCTCATGCTGGTTCACATGCGAAGGACCCTATGGCTAAAGAATTGGGCTGCTGAGATGTCATGCAAAAAGCATTTGACTGGGTTCCCGTTTAAAGGGGAGTGTTTGTTTGGGGATTAGATAAATCCGTCCAAAATATTTCGGGAGGTAAGTCTACACTCCTTCCAGTCAAAAAGAGCAAACGTCCTTCATTCAGGCGTACTCTTTCTCCCGAAGCATCAAGCTCTAAACAGTGGCGACGGCCTTCCCAGCCCTCCGCTGCTAGAAAGCCTCAGGGCCGAGCCCAGGGACAGAAGAAAAAAAAAACTTGGGGGCGAAAGCCTGCCAAGCAGACCCCCAAGACCTCCTTGTGAAGGGGCGCCCCCGCTCGGCCGAGTGGGGGGAAGGCTCCTGCAGTTTGCAGGCGCCTGGCGGGAGGAGATTCAGGACAAATGGGTGATCTCTTCAGTATCTCTGGGCTACAGGCTAGAGTTTTCAGAAGATTCCACCTTCTCGTTTTCTAAGGTCAAGGATCCCCAAGGATCCGATAAAGCAGAAACCGCTATTCCTGGCCTTAGATCAATTACTATCCCAGGGTGTGATAGTAGAAGTGAGCCCGAAAGATCAGGGTTCAGGTTTTTATTCGAATCTCTTCACCGTTCCAAAACCAAACGGAAGTGTCAGACCTACCTTGGATCTGAGAGACTTAAACCGGTTTTTACACATCCAGACCTTCCGGATGCAGTCAATACGCACTGTGGTCTCCTCCCTGCAAGGAGGAGAATTCATGGCATCAATAGATATCAAAGATTCATATCTCCATGTGCCAATATTTCCCGCACACCAGAAGTTTCTAAGGTTCGCGGTAGAGCAGCGCCATTTTCAATTTGTGGCCCTGCCGTTCGGCCTAGCTACGGCCCCCCGAGTCTTCACGAAGATTCTAGACCCTCTCTTAGCAATCTTAAGAGTTCAGGGCATAGCCGTCATGGCTTACCTAGACGACTTGCTTCTCGTAGAGAGAACTACAATGTGCCTAAGTCGCAGCGTCACCAGAACGCTAGAACATCTAGAGCGCCTAGGTTGGATTATAAACCTAGAAAAGTCGTCCTTGCAACCGACCACCAGGTTGGATTACCTGGGTCTGATTATCGACACCGCTCAGGGCAGGGTGTTCCTTCCAGGGCCAAAGGCCTTGGCCATTGGGGATCTGGTGCGCCTGATTCTGGGCAGAAGATCCTCCTCCATTCGCTTATGTATGAGACTATTGGGAAAAATGGTTGGCTCATTCCAGGCCGTCCCATTCGCCCATTTCCACTCAAGGCCTCTGCAAAGATGCATCCTTGCGATTTGGAACAGGAAGCCCCAATCCTTGGATCTTCCTATGCGTTTATCCCCCCGGGCACGCAAAAGTCTTGTCTGGTGGTTACAAACCAGGAATTTGCTGAAAGGCAAAACTTTTCTTCCCCTCTCATGGAAGATTGTCACAACGGATGCCAGCCTGACAGGCTGGGGAGCTGTATTGCAGGGAACATGCTCGCAGGGAAAATGGTCTGCGACCGAAAGTCTGCTGCCCATAAATATCTTGGAGATTCGGGCAGTTTACATGGCACTCATAGAGTGGTCTCACAGACTGCGAGGTTTCCCAGTTCGGATTCAGTCCGACAATGCCACCGCAGTGGCTTATATCAATCACCAGGGCGGTACCAGAAGTCTGGTGGCCCAAAAGGAGGTGAATCGCATACTTGTCTGGGCAGAAGAGCATGTTCCGTGCCTCTCTGCAGTCTTCATCCCAGGAGTGGAGAATTGGCAGGCGGATTTTCTCAGCCGCCAGCAGTTGTGCCCAGGAGAATGGGCTCTGCACCCCGATGTGTTTCGAAACATATGTTACAAGTGGGGCACTCCAGACGTGGATCTGTTTGCGTCCAGATTCAACAGGAAACTGGACAAGTTTGTGTCAAGGGATGCACTTGCTCAGGGGTCAGATGCTCTGACGGTTCCCTGGGATCAGTACAATCTGATCTATGCCTTCCCCCCGAGCCCGCTGCTATCGCGGTTCCTGGGAAGGGTCAAGAGGGAGTCGAAGTCGGTCCTTTTAGTGGCCTCGGCTTCGCCCAGGCGACCATGGTTTGCAGAAATCATGAAGTTGGCAGTGGGCAGGCCATGGACCCTCCCTCTCCGGCCAGATCTGCTCTCACAGGGTCCAATTTACCATCCTGCTTTACGCAGTCTGAATTTGACGGTCTGGCTGCTGAGACCCACATTCTGAGAGACCGTGGTCTTTCGGGGTCAGTCCTTTCCACTCTGGTCAATGCCAGAAAGCCGGCCTCCAGGCGTATCTATTACAAGATCTGGAGGACATATGTTTCCTGGTGTGAACCCAGGAGATGGCATCCTAGAAGGTATGTCATTAGCAGAATCTTGGCCTTTCTCCAACCAGGCCTAGAAATGAATTTGGCCATAAGCACCATCAAGGTGCAGATTTCGGCCCTGTCGGTCTTTTTTCAAAGACCTCTTGCATCACACTCCCTAGTACGGGCTTTTATCCAGGGGGCTATGCGGATAAAACCGCCAGTCAAACCTCCGGTATGCCCATGGGATCTGAATTTGGTTCTCTCGGCCTTAGAGGCCCAACCATTTGAACCTCTGCATCTGGCTTCTTTAGCTCTCGTGACAAAGAAGCTGGTCTTCCTAGTAGCCATATCCACGGCTAGAAGGGTATCAGAATTGGCAGCTCTTTCCTGTAAAGAGCCCTATTTAATTATCCATAAGGACCGGGTGGTTATGCGTCCCAACGGGTCCTTTCTACCTAAGGTGGTTTCAGGTTTCCATCTGAATCAGGATATAATCCTACCATCCTTTTTTCCAAATCCTCAGTCCATAGAGGAAGAGTCCTTACACACTTTAGATGTGGTTAGAGCAATCAGTCTTTATCTTCAAGCAACTGCTCAGATAAGAAAGACTGACTGTTTATCTATTCTGCCAGAAGGCCCTAGAAGGGGTCAGGCAGCGTCAAAGTCCACTCTCTCAAGGTGGATCAGACAGATTATTTCTCAGGCCTATAGCTTAAATGGGAAGATTCCTCCTTTTCAGGTGAAAGCGCACTCTACTAGGGCTGTCAGTGCTTCTTGGGCAGTGCATCACCAGGCCTCCCTGGCTCAGATCTGTAAGGCTGCGACTTGGTCATCAGTCCACACATTCACCAGATTCTATCAGGTGGATGTCAGAGGGCAAGAGGATATCGCCTTCGGGCGCAGTGTACTGCAGGCTGCAGTTTAGGTCCTCAGGTCCCTGGCGGTCTATATTTATGATCTGTGTCTCCCTCCCCTCAACCTGAGCATTGCTATGGGACATCCCACTATGTAATGAAGCTCCTGTGTCCCGTGATGTATGATCAAGAAAATGGGATTTTTATATACAGCTTACCTGTAAAATCCTTTTCTTGAGAGTACATCACGGGACACAGGGCTCCCGCCCCTCTTGGGTTTTACGTGGTTTCTTATTGCTTTGCTACAAAACTGAGGGGCCTCCCAAATGGGAGGGGTTATATAGGGGAGGAATTCTCTTTAATTAGGGTCAACCAGTGTCCAATCACCAGAGGTGCCTATATAACCCACTATGTAATGAAGCTCCTGTGTCCCGTGATGTACTCTCAAGAAAAGGATTTTACAGGTAAGCTGTATATAAAAATCCAATTTTTAAGGTCATACCACAACATCTCAATAGGATTCAGGTCAGGACTTTGGCTAGGCCACTCCAAAGTCTTCAGTTTGTTTTTCTTCAGCCATTCGGTGGTGGACTTGCTGGTGTGTTTAGGATCATTGTCCTGCTGCAGAACCCAAGTTCATTTCAGCTTGAGTACACAAACAGATGGTCGGACATTCTCCTTCAGGATCTCTTGGTAGACAGCAGAATTCATAGTTCCTTTTATCATGGCAAGTCTTCCAGGTCCTGAAGCAGCAAAACAGCCCCAGACCATCACACTACCACCACCATATTTCACTGTTGGTATAATGTTCTTTTTATGAAATGCAGTGTTCCTTCTACGCCAGATATACTTGGACACACACCTTCCAAAGAGTTCCACTTTTGTCTCATCGGTCCACGGAATGTTGTCCCAAAAGTCTTGGGGATCATCAAGATGTGTTGTGGAGAAATTGAGACGAGCATTGATGTTCTTTTTGCTCAGCAGTGGTTTTCTCCTTGGAACTCTGCCATGCAGGCCATTTTTGCCCAGTCTTTTCCTGATGGTGGAGGCATGAACGCTGACCTTAACTGAGGCAAGTGAGGCCTGCAGTTCCTTGGACGTTGTTGTGGGGTCTTTTGTGACCTCTTGGATGAGTCGTCGCTGCGCTCTTGGGGTAATTTTGGGCGGCCGGCCACTCCTGGGAAGGTTCACCACTGTTCCATGTCTTCGCCATTTGTGGATAATGGCTCTCACTGTGGTTCGCTGGATTCCCAAAGCTTTGGAAATGGCTTTATAACCCTTTCCAGACTGATAGATCTCAATTACTTTCTTTCTCAATTGTTCCTGAATTTCTTTGGGTCTCGGCATGATGTGTAGCTTTTAAGGATCTTCTGGTGGACCTTACTGTGTCAAGCAGCTCCTATTTAAGTGATGCCTTGATTGTGAACAGGTGTGGCAATAATCAGGCCTGGGTGTGGCTAGAGAAATTGAACTCAGGTGTGGACAACCACAGTTATAGTATGTTTTAACAAGGGGGGCAATCACTTTTTCACACAGGGCCATGATGGTTTGGATTTTTTTTCACCTTTAATAATAAACACCTTCATTTACAAATTGCATTTTGTGTTTACTTGTGTTGTCCTTGACTATTGTTTAAATTGGTTTGATGTTCCGAAACACTTAAGTGTGACAAACATGCAAAGGAACAGGAAATGAGGAAGGGGGCAAACACTTTTTCACACCACTGTATATATATATATATATATATAGCCAAGCCTATCAATGACATGTAGGCCATTCCTGGAGTGCGTGTTCAAAGACACTTTCAGGCAGGTGACTCAGTGAGCTGCAGTTCATAAAATATATATCCACTGCACTGTAGTCAAGCCAAGCCTATACCTGACTGTAGGTCATTCCTGTAGTACGTGTTCAAAGACACTTTCAGGCAGGTGATTCAGTGAGCTGCAGTATATATACACATACACACACACACACACACACACACACACACACACACACACACATATATATATATATATATATATATATATATATATATATATATATATATATATATATATATATCCATTTCCAAATCTCTGGGCTGGCTAGCCCGAGATACAGTAACTGGAAGGAGGGTTCCAAGGTGGTCTGATGCCATCTCATTTTGGAGAGGCCCAGCAACTGAGAACGCAACCAGGGGAGGACTCTTCAGAAGAGGGCCACACACAGGGCTGGCTGCTCGGTAAGAGCCTGGAGGCTAAGCTGGAAAGGACACCAAGGTGATTCCATTCTTACGGTGGTATAGGATCAGAAGAACACCAGCAATTGGGTTAGCTTTATGTGCACACTGTGCAGAGTACACCGTACACCAACTGTAATTACTGCAGCTGCCTGCGGTATAGGATCAGAAGAACACCAGCAATTGGGGTAAATTTAAGTGCACACTGTGCAGAGTACACAGTATACCAATTGTAATTACTGCAGCTGCCTGCCTGTGGTATAGGATCAGAAGAACATCAGCAATTGTGATACCTTTAAGTGCACACTGTGCAGAGTACACAGTACACCAACTGTAATTACTGCCGCTGCCTGTAGTATATGATCTGAAGAAAACCAGCAGTTGGGGTAATTTTAAGTGCACACTGGGCAGAGTACACAGTACACCAACTGTAATTACTGCAGCTACCTGTAGTATGGGGTCAGAAGAACACCAGCAATTGGGGTAGTTTTAGGTGCACACTGTGCAAAGTACACAGTACACCAACTGTAATTGCTGCAGCTGCCTGTGGTATAGGATCAGAAGAACACCAGCAATTGGGATAGCTTTAGGTGCACACTGTGCAGAGTTCACAGTACACCAGCTGTAATTACTGCAGCTGCCTGCAGTATAGGATCAGAAGAACACCAGCATTTGGGGCAGCTTTATGTGCACACTGTGCAGAGTACACTGTACACCAACTGTAATTACTGCAGCTGCCTGCGATATAGAATCAGAAGAACACCAGCAATTGGGGTAGCTTTAAGTGCACACTGTGCAAAGTACATAGTACACCAACTGTAATTACTGCAACTGCCTGCGGTATAGGATCAGAAGAACACCAGCAATTGGGATAGCTTTATGTGCACACTGTGCAGAGTACACAGTATACCAACTGTAGTTACTGTAGCTGCCCGTGGTATAGGATCAGAAGAACACCAGCAATTGGGGTAGCTTTAGGTGCACACTGTACAGAGTACAAAGTACACCAACTGTAATTACTGCAGCTGCTTGCCTGTGGTATAGTATCAGAAGAACACCAGCTATTGGGCTAATTTTAAGGGCACACTGTGCAGAGTTAACAGTACACCAACTGTAATTACTGCAGCTGCCTGCCTGCAGTATAGGATCAGAAGAACACCAGCAATTGGGGTAAATTTAAGTGCACACTGTGCAGAGTACACCAACTGTAATTACTGCAGCTGCCTGTGGTATAGGATCAGAAGAACACCAGCAATTGGGGTAGCTTTATGTGCACACAGTGCAGAGTACACAGGACACCAACTGTAATTATTGCAGCTGCCTGTGGTATAGGATCAGAACACCAGCAACTGGGTTAGCTTTAGGTGCACACTGTGCAGAGTACATCAAGTGTAATTACTGCAGCTGCCTGCCTGTGGTATAAGATCAGAAGAACACCAGCAAGTGGGGTAGCTTTAAGTGCACACTGTGCAAAGTACATAGTACACCAACTGTAATTACTGCAACTGCCTGCGGTATAGAATCAGAAGAACAGCAGTAATTGGGATAGCTTTATGTGCACACTGTGCAGAGTACACAGTATACCAACTGTAATTACTGCAACTGCCTGTGGTATAGGATCAGAAGAACACCAGCAATTGGGGTAAATTTAAGTAAACACTGCAGAGTACACAGTATACCCATTGTAATTACTGCACCTGCCTGCCTGTGGTATAGGATCAGAAGAAAATCAGCAATTGGGGTAAATTTAAGTGCACACTGTGCAGAGTACACAGTACACCAACTGTAATTACTTCAGCTGCCTGCAGTATAGGATCAGAAGAACACTAGCAATTGGGGTAGCTTTATGTGCACACTCTGCAGAGTACACAGAACACCAACTGTAATTACTGCAGCTGCCTGCCTCCGGTATGGGATCAGAATAACACCAGAAATTGTGATAGCTTTAGGTGCACACTGTGCAGAGTACGCAGTACACCAATTGTAATTACTGCAGCTGCTTGCGGTATAGGATCAGAAGAACACCAGCAATTGGGGTAGCTTTAAGTGCACACTGCGCAGAGTACACAGTACACCAACTGTAATTACTGCAGCTGCCTGCCTGCGGTATATTATCAGAAGAACACCAGCTATTGGGGTAGCTTTAGGTGCACACTGTGCAAAGTACACAGTACACAAACTGTAATTACTGCAGCTGCCTTTGGTATAGGATCAGAAGAACACCAGCAATTGAGGTAGCTTTATGTGAACACTGTGCAGAGTACACAGTACTCCAACTGTAATTACTGCAGTTGCCTGCCTGTGGTATAAGATCAGAAGAACACCAGAAATTGTGGAAATTTTAAGTGAACACTGTGCGTGGTACAAAGTACACCAACTGTAATTACTGCAGCTGCCTGCCTGTGGTATAGGATCAGAAAAACACCAGCAGTTGGGCTCATTTTAAATGCACACTGTGCAGAGTACACAGTACACCAACTGTAATTACTGCAGCTGCTTGTGGTATAGGATCAGAAGAACACCAGCAATTGGGGTAGCTTTAGGTGCACACTGTGCAGAGTACACAGTACACCAACTGTAATTACTGCAGCTGCCTGCCTGCGGTATATTATCAGAAGAACACCAGCTATTGGGGTAGCTTTAGGTGCACACTGTGCAGAGTACACAGTACACCAACTTTAATTACTGCAGCTGCCTGTGGTATAGGATCAGAAGAAAACCAGCAGTTGGGCTCATTTTAAATGCACACTGTGCAGAGTACACAGTACACCAACTGTAATTACTGCAGCTGCTTGTGGTATAGGATCAGAAGAACACCAGCAATTGGGGTAGCTTTAGGTGCACACTGTGCAGAGTACAAAGTACACCAACTGTAATTACTGCAGCTGCTTGCCTGTGGTATAGTATAAGAAGAACACCAGCAATTGGGGTAATTTTAAGTGCACACTGTGCAGAGTTAACAGTACACCAACTGTAATTACTGCAGCTGCCCAACAAAACCAGCAGCTCCTTCAGGGGTCAGTGCTATATATGCATATGCTGTGTGTGAGAAATAACCTGTTAATATGACAATTTTGTAAAAAAAATTATATATATATATATATATATATATATATATATATATATATATATATATATATATATATATATATATTAAGTTTGCAAAGAATTGTGGGAAAAATTACAACTTAAAAAACTCACCATGCTATTTACTTAATACCTTGATATGTCTACTTTCTAAAAAGGGGTAATTTGTGGGGTATTTGTACTTTCCTGACTTATTAGTGTGAGATGAGAGATAGGCCGTCGGTACATCAAGCGTGATCAGATGTGATACATTTTCACTGATTGGCACCATAGTTTGTAGACTCTATAACGTTCACAAAGACCAAATAAACTACAGTTATTTGGGTTATTTTTAACAAAGATATGTAGCAGTATACTTTTTGACCAAAATGTATGAAGAAAAATGACTAATTTGCAAATTTTCATGACAGAAACAAAGAAAAGGATTTTGTTTCACAAAATTTACAGTCTTTTTTTATTTCTAGCACAAAAAACCCACTAGTGATTAAATACCACCAAAAGAAAGCTCTATTTGTGTGAAAAAAAAGGACACACATTTCATATTGGTACAGTGTTGCATGACTGAGTAAGTGTTATTCAAAGTGTGAAAGCTGAAAATTGGTCTGGGCAGGAAGGGGGTGTAAGTGCACTGTATTGAGGTGGTTAAGCATCAATCAATCAGTGCTCATTTAAAAATGAAATTTTTTACATTGAGACTAGACATGTGCAAAAAGAAAAAATTTGTTTAGTTTAGTTTCGTTTTAATTCGTTAATTAATTAATTCAGTTTAGTTATATTCGTTAAATTCGTTAAATTAATTTTCGGATTTCGTTTTGTTTTCTACTGAATTCGAAAAACCGGTCGCATTCGAAAATATTTCAACCAAATTCGAAAATATTTCTACCAGATTCGAAATGATTTCAACATGATTCGAAATTATTTCAACCGCATTGGAAACTATTTCAACCGGATTCGAAAATATTTTATGACCCGATTTTAGGGCCATGTATCTCGGGGTCACTTGGTGCTAGAAACCCCATATTTGGAGATGTTGTAGTGTTAGTTCAATTGTGTTTGCATACCAAACTTGGTGTTTCTAGCTATAAGTGACCCCGAGATATGTGGCCCCAAATTCAGGTCACAAAATGTCATTCTCTGCTGCAGAAAAGTGCTTGACATTTTGCGACCCGAATTTGGGGCCACATAACTCGGGGTCACTTAGAGCTAGAAACCCCAAATTCGGAGATGTTGTAGTGCTAGGACTACTGTGTTTGCATACCAAATTTGGGGTTCCTAGCTACAAGTAGCCCTGAGATACGTTATTTCAACCAAATTCGAAAATATTTCTACCTGATTCTAAATGATTTCAACATGATTCGAAATTATTTCAACTGCATTTGAAACTATTTCAACCGGATTCGAAAATATTTTGTGACCCGACTTTAGGGCCATGTATCTCGGGGTCACTTGGTGCTAGAAACACCAAATTTGGAGATGTTGTAGTGCTAGTTCTATTGTGTTTGTATATCAAATTTGGTGTTTCTAACTATAAGTGGGCCCAAAGTCAGGTCGCAAAATGTCATTCTCTGCTGTAGAAAAGTACTTGGCATATTGCCCATATCTGGGGTCACTTGGTGGCAGGTGACGATGCAAGTAGACAATCCACAACTTGGCAACATGGTCACATGGAACTCGTGTCAGGTCACGTGGCACTCGTGGCCGGCCACGTGGCGCTCGTGGCAGGTCACGTGGCGCTCGTGGCAGGTCACGTGGCACTCGTGGCAGGTCACGTGGCACTCATGGTAGGTCACGTGGCACTCGTGGCCGGCCACGTAGCACTCGTGGCAGGTCACATGGCAATCGTGGCAGGTGTCATGGCAAGTGGACAATACACAACTTGTGGCAGGTGACGTGGAAAGTGGACAATACACAACTTGTGGTAGGTGACCTGGAAAGTGGACAAATACAATACACAACTTGTGGCAAGTGGACAATGACAAGTACGAAAAGTTGATTTGACAGATATATATAAGTAAGTAGCTAACCACCTTCCAAAATTTCTAATTCAAATAGAAAAGATTAGAACAGAATAGAAAAAAATATATAATTTAATAGAATAAAATAGAAAGAATATACAACCATCTTCTGAAATTCTAATTTTAATAGAATAAATTAGAATTTCGAATAGTATGAATTCAAATTTTTAAATTAATTAATTTTAAATTTGGATAGAAAAGATTATAATAAAATAGAAAATAGACTAGAAAAAAAACGATAGAACAGAACAGAATAGAATATATTATATTTTATTCTGTTCTGTTCTATTGTTTTTCTAGTCTATTCTTTTATATTCTATTAATATCTTTTCTATTAAAATTGAAATCATTATATACTAAATTCGAATTTCGGAAGATGTTTATATATATATATATATATATATATATATTACTTTCCGACATTCGAATTTCGTATAGAATGAATTCGAATTTGAATAGAAAAGATTAGAATAGAAATAGAGAATAGACTAGAACAATAGAACAGAATAGAATATAGATACTATCTATTTCATTTAAAAAAAATTTGCAGATTACTATTTGTTTTAATAAGATCTCCTGCAGACAATTAGTATCTATTTCGTTTTTTCAACAGATCTCCTGCAGACTATTAGCATCTATTTCACTTTTTTTGCAGATCTCCTGCAGACTATTAGCATCTATTTTGTTTTCTCACCAGATCTCCTGTAGACTATTAGTATCTATTTCTTTTTTTTAGCAGATCACCTGTAGACTATTAACAGCCATTTCACGTTTTTTTGCAGATCTCCTGCAGACTGTTAGAATCAATTTAATTTTTCTTTTTTTTTGCAGATTACTATTTATTTCCATCAGATCTCCTGCAGTATATTAACATCTATTTCATTTTTTGCAAATCTCCTGTAGACTATTAGCATCTATTTCATTTTTATTTTTTTTCATTAGAACAGCCATTTCCTTTAGTTCAGCAGATCTCCTGCAGACTATTAGCATCTATTTCATTTTTTCTTTGCAGATTACTATTTATTTCCATCAGATCTCCTGCAGACTATTAGCATTTATATACTTATTTTGCAGATCTCCTGCAAACTAGTAGTATCTATTTCATTTTCTCATCAGATCTGCAGACTATAAGCATATATTTATTTTTTGCTGGTCTCCTGCAGACTATTAGCAGCCATTTCCCTGTGTATAGAGATATAAGCGGTGATGTCTTTCTTGTTGTCTCTTCCTCAAACCGTTCCTACATTCATAAATGAAATAGATGCTAATAGTCTGCAGCAGATCTGCTGAAATAAAGGAAATGGCTGCTCTAATGCAAAATAAGAAAAGAAAAATTAAATAGATGCTAATAGTCTGCAGGAGATCTGGAAAAAAATGAAATAGATGTTAATATACTGCAGGAGATCTGATGGAAATAAATAGTAATCTGCAAAAAAAATTTAATTGATTCTAACAGACTGCAGGAGATCTGCAAAAAAAAGAAGTGAAATGGCTGTTAATAGTCTACAGGAGATCTGCTTAAAAAGAAATAGATGCTAATAGTCTGCAGGAGATCTGCAAAAAAAATGAAATAGATGTTAATATACTGCAGGAGATCTGATGGAAATAAATAGTAATCTGCAAAAAAAAATGAAATTGATTCTAACAGACTGCAGGAGATCTGCAAAAAAGAGAAGTGAAATGACTGTTAATAGTCTACAAGAGATCTGCTAAAAAAGAAATATATGCTAATAGTCTGCAGGAGATCTGGTGAGAAAACAAAATAGATACCAATAGTCTGCAGGAGATCTGCAAAAAAATTAAATAGATGCTAATAGTCTAATAGTAACAAATAGTAATCTGCAAAAGAAATTAAAAATTAAATAGATAGTATCTATATTCTATTCTGTTCTACTGTTTTTCTAGTCTATTCTCTATTTCTATTCAAATCTTTTCTATTCAAATTCTAATTCATTCTATACGAAATTCGAATGTCGGAAAGAAATATATATATATTATAAAACCACCATCTTCCGAAATTCGAATTTAGTATATATTGATTTCGATTTTAATAGAAAAGATTTTAATAGAATAATTTTAATAGAATATAAAAGAATAGACTAGAAAAACAATAGAACAGAACAGAATAAAATATAATATATTCTATTCTGTTCTATGGTTTTTCTAGTCTATTTTCTATTTTATTATAATCTTTTCTATCCAAATTTAAAATTAATTAATGAAAAAATGTGAATTCATACTATTCGAAATTCCAATTTATTCTATTTGAAATTTGAATTTCAGAAGATGGTTGTATTCTCTTTCTATTTTATTAAATTATATTTTTTTCTAATCTTTTCTATTTGAATTAGAAATTTTGGAAGATGGTTAGTTACTTACTTATATATATCTGTCACATCAACTTCTCATACTTGTAGTGTACCAGTGCAAAAAAACACACACATCTTATTTCTTTTATATTTATCACATCAGTGAAGTTGTCAGCATGCCTGATTGAAGAAGTCACGGATGTCGATTGCAAGGCAAGTACATATGCTGTATGTCATTGTCCATTTGCCACGTCACCTGCCACAAGTTGTCTATTGTCCACTTGCTACATCACCTGCCACAAGTTGTGTATTGTCCGCTTGCTACATCACCTGCCACAAGTTGTGTATTGTCCACTTGCTACATCACCTGCCAAAAGTTGTGTATTGTCCACTTGCCATGACACCTGCCACGAGTGCCACGTGACCAAGTTGTGGATTGTCCACTTGCCACGTCACCTGCCACAAGTTGTGGGGTTCCTTGCACCAAGTGACCCAGAGATATGGACAATATGTCAAGTACTTTTCTGCAGAAGAGAATGACCTTTTGCGACCCGACTTTGGAGCCACGTATTTCGGGCTAGGAACCTCAAATTTGGTATGCAAACACAGTAGAACTATCACTACAAAATCACCAATTGAGGTTATTTCAACCAAATTCGAAAATATTTCTACCGGATTCGAAATGATTTCAACATGATTCGAAATTATTTCAACTGCATTTGAAACTATTTCAACTGGATTCGAAAATATTTTGCGACCCGAATTTAGGGCCATGTATCTCGGGGTCACTTGGTGCTAGAAACCCCAAATGTTGTAGTGCTACTTCTATTGTGTTTGCGTACCAAATTTGGTGTTTCTAGCTATAAGTGACCCAGAGAAAAGTGGCCCCAAAGTCAGGTCGCAAAATGTCATTCTCTGCTGCAGAAAAGTGCTTGACATTTTGCGACCCAACTTTGGGGCCCCGTAACTCGGGGTCACTTGGAGCTAGAAACTCCAAATTCGAAGAGGTTATAGTGCTAGTTCTACTATGTTTGCATACCAAATTTGGGGTTCCTAGCTGCAAGTGGCCCCAACATACGTGGCCCCAAATTCGGGTCGCAAAATGTCATTTTTCGAATTTGATTCAAATTTCGTTTGAATTAGTTAGCATTGTAATTCGGTAATTCAGATGCATCCGAATGTCCGAATAATGAAAATTCGTCCGAATTTCGATTCGAAACAAAACGATATGCACATGTCTAATTGAGACATGTCTCCCAGGGCAGTACGCAGACCCCCATAACCATTATGCCCAATGACTTGCATATAAGCCTTCAAACTTGGCACGTTTGATTTTTACATTTTGGATCCCATAGACTTCTATGGGGTTCGTTTTTCGGTTCGGAACTTTTGCAATGTTCTAAAGCTCTGGTGCGAACTGAACAGGGGCTCGTTTGGCCTATTCCTACTCCCCTCCTTCCAGGATGTCCCCTGGATGTCTTAGGACCAGGTTTATGAGAAAACCACAGTTAAAGGCATGAATGCTCAGGTTCCCAACAATTTCCTTCTGGCCCATATATTTCCCATTGAACCAGATATTATAATTTGTTCCTAAAGATCCTGGAATCAAGATGAAGAATTTTTGTGATCACACATTCTTCTATACCTTGCACCCCAACAGGTGGAGGGGCAGGAGAATTCATCAGTGGAAGGGTTGAAACATGATGTGAATCTTGGTAATTAGCTGAGCTGAGTTGAAATCTGGAATGGACCGTCCCACAAACTTTTGACCCAGTTTTGCAGATCAAACATCTACATTCAAATTTTTGTAGATAAGCAAACTTTATAAACCATATGAAAGGTATGAAGTGATCTGTGAGGTCTGTCAGCAGCCTCTGTAACATTTCCGAGGCTCCCTCAAAGCTTTGATCAGTGTCTCCTGAATCTCCTACAATGTACTTAATCTGTTGGTAACCACAGGAATTGGAGTTGAGAAAAGGAGATCAGGAATAAAAACCTGGATGATGTGGAGTTATGTTTGGAATTGTTTAAAGCCAGTTCTGCCACTGGAAGATAGTCAGCCCAGTCATCCTGAAGATAACTAACATTGAAGGTACTGTACCGCAGTTTGATTTTTAGATGTTGCAGAGGGCTGTAACACTTAAAGCTGAGCAGATGCTTTTCCAGAATTTTGAAGTAAACTGTACTCCTCGGTCAGACACCACATCATCAGGAATTCCATGAAGTTTAAAGACTTCCCGAACTATCAGTTTTGCACTTTGTTTGGAATAGCATACCCCCCTTAAGTGGTACAAAACGAGCCATCTTAGTAAGAGAGTCAACGACCACTAGGATTGTCATAATTTCTTTAGAGGGAGGTGGTTCGACCACAAAGTCCATAGAAATGGACCCCCATGGTCTTGATGCAACAGGGAGTGGCTGGAGCAACCCCATAGGTGAAGGTCTTATTATGTGCACAGGTCAGGCACAAGGCCACATAGCTTTTCACATCTTTCTTGTAAACAGGCCACTAAAAGTAATGTGATAAGAAAACCCCAAAATGCCCAGTACGTATAGGATCAAAGACCAAACTAAAGGCTTCTACCTGAACCAATTCAGGTACATAGAGACAATGGGCTTTTGCCCAAAAGTCATTCCTATAATCCAGGTTAATGTTTGGTTAATGTGTCTGCCTGTATAATCAATTGTTTTCTCTGGCTGTGCTTATTTCCTCATGATGGTTAAACCAGCCTGATGCCAATTGTTACAATGTCTTGTTATTTTTCTGTGTCGTCAGGTTAACATGTGTGCTGGAAATAACCAGGCTGTAAGGGTAATGTTTTTCTCACCATTTGTAGATGGGTTAATGCCCCCTACAGGTCAACCGACATAAAAGGGACAGTTTGCAAGCCCCTGTGAGTGTGGACTCCTGTACGACTGGCAAAATTGGTCTGTTACTCTGTTGGAGTGAGCCTAATTGGTGTTCCTGGAGAGGGTCTCAAGCCTGGGGATGTGTTTTGGATTTGTAGATTTTTATCATGGATTTATTACCTTTATTATTATTATTATTCAGGATTTATATAGCGCCAACAGTTTGCGCAGCGCTTTACAATATGAGGGCAAACAGTACACTTACAATACAAATCAATACAGGAGGGATCAGAGGGCCCTGCTCGTTAGAGCTTACAATCTAGAAGGGAGGGTCAAATTGAAACAAAAGGTATTAACTGTGGGGGGATGAGCTGATAGAGAAAATGAAAATACATACTTATGGATTACTGCCAATCATAGACTCTAAAGGGCTTGTACTGCCTCCTATGGATTATTATCTTAATGGACTCTTGCCTTAAAAGGGATTGCTTTATGGACTTGCATTTTGCATTAAGTAGGCACACTCAATGAATTGTTTGAAAGGCTTCGTACAGGATTTGTGCTGAAATAGCTTTTTGAGAACTGTACTGTTATCAGCAACTACCTCCGTAAAGAATTTTGTTTGTTTACTTGCCTTACCAGGTCTGACCTCTCTTAAAGGGGTGCATGTACAGCATATCAAAAGAACAAGCCTTGCAACACAACAAGGGGACTGAGCTGGAGGAAAATTCAATACATGGGTCTAATACAAAGATTACTGTCCAGTGGTAGTTAATCTGTTGTTGTAAGGACTTCAGTGTTACATGCAAAGCAGCCAATCAGCCAGGAGATGGGTGACTAGCAAAGGTAATGGTTACTCTGGTAGTGAAGGGGGTTAAGTGCTTGGAACCTTTACTTGCGGCTGGTTCCCCACTCTTTGGAACTGGACCTGCAGCACAAAGTGCATAGGGACCCTGCAGGAAGGAGAGAGAATAAGAGCAAGTACTTTGTTTGGAAAAGGAGAGGGAGAATTTCCTGTATTCCGGGGCAACCATGGGGTGGGTCACTGGGAAAGAGGTGACATGAATTGCTGGATTGGTGGGGACTGGTAAAGGCTTAGTGGTACCTGCCTCCAAATGCTGCACACCTGGGAAGTGGTGTCCTCTATACATAAGGGTGTCTGAAGTGTACAAGTGTCATTAGTGTAATGGAGTTAGCACGGAGAGCAAGGAGCTAATGGTGTGATTGCAGCTTGCTTCTAAGTCTGGGAGACCTGCCTTAATGTGGGTTGTCCCATGACCACAGCTCTCAGCCTGAAGTTCAAGCATAAACAAGTGCATTTCCACTTGTCCCCACAAGAGTGCCTAAGCCCCACTCACATCCTTAGAAAGATGGTTGAGAAGCGGGTCATTCTCATATCCATTTTTGATATTCAATAAAGACTTAGAACTTGTGGTACCTAGGAAATTCTTTTGAGACTGGATGATACATTCAAAGCTGCTTTCCTGGAGAAGTCCAGACAACATCCACAATAAGTCATCAGCCTTACCATTCTATGACCCAGGTCAGCAAGAGATGATAAAAACGTAACCTGGCAAAGAATAGTGACTAACATGCTTGTCTAGTAGACAATCTCTTGGCAAAACTAATTGTAAAATTGTGTATCTTTATAGCTGTGAAAGGCTCTTCTGACTTTTCCAGATGATCGTGAGACAAATTTCTAAATTGTATGACTGAGTCAGCTTGAATCAAACCCTCTGATTTATTTCCATACAAAAGTTAAAAAAAATACTTACAAAAGGTGTACATTCAAATACAAAAAATAAAAGTTGCTTCAAATAAGATCAAATATGAGATAAAGTTGTTTGTTTCAAAATATAAGTTCAAGATGTGTGATTAAGATGTCTGCTGTTCCCTTTGTTCTGAGAGCAGTTGTCTGTATGCAGATTTCTTTAGCTATGAAGAGAAATTGAAGGAGTGTAGCAGATGAAGAAGTGACCATCTAGCCCTATAACTTCCTTCTAAATAAACAACGTTTCTTTGTTCAATTTTGCGCCAAACTAACCACTACCATATTACTCCAATTATCACCTCCCATCCATTCCCCTCTAAGGGTTGGGGCTAAGAGTAGAATTATAATATGAACAACATGACTTATTAACCACTTGAGATCCTCGCTATAGCCGAATGACGGCTACAGCGTGGACCTGCATTGTGCATGAGCGGCCTGCGCGCCACCTGAAGGGCACGTGCGGTGCACTCTGGGATCAGCGAGTCTATGAGACTCGCTGGATCACAGATCAGAGTAAGAGGTTGATCCCAACCCCTTACCACGTGATCAGCTGTCAGCCAATGACAGCTGATCATGTGAGGTCAACACAGCCGGTGATCAGCCTTTTTTTTCCTCGCGCTGTCAGTACGAGGAGAAAAAATAAAGCCGATCACTGGAGGCAGTGAGAGGGACATCAGTCCCGATCACTGTGAGCTGCCTCCAGCTCCTCAGTGCCCACCTGTGCCCCCTACAAGTGCCACCTAGCAGTAGGCAACAGTGCCGCCTACCAATGCCCACCAGTGCCACCCGTCAGTGCCCACAGTGCCACCTGTCAGTGCCCACCAGTGCCACCCGTCAGTGCCCACAGTGCCACCCGTCAGTGCCCACAGTGCCACCTGTCAGTGCCCACAGTGCCACCTGTCAGTGCCTCAAGAACAGTGCTGCACATCAGTGCCACCTATCAGTGCCCATCAGTGTCACCCATCAGTGCCACCTATCAGTGCCTTCTGTTAGTGGTACCTATCAATGCCACCCATCCGTGCCACCCATCTGTGCCACCCATCATGGGCCTATCAGTGCCATCTGATCAGTGGCCATCAATACGGATTTGTCTGTACCCATCAGTGTCACCTTATCTGTGCCTATCAGTGCCGCCTTAATTGTGCCTATTAGTTCCCATCAGTGTAACCCGGGATATGCAATTAGCGGACCTCCAGCTGTTGCAGAACTACAAGTCCCATGAGGCATAGCAAGACTCGGACAGCCACAAGCATGACACGCAGAGGCATGATGGGATTTGTAGTTTTGCAACAGCTGGAGGTCCGCTAATTGCATATGCCTGGTGTAGCCTATCAGTGCCCGCCAGTGCTGCCTCATTAGCACATATCAATGAAGCAGAAAAATTACCTGTTTGCAAAATTTTATAATAAACATGATTTTTTTTTCAAAATTTTCCATTTTTTTTGTTTGTTTAGAAAAAAATAAAAACCCCAGCTGTGATTAAATACCACCAAAATAAAGCTCTATTTGTGGGGAAAAATGATAAAATTTTAATTTTGAGTAGAGTGTTGTATGGCTGCACAATTGTCATTCAAAGTGTGTAAGCACTGAAAGATGAAAATTGGTCTGGGCAGGAGGGGGTGCCCAGTAAGCAAGTGGTTAACGACAGAGCAAAAAGTGAGTATGAAAGACAGCTTGGCTCAGAGTAATTATATAAACACCCAGTTTCTCAAACAAGAATATCCGTAACATATGAATTCCTTCATGAAAATATAAACTTAGAATATCAATCAAAAATTATTTGGCAGCTTCTTGAAATTGAGAACTCAGTTCAAATGTCAACATCTGTAAGTTATTAATTCAAAAGACCTCACATGTACACAATATTACAGGGGATCTCATAAGCTCAGTTATACTTATATGACCAAATGAATATTTAGATATAAAAAAAATATAACATTGCCCTCTGAAATATGAATAATCATATTTCTTATACTAAATCATACATACTTCATTCATATCACAAATACTCTGTCTTTGATCTAATCTTTCCAAATATTTTGTCATTTGTAACTGAGTTTGTAACTCCAGAAACCAACAAATCATCACCTCTCCTGATTTAATTTCTAATTCGATAATATAATATTTTCATTCTAAACATTAAACATAACTGAAATATAATGAATAACATAATAACAATAAAAATAATAACTATAGGATGCGATAAAATATTTCCTGCTGCTGAAGTAATTGAAGTTTTTCCCCAAATTGATATACTTTTACTGATTTTTTTCCACCAATTATTACCTGAGAACTCTGACCACTGATGAGATATTTCTTGCAAATTTCCTTGTTCATGTTTAAAAAATATTTCTGAATTCTGAAGTTCCTTAGCTAAAGCTATTAATAAAGCTTTATCCTTTTGAATTACATTTGCCCATTCTTCCCCAGGAAATTAATTTATCTGAGATATATTTTATTGTAAGGGAAAAGCACTTCTATTTTTCATAAGCATATTTGTTAAATGTGTTTTCAACACATTAACACTTATTGCTACAATGTCTCCTTCTATACAATACAAGCCTTGATTTAGGTTTTCTGTATTTGTACAAGAGAAGAAGAACGTTTTAACCCTTTCTGTGTCTGTCATGATCTGGAAACAAACCTTCTTTTTATCTACAAGAGTAATTAATTCAGAAGTAGTTTCAACGTTTTCTATTCTTGCTGAACATAATGTATGATTATGGTAACAAGAATGAAATATGCATTTGTCTTGATTAGGTAAACAAATAACTTTAGACTGGAATTGTAAACACGATGACAGATCTAATTGTTCTTATTCAAAATTATCATTGTTAAATGCAAAATCTGTATACTGTCATTTATAATATAATAATTGTGTATTGCTGACCTATAATCCCAAGACAGTAATTGGAACCAATATTTGTTCTTTCCCTGCTGTTGGAATCATAGAAGAACTATAACATACATCCTGATTGCATCCTATCCATTTGTTTACCCATAAATCTGTATGATTTATTACATATACATATTCTCTGGGTAAATTCTGTAAAATGCCAAGAGGAGTTATTCCACTCTGAAATGCTTGTGTGCTTATTCTAAAATTAGTGGAATATTCAGTCTGGATCTCTAAGCGTGCTCTGGTTATATGAGAATGTTGTTTACTTGTCATTAAAGGGGTTGTAAAGGTTTGTTTTTTATTTGCTACATAGGTTCCTCTAAGCTAGTGCATTGTTGGTTCACTTACATTTTCCTTCGATTTCCCTTCTAAATGTTTTTTTTCTTTGTCTGAATATCTCACTTCCTGTTTCTCCTCAGTAAACTTCACACCATCATCCGAGCGGTGGTTAGTCAGCCAGAACAGCTTACTGAACAGCTTACTGAGGAGGAACAGGAAGTGAGAAATTCAGACAAAGAAAACAAAGAAAAAAAACATTTATAAGGGAAATCGAAGGAAAAGGTAAGTGAACCAACAATGCACTAGCTTATAGGAACCTATTTAGAAAATAAAAAACGAACCTTTACAACCCCTTTAAATTATAAGTAATATTTTGTAGATGTAATATAGATGGACCCATTACATTAGCTGTTTTAATAACCATATCTTCTAATATCTAATTTATATTTCTTTGTACCTTAATACCTTTACTTCCTACTAAGCCAGCTGTTTCAAGATCAGACTTTAAAGTGTGATTTTTCCATACTATTTGTTATACTTCCAATAGTACCGACTCCTCCTGAAATACCTTCAACAATACCACGCTTATTTCTGTTATGATTCCTACTATTCCAGACCATCTTTCAATAACCAATTCCATATTAACCAAATGTCTTTGGCATTGAAGAAATTTCCATTCGGAAAAATATTAAAGTTCCACAATATAATGACAAACTCTCCCTCTCCCAAGAGAGCTCTGGATTGGAAATGGTTAACCACTTCAATACCGGGCACTTAAACACCTTCCTGTCCAGACCAATTTTGAGCTGTCGCACTTTGAATGACAATTGCGCAGTCATGCTACACTGTACCCAAATGAAATTTTTATAATTTCTTTCCCACAAATAGAGCTTTCTTTTGGTGGTATTTGATCACCTCTATGGTTTTGATTTTTTGCTAAATGAATAAAAAAGTCAGAAAATTTTGAAAAAAAAAAGTTTTTTTGTTTCAGTTTCAAAACTTTGTAAATAAGTAAGTTTTCTCCTTCACTGATGGGCACTGATGGGGCTGCACTGACAAGGTGGCACCGATGAAGTGGCACTGATGGGGTGGCATTGATGGGCACTGATATGTGGCACTGATAGGCAGCACTGATGGGCGACATGGATGGACACTGATAGGTGGCACAAATTGGCACTGATAGCTGGCACAGATTGGCATGGATGGGCAGCATGAATGGGCATGGATAGGCGACACTGATAGGTGGCACAGATGGGCACTGATAGGTGGCACGGATGGGCACTGATAAGCGACATTGTATTGCATTGTTTTGTACTGATGGATGCCAATCAGTGCCAAACAATAATGCATGCCAATCAGTGATGCCCATTGTGGGCACTGATTGGCATCCATTGTGGACACTGACTGGCATCCCTATTGGTCTAGGGTGGCATACCTGGTGCTGGGCATCCATGGTGGTCTGGTGGCGTCCCTGGTGGTCCAGTGTGGGCATCCTCTGGGGGGCTGTGCTGATAATCGATCAGCACAGACCCCCCCTGTCAGAGGAGCAGCCGATCGGCTCTCCTCTACTCGCGTCTGACAGACTCGAGTGAGGAAAAGCCGATCACCGGCTCTTCCTATTTATACTGTGATCAGCCGTGATTGGACATGGCTGATCATGTGGTAAAGAGTCTCCATCAGAGACTATTTACCGAGATCATAGTTGCAGGATGTCAGAGTTACACCCCGCAACAACGATCGCCACGATGTGCGCCCCCGGGGGCGTGCAGTGGCTCAAATTCAGGGGAAGTCCTATGACGTCCGGTCAGGACTTTTAAACCACTTTGCAGCCCTCATTTGCCTATTAGTGGGCGGCAAGTGGTTAATCTGGAAATAATTAGCAGCAACACTTTTCTTATCAACACATGGCGTTTTCCTTGGAGACATTACAACAACACTTTCATTAGCACATTTCAACGGATAATTTTCTATTGATATGAAACACTCATATATACCAGTATCATTTAAAGATACACCTATTTGATGATAAATACATTTATCATTAATCCAATTCACACTACCAAAAATACCTTTATCAATTATATTAGTAGTACTGTGAAAAAAACTACCCAAAAATTCACCATTCCTTTTCCAAGTTAACATGAACTTTGAGGTAAATATATTTGTGTAACACATACCAAATGCAAACTATCTTTGTCTTCAATGATTTTTAAAGACTGTGGAGTGTGGAGACACTTTAATTTCCGGAACAATTATATCTACCACAGTAATACTAAAGACCCGTACACACGATCTGACTTTTTGACAACAAACATGCAAATTAGCTGTTTTGGAGCAACATCCGACCGTGTGTACACTCCATCGGACAAACTTTTTCTGTTTTCATCTGACTTTTGTTGGCTGTGCGAACGGACAAACTTTCTGGCAACAAAAGTCCGATGGAGCAAAGTCCGATCATGTGTACGCAAAACCATCGGACTTTTGTACAAGGTACAAACACGCATGCTCAGAACCAATGCAAAAGATCAGACTACAATACAGAAGTTGACCAAAGGTGGCACTGGAGTAATTGAACGTCCTCTTTTGAAGTGTCATCAGTACGTTATGACGTCACTATGTTCGTGTTTGTTGTCAAAAAGTCCGATCGTGTGTATGCAATACAAACTTGTGGACTACGCCCTTTGTACAAAAGTCCACGAGAAAGTTTGTACAAAGTCCGATCGTGTGTATGAGGCTTAATTGTAACCCTTATTTGAGCAAATTTTTACCTTAAAATCCTATATTCTTACAATGTCCCTTTTTTTAATCTCCTATTATATTAAATGTTCTTAATCTAATTGTCAGGGACATGGCGGTCACGGTACTGGCAATAGTCTGACTTGCACGAGTATGCACTGCGCATCAGTGCGCATCGCTGCACATCGGCACATACTGTGCTCAACAGTGCATACTGGTGCACATCGGCGCACACTGGTGAGCATCGGCACACACATATGCGCAATACTGCGCGTGCGCGATGGTGCACAACTGGCGTGACTAACGTTGGCACCAGTGGCCCTATTTAAGCCAGCCTGCAACTACAGGACCTTGCTGGATTATCAGATTATTATCAGCTGCCTTGTGTACCTTGACCTTGCTTCCTGATCTGAGGCACCCGTTGTGACCTGGCTTGCCTTTGACCTTGCTTCCTGATCTCCTAGTCTGACCCTTGGCCCGTTCCTGGTCTCTGCTTTTGCTTCTTGATCTCCCGGCTTGACATTTGGCTTGCATCTGGACCCTGCCTGTGTTTGACCTTGGCTCGCCCCTGACTATTCTTTGGACTGATCTATCTGTGCATGACTTCTGGCCTGGCTCCTGGTTTCCCTGTTCATCTGAACACAGCAAGTTCAGCTCCGCCTGCTCCATCCACCCCGCAGCAGCCGAGCTCATCTAACTACAAGCAAGCACCTTGCCACCCGTGCTTCTTCGAGCACCGCGCTTCCTGTTCCCAACTTCAGGAACGTGCTGCACCTAGCCGCAAGGGGAGCTCTCATAGCATCTTGATCTCCATACACGCTCCTGACGCTAATATTTTTACAAAACTTTGTAATAGGTAATAAAATTGCTCTACTGGATAAAGTAATTTCCCAAAACCTTATAATATTATTAGTAACATCTCCAGACCAAATTGTTGAATCATTACCATTAAGGCCGCGTACACACGGGCGGACTGTTCGCCCAACTTTGTCCGCTGAACAGTGTTTGTGCGGACAGTCCGCTCGTGTGTGGGGCTTCAGCGGACAGTTTCAGCGGACAGTTGGACGAACAAGGTTTTTCGGAAATTCCGAAAAACTGTCCGCTGAAACCTTGTTTGAGCGAACAGTCCGCCCGTGTGTAGGCTTGTTCGACAAACTAAGTTCCGCGCATGCTCAGAAAGGATTTACACGTCGGAAAGTTGCATTGAAGTGTATTGGACGTCGAATTTTTCGATCCGTCGTACGTGTCGAAACGTCATCGCGCACGGTTTCAGCAAACTGTTCGTTCGTCGTGTGTGGGCATGTCCGCCCATGCTAAGTTTGAGCGGACTGTCCGCCGAAACTGTTGGACGGACAAAGTTGGGCGAACAGTCCGCCCGTGTGTACGCGGCCTTACAAATACTGACTAGAAACCCCTTTCCATTATATTACATTGAAAGGTTCCGGTTCTGTTGTTTCGTTTATACGATTCCTGCATTTTAATAAAATTTGTTTTAGATTCTTTTTTTAACTTTGATTTCAACATTATTGCTATGAATGGAATACAATTGAATACAGCAATCATATCCCTGTCCTACACATACATATCCAAACAATCTTCAGCTGTATTGATATTAGTGTATCTAAATCTATCACTTTTGTCATCTATATTGATATCATTGTCTTTATCATTTATTTGATCTGTATTAATATCAATATCTTGCTCTCTTTTGTTATCTATATTGATATCAATGTCTACATCTCTTTGGTTTCTGAATAATGTAATGTCTTTGTTGTGTAAATCTTCAATCCTGTTAACCTCTGCATAGCTGAAACAGTGTGTGATTTATTTTGCCACAGATAAAATTGTCCCCAGAGAAAAGATGAATCCTGTGATGATGATGATGATGATGATAAACCTTCTCTCTTTTCTTTTGTTGTCATTTTTCCTTCTTTTTGGAATCCATGATTCCTCCAGGTCCGGTTTTTAAAAATCATTCCTGAAAAAAGAAATGCAGCATCATTATCTTGGCCTTTACAATTTGCATTGATCAGTGTGTACCCACATCCTATGTTGTCTACGTGCATTTTTCACTGAATTTTTCACTGAATTGAGAGGTCTTTGGATTTGCACCATTACACCTTGAACATCCAAGATGTCAAATGGACCTTCCCAATTACTTTGTCACGGTCCACTTTTCCTGAAATTTTTGATCATAAGCTGCCCTCCTTTCTCAAACTTAGAAATATGTGGAGGAACCATTTTTTGCATACAAGTAGCTGCATGTGGAAAAATATTGTTCAGATTGTCCTGTAACATCTGTAACCATTTTCTTTTCTCTATTGCCTCTGTTTGCGGCACAGACAAAAAAGGTTCATTGAGAAACACAAGCAGCATTTTCCTTCATGTCATTAATTCAGTTCTGTTCCCCTCATCACTGTCCACCATCAGCGGCATCTCTAGCGTTCATATTTAGGGGCACATGGGGGACAGGGACAATAGTTAGATATTTATATATATATATATATATATATATATATATATATATATATATATATATATACACACACACACACACACACACACACTTTTATAAAAAAAAAAAAAAAATGAATAGAATAGAATGCACTCGAGAGTTCTTGTTACAAATTCACCTTTGTTTTATTTTTGCAATATACAATACAATACACGTTTCAGTCCAACTACAGACTTTTATAAAGATGCAAAAAAGTCCCTAGGCATACTTCCGAGAAGGAAGCTGGAGAGTCCCTTTAACATGACCGATAGCCATAGCACAAACCTTTGCATTATGAAAGGCCAACTATAAATGAGCTAACTTGTCCTGTAAGAAAAGCTGATTTAGCCCTACTTCCATGAAAAACTACTAAGAAGGGTTGGCCCTTCAAAATTCTAATTTAAGTCTATAGTTGCAATGCAAGTAATAATTTAAAATCCCCTACAAAAATAAAAAATAAAAATGAAACCGTATAATGGTAAACATTGCAAAATTAAGTGCAATACCCATTTTGATCCTAAAGCATATAATAATAATAATAATAATAATTTTTCCGGGTATGTACCAAAACATATTCAAGCTATAGTTATATAATGGATGTGGGCTGAAAGTACACAGGCCCATGGTCAGCTCCGAGCAGGATCCACAGGTCAATGGCCAGCAGGACCCACAGGTCAGTGGCTAGCTGCCAGCAGGACCCACAGGTCAGGATCCAGCAGGACCCACAGGTCAGTGGCCAGCTTCCAGCAGGACCCACAGGTCAGTGGCCAGCTCCCAGGAGAACCCACAGGTCAGTGGCCAGCTCCCAGCAGAACCCACAGGTCCATGGCCAGCTCCCAGCAGAACCCACAGGTCCGTGGCCATCTGCCAGCAGAACCCACAGCTCAGTGGTCAGCTGCCAGACAGACCCACAGCTCAGTGGCCAGCTGCCAGAAGAACCCACAGCTCAGTGGCCATCTGCCAGAAGAACCCACAGCTCAGTGGCCATCTGCCAGCAGAACCCACGGCTCAGGTCCCACAGGTCCGTGGCCAGAAAGGCTCACAGGTCCGTGGCCAGCTCCCAGCAGGACCCACAGTTCAGTGGCCAGCAGAACCCACAAGTCCGTGGCCAGCTCCCAACAGGACCCACAGGTCAGTGGCCAGCAGGACCCACTGGTCAGTGGCCAAAAGGACCCACAGGTCAGTAACCAAAAGGACCCACAGGTCACTAACCAAAAGGACCCACAGGTCAGTAGCCAAAAGGACCCACAGGTCAGCGGCCAAAAGGACCCACAGGCCAGCTGCCAGTAGGATCCAAACGTCCATGGCCAGCTCCCACCAGGACCCACGGGCCAGCTGTCAGCAGGACCCACAGGTCAGTGGCCAGTTGCCAGCAGGATCCACCGATTTGTGGCCAGCAAGACCCACAGGTCTGTGGCCAGCTCCCAGCAGGACCCACAGGCCAGCTCCCAGCAGAACCCACAGGTCAGTGGCCAGCTCCCAGCAGAACCCATAGGTCTGTGGCCAGCTCCCAGCAGAACCCACAGGTCCGTGGCAAACTCCCAGCAGAACCCACAGGTCGGTGGCCAGCAGGACCCACAGGTCGGTGGCCAGCTGCCAGCAGAACCCACAGCTCGGTGGTCATCTGCAAGCAGGACCCAAAGCTCAGTGGCCAGCTGCCAGAAGAACCCACAGCTCAGTGGCCATCTGCCAGAAGAACCCACAGCTCAGTGGCCATCTGCCAGCAGAACCCATGGCTCAGGTCCCACAGGTCAGTGGCCAGCAGGGCTCACAGGTCCGTGGTCAGCTCCCAGCAGGACCCACAGTTTAGTGGTCAGCAGGACCCACAAGTCCGTGGCCAACTCCCAGCAGGACACACAGGTCAGTGGCCAAAAGGACCCTCAGGTCAGTAGCCAAAAGGACCCACAGGTCAGTAATCAAAAGGACCCACAGGTCAGTAGCCAAAAGGACCCACAGGTCATTGGCCAAAAGGACCCACAGGTCAGTGGCCAAAAGGACCCACAGGCCAGCTGCCAGCAGGACCCACAGGTCCATGGCCAGCTCCCACCAGGACCCACAGGTCAGTGGCCAGCAGGACCCACAGGTCAATGGCCAAAAGGACCCACAGGTCAGTAACCAAAAGGACCCACAGGTCACTAACCAAAAGGACCCACAGGTCAGTAGCCAAAAGGACCCACAGGTCAGTGGCCAAAAGGACCCACAGGCCAGCTGCCAGTAGGATCCAAACGTCCGTGGCCAGCTCCCACCAGGACCCACGGGCCAGCTGTCAGCAGGACCCACAGGTCAGTGGCCAGTTGTCAGCAGGATCCACGGATTTGTGGCCAGCAGGACCCACAGGCCAGCTCCCAGCAGAACCCCACAGGTCAGTGGCCAGCTCCCAGCAGAACCCACAGGTCCATGGTCAGCAGGACCCACAGGTCGGTGGCAAGCTGCCAGCAGGACCCACAGGTCAGTGGCCAGCAGGACCCACAGGTCAGTGGCCAAAAGGACCCACAGATCAGTAGCCAAAAGGACCCACAGGTCAGTAAGCAAAAGGACCCACAGGTCAGTAGCCCAAAGGACCCACAGGTCAGTGGCCAAAAGGACCCACAGGCCAGCTGCCAGCAGGACCCACAGGTCCATGGCCAGCTCCCACCAGGACCCATGGGCCAGCTGTCAGCAGGACCCACAGGTCAGTGGCCAGTTGCCAACAGGACCCACAGATTTGTGGCCAGCAGGACCCACAGGTTAGTGGCCAGCTCCCAGCAGGACCCACAGGTCAGTTGCCAGCTGCCAGCAGAACCCACAATTCAGTGGCCAGCTCCCAGCAAAACCCACAGGTCAGTGGCCAGCTACTAGCAGAACCCACAGGTCCGTGGCCAGCTCCCAGCAGACCCCTCAGGTCCGTGGCCATCTCCCAGCAGAACCCACAGGTCAGTGGCCAGCTCCCAGCAGAACCCACAGGTCTGTGGCCAGCTCCCAGCAGAACCCCACAAGTCCATGGCCAGCAGGACCCACAGGTCGGTGGCAAGCTGCCAGCAGGACCCACAGGTCAGTGGCCAGCAGGACCCACAGGTCAGTGGCCAAAAGGACCCACAGGTCAGTAGCCAAAAGGACCCACAGGTCAGTAAGCAAAAGGACCCACAGGTCAGTAGCCCAAAGGACCCACAGGTCAGTGGCCAAAAGGACCCACAGGCCAGCTGCCAGCAGGACCCAAAGGTCGGTGGCCAGCTCCCACCAGGACCCACGGGCCAGCTGTCAGCAGGACCCACAGGGCAGTGGCCAGTTACCAGCAGGACCCACAGATTTGTGGCCAGCAAGACCCACAGGTTTGTGGCCAGCTCCCAGCAGGACCCACAGGCCAGCTGCCAGCAGGAACCACAGGTCAGTTGCCAGCTGCCAGCAGAAACCACAGGTCAGTGGCCAGCTCCCAGCAGAACTCACAGGTCAGTGGCCAGCTCCCCGCAGAACCCACAGGTCCGTGGCCAGCTCCCAGCAGAACCCACAGGTCTGTGGCCAGCTCCCAGCAGAACCCACAGGTCTGTGGCCAGCTCCCAGCAGAACCCACAGTTCCATGGCCAGCAGGACCCACAGGTCGGTGGCCAGCTGCCAACAGGACCCACAGGTCAGAATCCAGCAGTACCCACAGGTCAGTGGCCAGCTCCCAGCAGAACCCACAGGTCAGTGGCCATCTGCCAGAAGAACCCACAGCTCAGTGGCCATCTGCCAGCAGAACCCACAGCTCAGGTCCCACAGGTCAGTGGCCAGCAGGGCTCACAGGTCCGTGGCCAGCTCCCAGCAGAACCCACAGGTCAGTGGCCAGCAGGACCCACAGGTCGGTGGCCAGCTGCCAGCAGGACCCACAGGTCAGTGTCCAGCTGCCAGCAGGACCCACAGGCCAGCTGTCAGCAGGACCCACAGGTCAGTGGCCAGTTGCCAGCAGGACCCACAGATTTGTGGCCAGCAGGACCCACAGGTCAGTGGCCAGCTCCCAGCAGAACCCACAGTTCCGTGGCCAGCTCCCAGCAGAACCCACAGGTCCGTGGCCAGCTCCCAGCAGAACCCACAGGTCCGTGGCCAGCTCCCTGCAGAACCCACAGGTCCATGGCCAGCAGGACCCACAGGTCGGTGGCCAGCTGCCAGCAGGACACACAGGTCAGTGGCCAGCTTCCAGCAGGACCCACAGGTCTGTGGCCAGCTCCCAGCAGATCCCACAGGTCAGTGGCCAGCAGGACCCACAGGTCGGTGGCCAGCTGCCAGCAGGACCCACAGGTCAGTGGCCAGCTCCCAGCAGAACCCACAGGTCAGTGGCGAGCTCCCAGCAGAAACCCACAGTTCCGTGGCCAGCTCCCAGCAGAACCCACAGGTCGGTGGCAAGCTCCCAGAAGAACCCACAGGTCAGTGGCCAGCAGGACCCACAGGTCGGTGGCCAGCTGCCAGCAGGACCCACATGTTTGTGGCCAGCTCCCAGCAGGTCCCACAGGCCAGCTGCCAGCAGGACCCACAGGTCAGTTGCCAGCTGCCAGCAGAACCCACAGGTCAGTGGCCAGCTCCCAGCAGAACTCACAGGTCAGTAGCCAGCTCCCAGCAGAACCCACAGGTCCGTGGCCAGCTCCCTGCAGAACCCACAGGTCCATGGCCAGCAGGACCCACAGGTCGGTGGCCAGCTGCCAGCAGGACACACAGGTCAGTGGCCAGCTTCCAGCAGGACCCACAGGTCTGTGGCCAGCTCCCAGCAGATCCCACAGGTCAGTGGCCAGCAGGACCCACAGGTCGGTGGCCAGCTGCCAGCAGGACCCACAGGTCAGTGGCCAGCTCCCAGCAGAACCCACAGGTCAGTGGCGAGCTCCCAGCAGAAACCCACAGTTCCGTGGCCAGCTCCCAGCAGAACCCACAGGTCGGTGGCAAGCTCCCAGAAGAACCCACAGGTCAGTGGCCAGCAGGACCCACAGGTCGGTGGCCAGCTGCCAGCAGGACCCACATGTTTGTGGCCAGCTCCCAGCAGGTCCCACAGGCCAGCTGCCAGCAGGACCCACAGGTCAGTTGCCAGCTGCCAGCAGAACCCACAGGTCAGTGGCCAGCTCCCAGCAGAACTCACAGGTCAGTAGCCAGCTCCCAGCAGAACCCACAGGTCCGTGGCCAGCTCCCAGCAGAACCCACAGGTCTGTGGCCAGCTCCCAGCAGAACCCACAGGTCTGTGGCTAGCTCCCAGCAGAACCCACAGTTCCATGGCCAGCAGGACCCACAGGTCGGTGGCCAGCTGCCAGCAGGACCCACAGGTCAGAATCCAGCAGTACCCACAGGTCAGTGGCCAGCTCCCAGCAGAACCCACAGGTCAGTGGCCATCTGCCAGAAGAACCCACAGCTCAGTGGCCATCTGCCAGCAGAACCCACAGCTCAGGTCCCACAGGTCAGTGGCCAGCAGGGCTCACAGTTCCGTGGCCAGCTCCCAGCAGAACCCACAGGTCGGTGGCAAGCTCCCAGAAGAACCCACAGGTCAGTGGCCAGCAGGACCCACAGGTCGGTGGCCAGCTGCCAGCAGGACCCACATGTTTGTGGCCAGCTCCCAGCAGGTCCCACAGGCCAGCTGCCAGCAGGACCCACAGGTCAGTTGCCAGCTGCCAGCAGAACCCACAGGTCAGTGGCCAGCTCCCAGCAGAACTCACAGGTCAGTAGCCAGCTCCCAGCAGAACCCACAGGTCTGTGGCTAGCTCCCAGCAGAACCCACAGTTCCATGGCCAGCAGGACCCACAGGTCGGTGGCCAGCTGCCAGCAGGACCCACAGGTCAGAATCCAGCAGTACCCACAGGTCAGTGGCCAGCTCCCAGCAGAACCCACAGGTCAGTGGCCATCTGCCAGAAGAACCCACAGCTCAGTGGCCATCTGCCAGCAGAACCCACAGCTCAGGTCCCACAGGTCAGTGGCCAGCAGGGCTCACAGGTCCGTGGCCAGCTCCCAGCAGAACCCACAGGTCAGTGGCCAGCAGGACCCACAGGTCGGTGGCCAGCTGCCAGCAGGACCCACAGGTCAGTGTCCAGCTGCCAGCAGGACCCACAGGCCAGCTGTCAGCAGGACCCACAGGTCAGTGGCCAGTTGCCAGCAGGACCCACAGATTTGTGGCCAGCAGGACCCACAGGTCAGTGGCCAGCTCCCAGCAGAACCCACAGGTCAGTGGCCAGCTCCCAGCAGAACCCACAGGTCAGTGGCCAGCTCCCAGCAGAACCCACAGTTCCGTGGCCAGCTCCCAGCAAAACCCACAGGTCCGTGGCCAGCTCCCAGCAGAACCCACAGGTCCATGGCCAGCTCCCTGCAGAACCCACAGGTCCATGGCCAGCAGGACCCACAGGTCGGTGGCCAGCTGCCAGCAGGACACACAGGTCAGTGGCCAGCTTCCAGCAGGACCCACAGGTCTGTGGCCAGCTCCCAGCAGATCCCACAGGTCAGTGGCCAGCAGGACCCACAGGTCGGTGGCCAGCTGCCAGCAGGACCCACAGGTCAGTGGCCAGCTCCCAGCAGAACCCACAGGTCAGTGGCGAGCTCCCAGCAGAAACCCACAGTTCCGTGGCCAGCTCCCACCAGAACCCACAGGTCGGTGGCAAGCTCCCAGAAGAACCCACAGGTCAGTGGCCAGCAGGACCCACAGGTCGGTGGCCAGCTGCCAGCAGGACCCACATGTTTGTGGCCAGCTCCCAGCAGGTGCCACAGGCCAGCTGCCAGCAGGACCCACAGGTCAGTTGCCAGCTGCCAGCAGAACCCACAGGTCAGTGGCCAGCTCCCAGCAGAACTCACAGGTCAGTAGCCAGCTCCCAGCAGAACCCACAGGTCCGTGGCCAGCTCCCAGCAGAACCCACAGGTCTGTGGCCAGCTCCCAGCAGAACCCACAGGTCTGTGGCTAGCTCCCAGCAGAACCCATAGTTCCATGGCCAGCAGGACCCACAGGTCGGTGGCCAGCTGCCAGCAGGACCCACAGGTCAGAATCCAGCAGTACCCACAGGTCAGTGGCCAGCTCCCAGCAGAACCCACAGGTCAGTGGCCATCTGCCAGAAGAACCCACAGCTCAGTGGCCATCTGCCAGCAGAACCCACAGCTCAGGTCCCACAGGTCAGTGGCCAGCAGGGCTCACAGGTCCGTGGCCAGCTCCTAGCAGGACCCACAGTTCAGTGGCCAGCAGGACCCACAGGTCAGTGGCCAAAAGGACCCACAGGTCAGTAGACAAAAGGACCCACAGGTCAGTAACCAAAAGGACCCACGAGTCAGTAGCCAAAAGGACCCACAGGTCAGTGGCCAAAAGGACCAACAGGCCAGCTGCCAGCAGGACCCACAGGTCTGTGGCCAGCTCCCAGCAGAACCCACAGGTCCGTTGCCAGCAGGACCCACAGGTCGGTGGCCAGTTGCCAGCAGGACACACAGGTAAGGATTCAGCAGAACCCACAGGTCAGTGGCCAGCTTCCAGCAGGACCCAAAGGTCAGTGGCCATCTCGCAGCAGAACCCACAGGTCAGTGGTCAGCTTCCAGCAGAACCCACAGGTCCGTGGCCAGCTTCCAGCAGAACCCACAGGTCTGTGGCCAGCTCCAAGCAGAACCCACAGGTCCGTGGCCAGCTCCCAGCAGAACCCACAGGTCTGTGGCTAGCTCCCAGCAGAACCCACAGTTCCATGGCCAGCAGGACCCACAGGTCGGTGGCCAGCTGCCAGCAGGACCCACAGGTCAGAATCCAGCAGTACCCACAGGTCAGTGGCCAGCTCCCAGCAGAACCCACAGGTCAGTGGCCATCTGCCAGAAGAACCCACAGCTCAGTGGCCATCTGCCAGCAGAACCCACAGCTCAGGTCCCACAGGTCAGTGGCCAGCAGGGCTCACAGGTCCGTGGCCAGCTCCTAGCAGGACCCACAGTTCAGTGGCCAGCAGGACCCACAGGTCAGTGGCCAAAAGGACCCACAGGTCAGTAGACAAAAGGACCCACAGGTCAGTAACCAAAAGGACCCACGAGTCAGTAGCCAAAAGGACCCACAGGTCAGTGGCCAAAAGGACCAACAGGCCAGCTGCCAGCAGGACCCACAGGTCTGTGGCCAGCTCCCAGCAGAACCCACAGGTCCGTTGCCAGCAGGACCCACAGGTCGGTGGCCAGTTGCCAGCAGGACACACAGGTAAGGATTCAGCAGAACCCACAGGTCAGTGGCCAGCTTCCAGCAGGACCCAAAGGTCAGTGGCCATCTCGCAGCAGAACCCACAGGTCAGTGGTCAGCTTCCAGCAGAACCCACAGGTCCGTGGCCAGCTTCCAGCAGAACCCACAGGTCTGTGGCCAGCTCCAAGCAGAACCCACAGGTCCGTGGCCAGCTCCCAGCAGAACCCACAGGTCAGTGGCCAGCAGGACCCACAGGTCGGTGGCCAGCTGCCAGCAGGACCCACAGGTCAGGATCCAGCAGGACCCACAGGTCGGTGGCCAGCTGCAGGCAGGACCCACAGGTCAGGATCCAGCAGGACCCACAGGTCAGTGGCCAGCTTCCAGCAGGACCCACAGGTCAGTGGCCAGCTCTCAGCAGAACCCACAGGTCAGTGGCCAGCTCCCAGCAGAACCCACAGGTCTGTGTCCAGCTCCCCGCAGAACCCACAGGTCCATGGCCAGCAGGACCCACAGGTCGGTGGCCAGTTGCCAGCAGGACACGCAGGACACACAGGTCAGTGGCCAGCTTCCAGCAGGACCCACAGGTCAGTGGCCAGCTCCCAGCAGAACCCACAGGTCAGTGGCCAGCTCCCAGCAGAATCCACAGTTCCGTGGCCAGCTCCCAGCAGAACCCACAGGTCCGTGGCAAGCTCCCAGCAGAACCCACCGGTCAGTGGCCAGCAGGACCCACAGGTCGGTGGCCAGCTGCCAGCAGGACACACAGGTCAGTGGCCAGCTTCCAGCAGGACCCACAGGTCTGTGGCCAGCTCCCAGCAGAACCCACAGGTCCGTTGCCAGCAGGACCCACAGATCGGTGGCCAGTTGCCAGCAGGACCCACAGGTAAGGATTCAGCAGAACCCACAGGTCAGTGGCCAGCTTTCAGCAGGACCCAAAGGTCAGTGGCCAGCTGCCAGCAGAACCCACAGGTCAGTGACCAGCTCCCAGCAGAAACCATAGGTCTGTGGCCAGCTCCCAGCAAAACCCACAGGTCCATGGCCAGCAGGACCCACAGGTCGGTGGCCAGCTGCCAGCAGGACCCACAGGTCAGGATCCAGCAGGACCCACAGGTCTGTGGCCAGCTCCCAGCAGAACCCACAGGTCTGTGGCCAGCTCCCAGCAGAACCCACAGGTCTGTGGCTAGCTCCCAGCAGAACCCACAGTTCCATGGCCAGCTCGGTGACCCACAGGTCGGTGGCCAGCTGCCAGCAGGACCCACAGGTCAGAATCCAGCAGGACCCACAGGTCAGTGGCCAGCTCCCAGCAGAACCCACAGGTCAGATGCCATCTGCCAGAAGAACCCACAGCTCAGTGGCCATCTGCCATCTGTCCGTGGCCAGCTCCCAGCAGAACCCACAGGTCTGTGGCCAGCTCCCAGCAGAACCCACAGGTCTGTGGCTAGCTCCCAGCAGAACCCACAGTTCCATGGCCAGCTCGGTGACCCACAGGTCGGTGGCCAGCTGCCAGCAGGACCCACAGGTCAGGATCCAGCAGGACCCACAGGTCAGTGGCCAGCTCCCAGCAGAACCCACAGTTCCGTGGCCAGCTCCCAGCAGAACCCACAGGTCAGTGGCCAGCTCCCAGCAGAACTCACAGGTCAGTGGCCAGCTCCCAGCAGAACCCACAGGTCTGTGGCCAGCTCCCAGCAGAACCCACAGGTCTGTGGCCAGCTCCCAGCAGAACCCACAGGTCTGTGGCAAGCTCCCAGCAGAACCCACAGTTCCATGGCCAGCTCGGTGACCCACAGGTCGGTGGCCAGCTGCCAGCAGGACCCACAGGTCAGAATCCAGCAGGACCCACAGGTCAGTGGCCAGCTCCCAGCAGAACCCACAGGTCAGATGCCATCTGCCAGAAGAACCCACAGCTCAGTGGCCATCTGCCATCTGTCCGTGGCCAGCTCCCAGCAGAACCCACAGGTCTGTGGCCAGCTCCCAGCAGAACCCACAGGTCTGTGGCTAGCTCCCAGCAGAACCCACAGTTCCATGGCCAGCTCGGTGACCCACAGGTCGGTGGCCAGCTGCCAGCAGGACCCACAGGTCAGAATCCAGCAGGACCCACAGGTCAGTGGCCAGCTCCCAGCAGAACCCACAGGTCAGTGGCCATCTGCCAGAAGAACCCACAGCTCAGTGGCCATCTGCCAGCAGAACCCACAGCTCAGGTCCCACAGGTCAGTAGCCAGCAGGGCTCACAGGTCCGTGGCCAGCTCCTAGCAGGACCCACAGTTCAGTGGCCAGCAGGACCCACAAGTCCGTGGCCAGCTCCCAGCAGGACCCACAGGTCAGTGGCCAGCAGGACCCACAGGTCAGTGGCCAGCAGGACCCACAGGTCAGTGGCCAAAAGGACCCACAGGTCAGTAGACAAAAGGACCCACAGGTCAGTAACCAAAAGGACCCACGAGTCAGTAGCCAAAAGGACCCACAGGTCAGTGGCCAAAAGGACCAACAGGCCAGCTGCCAGCAGGACCCACAGGTCTGTGGCCAGCTCCCAGCAGAACCCACAGGTCCGTTGCCAGCAGGACCCACAGGTCGGTGGCCAGTTGCCAGCAGGACCCACAGGTAAGGATTCAGCAGAACCCACAGGTCAGTGGCCAGCTTCCAGCAGGACCCAAAGGTCAGTGGCCAGCTCCCAGCAGAACCCACAGGTCAGTGGCCAGCTCCCAGCAGAACCCATAGGTCAGTGGCCAGCTTCCAGCAGAACCCACAGGTCCGTGGCCAGCTCCAAGCAGAACCCACAGGTCCGTGGCCAGCTCCCAGCAGAACCCACAGGTCAGTGGCCAGCAGGACCCACAGGTCGGTGGCTAGCTGCCAGCAGGACCCACAGGTCAGGATCCAGCAGGACCCACAGGTCAGTGGCCAGCTCCCAGCAGAACCCACAGGTCCGTGGCCAGCTCCCAGCAGAACCCACAGGTCCGTGGCCAGCTCCCCACAGAACCCACAGGTCCATGGCCAGCAGGACCCACAGGTCGGTGGCCAGCTGCCAGCAGGACACACAGGTCAGTGGCCAGCTTCCAGCAGGACCCACAGGTCAGTGGCCAGCTCCCAGCAGAACCCACAGGTCAGGGGCCAGCTCCCAGCAGAACCCACAGTTCCGTGGCCAGCTCCCAGCAGAACCCACAGGTCCGTGTCAAGCTCCCAGCAGAACCCACAGGTCAGTGGCCAGCAGGACCCACAGGTCGGTGGCCAGCTGCCAGCAGAACCCACAGGTCAGTGGCCAGCTCCCAGCAGAACCCATAGGTCTGTGGCCAGCTCCCAGCAGAGCCCATAGGTCCATGGCCAGCAGGACCCACAGGTCGGTGGCCAGCTGCCAGCAGGACCCACAGGTCAGGATCCAGCAGGACCCACAGGTCAGTGGCCATCTCGCAGCAGAACCCACAGGTCAGTGGCCAGCTTCCAGCAGAACCCACAGGTCCGTGGCCAGCTCCAAGCAGAACCCACAGGTCCGTGGCCAGCTCCCAGCAGAACCCACAGGTCAGTGGCCAGCAGGACCCACAGGTCGGTGGCCAGCTGCTAGCAGGACCCACAGGTCAGGATCCAGCAGGACCCACAGGTCAGTGGCCAGCTTCCAGCAGGACCCACAGGTCAGTGGCCAGCTCCCAGCAGAACCCACAGGTCAGTGGCCAGCTCCCAGCAGGACCCACAGGCCAGCTGCCAGCAGGACCCACAGGTCAGTGGCTAGCTTCCAGCAGGACCCACAGGTCAGTGGCCAGCTCCCAGCAGGACCCACAGGTCAGTGGCCATCTCCCAGCAGAACCCACAGTTCCGTGACCAGCTCCCAACAGAACCCACAGGTCCGTGGCAAGCTCCCAGCAGAACCCACAGGTCGGTGGTCAGCAGGACCCACAGGTCGGTGGCCAGCTGCCAGCAGGACCCACAGGTCGGTGGCCAGCTGCCAGCAGGACCCACAGCTCGGTGGCCAGCTGCCAGAAGAACCCACAGCTCAGTGGCCATCTGCCGGAAGAACCCACAGCTCAGTGGCCATCTGCCAGCAGAACCCACGGCTCAGGTCCCACAGGTCTGTGGCCAGCAGGGCTCACAGGTCCGTGGCCAGCTCCCAGCAGGACCCACAGTTTAGTGGCCAGCAGGACCCACAAGTCCATGGCCAGCTCCCAGCAGGACCCACAGGTCAGTGGCCAGCAGGACCCACAGGTCAATGGCCAGCAGGACCCACAGGTCAGTGGCCAAAAGGACCCACAGTTCAGTAGCCAAAAGGACCCACAGGTCAATAACCAAAAGGACCCACGAGTCAATAGCCAAAAGGACTCACAGGTCATTAGTCAAAAGGACCCACAGGTCAGTGGCCAAAAGGACCCACAGGCCAGCTGCCAGCAGGACCCACAGGACCGTGGCCAGCTCCCACCAGGACCTACGGGCCAGCTGTCAGCAGGACCCACAGGTCAGTGGCCAGTTGACAGCAGGACCCACAGATTTGTGGCCAGCAGGACCCACAGGTTTGTGGCCAGCTCCCAGCAGGACCCACAGGCCGTCTGCCAGCAGGACCCACAGGTCAGTGGCCAGCTGCCAGCAGGACCCACAGGTCAGTGGCCATCTCCCAGCAGGACCCACAGGTCAGTGGACAGCAGGACCCACAGGTCCGTGGCCATATCCCAGCAGGACCCACAGCCCACAGGCTGTGGATCCTGCTGGGTACTGTCCACGGACTTGTGGGTCCTGCTGGGAGCCGACCATGGCATATGGGTCCATCTGGCCTGTAGGCCATGGGCAGCTCCCAGCAGGATTCACAGGCCATGGGCAAGGTAAATGAGGTGTATGGGGGAGATCAATAGGATGATTGATCATGTGGGGGTGTCAGGGTCTCTCATTCACCTCAGCTTGCTCGGCAGTTGCTAGCTCAGAGCTCAGCAGGACAGATTCTCTCTTCCTCCATCTCCTTGCATGGCTTCCTCTAATCCTGTGGGGTGGGCGATTTTGCTCCTGGTCCTTAGCTCTGCTCAACTTTGTCCACAGTACTGTTACTGTACTGTCTGCAGCGGCAAGCCAAAAGATCCGACCATGGCGAGAGGAGTTGTAGCACGAACTCAAAAGCTGGCTGCTCTGCTCTCCAGACTGACTCCACCCACTGGGAGCAGGGTGAGAGAGCTTGAGCACGCAGCCGCTGCCTCGGACTACAACTCCCACAAACAACAGCAGCGGCCATGCACATAACATCACCTGGGCTAGCCTTGTACTCGAGGCTCTGACTGGCTCAGAGAGACTGTCAGGAGAAAAGTGATTGTGGTGGACACTGGGACAGCTGCGGCGCCGGCGGACGTTATTCGGGTTACACTTGGGGGGGGCACACAGTAAAATTGGGGCCAACACTAGTGACGCCAATGTCCACCATTCTATCCCCCTCATCACTGTAGACCATTCTGTCCCCACCATCACTGTCCACCATTCTGCCCCCCCTCATCACTGTCCACCATTCTGCCCCCCCTCATCACTGTCCACCATTCTGTCCCCCTCATCACTGTCTGCTATTCTGTCCCCTTATCACTGACCATCATTCTGTCCCTACCATAACTGTGTGCCATTGCCTCCCCACCATCACTGTTCACCATTCTGTCCCCCACCATCACTGTCCGCCATTCTGTCCCCCTCGTTACTGTCCGCCATTCTGTCCCCCTCGTTACTGTCTTCCATTCTGTCCCCCTCGTTACTGCCCACCATACTGTCCCCCTCGTTACTGCCCACTATTCTGTCCCTATCATCTCTGTCCATCATCTGTGCCCCCACCATCTCTGTCCACAATCTTTTCCCCCTCATAGCATACTTCTGCTCTGTTCCCCGCTATCAATGCCCTTCCAGCTTTATAAACCTACCCGAGTGACAGCATCCCAGCCAGCAACCAATGTGAGGAGGAGGGCAGGCTGTACACTGACAGAGGACAGGAGGACCAGGACAGGACATTACGAATACTTCGTAATGCCATTTGGTCTTTACAACGCTCCGGCAGTTTATCAGGAAATCATCAACGATCTCGCCCAAGATATGTTGCAGCAATGTGTGGTGGTTTATCTTGATGATATTCTCATATTTTCTAAATCCTTAGAGAGCCACCACACAGATGTCTCCCATGTGCTACAGAGACTGAGAGATGATAACCTGTATTATGAATTGGAGAGTTCCATCTTGAACAGGTTACTTTTCTGGGTTATGTCATTTCGACTGCCCGTTTTCCGATGGACCCAGAGAAGCTATCTGCAGTTCTACAGTGGCCTTTACCCATAAGAATCTCACATTCTTGTCTTAGGCAATCTCCCGGAAGGGCACAATGGGCTCTTTTTCTGTCAAGCTTCAATAACATAGTCTCATTCATACCCGGTACTAAGAACATAGAGGCTGACAGTTTTCCTTCCAAGATGGAGTCAGTTCCTGTGATACCCCCCAATCATATTCTGGCCACTGTTCATACTAGTCTCACTTGACCTTTAGGTGAGAGAATTCTTGCCACCCAGATCCATTCTCATTCTGAGAAACCTGAGAATCTCCAGACTGCTTTGCTCCAGACTTACCATTCTCCCAAGGCAGCTGGCCACCCAGGGAAGAATCAACTCATTTGGACTATTTCTCAACAATTCTGGTGGCCTAGTCTCCAAATTGATGTAACCACCTTCATAGCCACCTGTGTGTGCTCAGCGTAAGACACTGCAACACTTTCCAGTGGACCTCCCACAACCCGTACCGGATAGAGAGAGGCCTTGGACCCACCTGTCTATGGATTTATTGTAGAGTTACCCAACTCGCAGGGCAACACAGTGATTCTTCTGGCGGTTGACCAGTTCTCGAAAGTGTCACATTGTATTCCGCTTAAGAAGTTACCCACATCCAAAGAACTGCTATCCATTTTTTCTCAGGAGATCTTTTGGTTGCATGAGCTACCCAAGGTTATCATCAGGGGGTCATCAGGGGTAGTCAGTTTGTTTCCAGGTTATAGCAAGCCTTTTGTGCACAGTTGTAAATTCAGCTTTCCTTCTCTGTGTATCACCTTGAATCCAATGGGGGCCACAGAGCGAGCCAACCAGGCCTTGGAGCAGTTTCTATGCTGCTATATCTCTGACCACCATAACAACTGGTCAGACCTCTTACACTAGGCGGAGTTTGCTCACAATAGTGTCATCAATACGGCTTCTTGATTACCCTTGATATGCCATGGTGGTTCTCTGCTCCATGCAGCTCTCACCATCCAATCCAGCCATGTGCCCTGGGGGTTCTATGCCGCTTACAGTTCTCACCCCTGATGTGTCATGGGGGCTTTTTGCCCCCCACTGCTCTTACCCCCTGGTCCAGCCATGTGCCATGTGCCCTGGTGACTCTATGCCCCTACAGTTCTCACCTCCCAATCCAGCCATGTGCCCTGGTGGCTATCTGCCTTCCATAGCTCTCACTTCCTGATCCAGCCATGTGGGCTCTCTGTTCCCCCCGCAGCTCTAACCTCCAAATCTAGCCATGTGCCCTGGTTGCTCTTTGCCCCCGCAGCTCTCACCTCCAGATTCAGCCATGGTGGCTCTCTTTGCTCCACAGCTCTTACCTCCCAATACAGAAATGTGCCATTGTGGCTCTCTGCACCCCACAGCTCTCACCTCCTGATCCAGCCATGTGCCATGTGCTCTCTTGGCTCTCTTCCCTCCACAGCTTTTACCTCCCAATCCAATCATATCAGCTATGTGCCGCAGCGGCTTTCACCTCCTGCTCCAGCAGCTCTCTGCCCCCCCCCCCCCCGCCCCGCACTCTGCATTACCGGAGCTCTAGAAGTCTTATAACAACTTATAGTGGTGGGGTGACAGAGAGCAGCTGAATTGGGAGTAGTACAGTAAGAGCTCACCTACCAATCCAGCCACATGGTGAGCACTCCCATAAGCATGTAAATGACCTTCTTCAGTTCCTACTCTCCGCACTTCTCCCTGCTCCACCCCCTGACTGTATAAGAGCCAGAACTACAGAGGAACCATTGAGTATTAATGCAAGTTGACAATACTGACTGTAAGCGAGCATTAAGAACAGACCTGAGAAAATATTGGGTGGTATACATCCACCATAAAATTGATTTGCGGTGGAACCCTTGAAGGTTTCTAGCGGAATCCCAGATGAGAAACACTGGTCTGTATAATGCCATCCCATTAAAAATGTTCTCAATGTCTTATCCAGATCAGTTATCGAGTCACCGACTCTCGGCTGAGTGATGGCAAAATGTATCCAACTTTATTCCGTATGACCCCAGACGATCGGGTCCATTATACAGCCCTTATAAAACTGTTGCAGCATTTTGGGTGGAACTGGGTTGGAATATTAACATCATGGGATGGCAGCGGTGAGGAGGAGGCCCAAGAGCTGAGCAAGATGATGAGCCAACACAGGATCTGTATAGAATATATCACTAAAATCCAGGACATTTTGGAAAATAATAATCGCAGAATCATCAATAATATTCTTGGTAAATCAACAGCTAAAGTTGTCATAGTGTGTGGAACTGCCACAATGCACTTTTTTACTTATATATCCTCGATTTTAAATCGGATCACATTGATTTTCCCACCTTCATGGAATAAACTAATTAGTATAAATGAAAAGAACTCTATAAAAGTCAACCGCAGCTTCATATTTGTTTGGCCACGACAAATGTCCGTAAACCCCAATATTTATCCTGATGGTTTCAAAGTCTTCGATTGCTTACATGACCCGATAATGGAAGATCTTTGGCTTTATTTGTTTAAATGCCTTTCCCCAAACGATAATAAAACTCGCATGTTTTTTTTAGTGTATGGTTTTCGGCCAAAATTGTGTATCAGTACAAAAGATGTGTCCTCCATATTAACTGGTAATACATCAATACCTTCCTATGCATACACGGCTGTACATGTTCTGGCCAAAGCACTACATGACATGTACTACATGAAAAAATTATCTGAACACAATGGATTCCAGCACAGAGTAAGTTGGAAAATAAGTGTTTATATTACTCTGGCCTTGTCCTATATTATATGTGTAGTGGCGGCTCCTGAAGAGCACACGCTATGCGTTTTTTCAAAGTTAAAGTTATGCCTAAACTGCAGTTTGGTTTGGGGACAATTGTCTAAATTTAGACTTCGGCATCAGTCTGACAGGACTGTGATGTCAGGCCACCTTGAGGCGAGGTGACAGATGCACACCGTAGGGATCAGGAGTGAACCGCAAAGGTTGTGGACCCTAAGGATGACTGCTGTGGATGGAGACATATCCCACCAAGGTTAGAGCGTAAGATTCCCTGGGGCGCGGAGTCTAAGAGCCAGCAGGTGTTCACCAGAGCCTTTAGTGGTGAGGATGAACTTGGCTGCAACTGGCTCCAGGTTGCGACCCCCAGGGTCCCCCAGCTCGCACCCACAGTAGGCAACAGGAGGATAGGGATAGTGAGGGATAAAGCCAAGGTCGGGGCCACAAGCAGACAGGAATAGCCAGGGACACGCCAATAGGTCAGGATCACAGGCAAACAGGAATAGTCAAGGACACGCCAAAGTCGGTAACGGAACAACAGAAGAGCACACGGCAGGTAACAGGAAGCTAAACACACAAAGGAATACACAATGGTTGATCAGCAGGGCTGGCCTGCAGTGCACAGGTTAATATAGAGTTCTCTGATAGGAGCTAGGGTGGAGTCATGCCAGAGGATGGATTACAAAAGCAGTCAGGTGAGGGTCGGCTGGTCTCTAGAGATAAACACATGGAAACAGGTAAGCAGACGAACTCTATTGCATAACCATGACATGTGAGATCTTCAGCCTGGCCAAAGGGGGTACTGTCTCTTCTGGCAGGCATGGGACTATTGTCTGGTTAGGTGCTTAAGTTACTCTCTCTCGGAGCCTGCCCAGTGGGAGGTGCTCTCTCGCTGCGCTTTCTGGGAGAGGGTATTTAAGATGCGGACGTCACGTGGTTCGGGATTCCGCTCTAGAATGATATACTGACTTCATGGTCCTGGTACTCCTGACCAGCCCCCAGGAAGGTCATAGCCTGGGGTGCAGATCCACCCAATTTTGATGTCTCGGGGCTGGCTAGCCAGAGGCAAGGAAACTAAAGAACGATTCTAAGGTGGTTGGGTGCCGTCTCCGGTTTGGGAGAGACCCAGTGACTTCAAGCATTCCAGGGGATGACTCTTCAGAAGAAGACCACGTACGGGTTGGTTTCTTAGTAAGAGCCTGGAAGCGCTGAGGTACCCGAGAGAATCCGGTCTTGTGGATATCGCCAAGCTGCCTGAAAGATCCAGGTATCCTACGAGTGTTTTCAAGCTTAGTTTCCCTATGTGTTCAACAACAACGTCTGTGGCAGAGACTTTGTTCCCGAGTTAAGCCCCTTGTTGGCTGCTAGGCCTTGTGAGAAAGGGACTGTCCAACCTGAGTGATCATCCAGTTGCGAATGGTTATTCTCTGGATGCAGTCAAAGTGAGCAAGTTCTTCAGCATTTTGACTTTGACACTAAAAGTACCTGAACTTCCTTTCCAACCCTCTGATCCCAATTTAAGAGACTGTTCATTGTCTACATTTTGCAAATAAAATTCATTGAAGTGGATCTGTTGTCCGTCTCTCAAGTTACTGGGCCACCTACCACGGGACATCCCTAGACGTGCAACAAGGAAAACAGAAGGTAACGGTAAGCCCAAATCTAACCAGCAGCTTCTTCAAGGGTTAGTGCTACATATAATAATTATCAGAATGGTCGGCAATCTCTCTCCTCTCGCTCACTGTCTGGGCAATCAGGAAAAATGCAAATGTGATGAGATATTTTTGGTCTTTTATTAAATTTTTTGTTTACTACCGTAATTGCTTTGTATACATCATGTTAAGAGACACATCAAAGAGGAACTGCAGTCCGCTCCCATAATTTGTAATAAAAACATCTTTGCCATTCTGAAGCTTCCCTCCAACCACTTTGGATATTATTTTATATATATTCAGATTCTGTAGTTGCCAAATATGCTGCAGAAATCTCCCTCCTCTGAGTCTGGCTGCAACCATTTTAACTGTGGGCAGCTGAAGCTGCTGCCTGTTCACTTCCTGGATTTACACAGACACACCTCCAGCTCTGCAGCTTTCATTGGACCTCATATGACTCATCCTCTCTCCCTTCCTGGCAATTTGGCAAACTCTCACAAGAGTGAGAGCTCTGCATGATGTCATAAGACTAGGCTAATGACCGGACAAGAAACAGTAAGTGGGCTGTATAAGGGATTTACTATCTGAAGTTATAACAACAAGGGCAGAAGATTTAAATCAATCGTTTTTTATTAATGTTTTTCACATATAACAGATCAAATAAGTAAACAAAATCTGTTGTATAGTGCAAGGTTGTAAAACAACAACATGTAAATAAATGTATAGGAGGAAACAGAATGATACCCTGTTTCCCCGATAGTAAGACAGCCCCGATTGTAAGACGTATCGGGAGTTTCAGAGGGGTCGGCTAATATAAGCCGTACCCCGAAAGTAAGACATATGTCTTACTTTCGGGGAAACACGGGGGTATTGCCGCCTCCCTCTCATCTAGCTGCGTGCCGCCTCCTGCCCACGTCCGCACCGTCCCCCTCTCCATACGTCGCCGCGTCTGCCATTTCCCTCTGAGCTTAATGAGCGCCGCCTCCTGCCCACGCCTGAGCCGTCCCCCTCTCCATACGTCACCGCGCCATCCCCTGCACTTGTCACTGCCGCCTCCTGCTTAAAATACGGTAATGCACACAGTATTAATCATACATCAGTAAAACATACACACTGGCATACTGGGGTATCATCTGCTGTATGTAACCCAGTGGGTATCAGCAGGTGTCACACTGGATTAAATACAGCAGGTGGTACTGTATCACACATAAATCTGTTTTATCTCCCAGTATTCCACTGTTCGTTCTTACCATTTTTCATTGTTTTACATGTTATGCAATGTTGTAACAAGATTCTTGGCACTTCCTTTTATAAAACTGTTTTGTGGTGAATACAATACTGTTCAGGTTTTTAATAAATGTTAATTTTATGGTTAAAACAAAAAATTCGACAATTTTTTTCCAATATAAGACATACCCCGAAAGTAAGACATAGTGGGGCTTTTGGGGATAAAAAGAAAGTAAGACACTGTCTTACTTTCGGGGAAACACGGTATCAAAGTAGGATAATGTTATCATTATATAGGCTTCCTGGAATTTGATCTATGGTGGAGGTAAAGGGTTTATTGACTGTCCCAGACACCCCCTCGGGAGCTAAACTGTCTGGGCTGGCGCCAACCCTATCCTCTTTAACCACTACAGCCCTGGAAGGATTTGACCAGCCCATTTTTTGCGATTCGGCACTGCGTCACGTTAACTGACAATTGTGCGGTTGTGTGAAGTTGTACCCAAACAAAACTGATGTCCTTTTTTCCCCATAAATAGAGGTTTCTTTTGGTGGTGTTTGATCACCTCCGTGTTTTTTATTTTTTGTGCTATCAACAAAAAAAGTGACAATTTTGAAAAAAAAAAGTGATAGTTTTTACTTTTTGCTATAATAATTATCCCCCCTAAAAAAATTATATCTGCCCCAGTTCAGGCCGATATATATTCTTCTACTTATTTTTGGTAAAAAAAAAAAATATATATATATATATATATATATATATATATATATATATATATATATATATATATATATATATATATATATATATCCTATTTTTAGATGCTATAAATTTTACGCAAACCAATTAATATACGCCTATTGTGATTTTTTTTAACCAAAAATATAAAAAAATAATAATATAATAATAATAAATAATAATAATAATAATAATAATAAAAAAGAATAATAAACGTATATTAATTGGTTTGTGCAAAATTTATAGCATCTAAAAATAGGGAATATATATATAAAATACATTTTTCTTTTCACTAGTAATGGCGGCAACCTGTGTTTTTTTGCGGGACTGCGACATTGTGGAGGACAGATCGGACACTTTTGACACATTTTTGGGACGAGAATTGACTTTAGATTGCAATATTTAGTGCAGTATCTAAGCTATTTTTGCTTCCCTTCTTTTCTTCCCCTTGCTATCCCCCCATCCAACCCACCCCCCCATCTCAACGCCACTTGTTTTATACCCCTTTTACACCTCGTTTTTTTTCCTATAACTGTATTGAATTTCTTCTTGTAACCATGGAGTGTTTAGGGAGAGAAATAAAGAAAGAGAGGGAGAGGGAGAGAAAGAAAGAGAGGGAGAGAAAGAAAGAGAGGGAGAGGTAGAGAAACAAAGAAAAAGAGGGAGAGGGAGAGAAAGAAAGAAAAAGAGGGAGAGGAAGAAAGAAAAAGAGGGAGAGAGGGTGGGAGAGAAAGGAAGAAAAAGAGAGAGAGGGAGAAAAAGAGGGAGAGGGAGAGGGAGAAAGAAAATGAGGGAGAGGGAGAGGAAGAAAGAAAAGGAGGGAGAGGGAGAGAAAGAGAAAGAAAAAGAGGGAGAGGGAGAAAAAGAGGGAGAGGGAGAGGAAGAAAGAAAAAGAGGGGAGAGGGAGAGGAAGAAAGAAAAAGTGGGAGAGTAAGGGAGAAAAAGAGGGAGAGGGAGAAAAAGAGGGAGAGGGAGAGACAGAAAGAAAAAGAGGGAGAGGGAGAGAAAGAAAGAAAAAGATGGAGAGGGAGAGGGAAGGTAAAAGAGGGAAGGAGAGGGAGAAAAAGAGGCTCAAAAAAGGGAGGGGGTGTGACATTGGGGGATGCTTAACTCAGTGGTAGATGCCTTTTCAGAAAGTTCACATTGAACAGGAACTTTAGTTTAAGGGCATGGTAGCCAATTTTTATTAAAAGGAACAAAATAAAGTTCATACACACACTTGGTTGCCCACACCGGGGTTCTTCTCCCAAAAACAATAAATGAAAAAATGCCAAGCCACCTGGCTCTCTTCAACAGTACTGCCACCTAGGCTTTACCCTTCAGCCCTCTTGGCCATATAACAGGGTTCCCGTACAACTACTGTACCTCTTTTCAGCTTCCTTGCTGCTCAGTCCTTCCACTTCAGGCTCTCATCTGTCTCCTTATGCCGCGTACACACGACCAGACTTTTTGACAGCAAAGGTCTGACGAAACGAGTCCGTTGGACAATTCGATCGTGTGTGGGGCTCCATCGGACCTTTGCTTGCCAAAAATCCAGCGGACTTTAGAAATAGAACATGTTTTAAATTTTTCCACTGGAACTCCGCCAGACCGAGAAATCCGTTCGTCTGTATGCTGGTCCGACAGACAAAAACCGACGTGAGGGCAGGTATTGGCTACTGGCTATGAACTTCCTTATTCTAGTCTGGTCGTACGTCATCACGTTCCAATCCGTCGGACTTTGGTGTGATTGTGTGTGGCCAAGTCCGTTCATTCGGAAAGTCCGTCGGAGCTCCGCCAAAACTCAGTCGGAAAGACCGCCAGACCTAGTCCCTCGAAAAGTCCGGTCGTGTGTACGCGGCATTAGATGCACACAGTGTCTATCTAGAAAGCAGCCCCTCACTGCTCTGATCCTCAGACTTGGGTCTCTGGCCTTCACTAGCGCACACCTGGACTCTCTGGACTCCTGGAGACCTCCTGTCTCTCTGGGTGGAGCTCAGAACCATGGTCAGATGTCTACAAATAGCCCAGCACACACCTGACCAGTCAGTATGCTGGTGGATCTTAAAACCTGGACCCGGGACTGGCGATTTCATCCCACCAGGATCGTTATGAAATCCCCAGGCTCCAGATCACAAAACGGATTTTCGCAAACAATGAGGAAACTGAAAAGCCAGTTTCCTCCCAAATAAGCAAATAAACTGGAGCCACTCAATCTATCTGGTTGAGAATCCTCCGTCCAAACCCTGGTGGGGTACCTCACTACCACAGGGGGTATGGCGGTTCCACATCCCAGTATATATTTTTTTGGCATCCCAGCTACAGCACTTAGCAGGGGGAGGAGCATCCAATGGGGGTAACCCCAGCGGTAGGTTGATGTTGACAGGATGCCCGCATAACACACTTATTGAGGCCTTAGAGGCAAACTCATTTACCTTACGCCGCTCAACGATAAAGCTAATTGTTAAAATATGGCAAACAACAAAGGCCATACTCAGGGCCGTCTTTAATATTGATTGGACCCCGGGCAAAACTTTTCCTGGGCCCCCCTCATACAGTTTTGCTCTCCACCTGCTCTGAGACATGCAATAAATAGCAGTTAGGCTCAAAATCAGTTTACTGAATCATATCAGGCAGCTATTGCGATTGGTTGCCAGAGGTTACAGTGTATCATTACCGCTCACTGACTGGTTGCTAGAGGTTAAAGTGTATCATTACCACTCACTGACTGGTTGATAGAGGTTACAGCACACATTACGGCTCACTGATTAGTAGTGATGGACGAACTTCCGACGGGACGTTTCGCGAACGCGAAACGCGAACGGGACCAAACGTTCGGGAAACCGAACGTTCGCCGCGGGCTCCATTGACTTCAATGGGAGGCGAACGTTTCAAACCTTCATGTCGAATTTGCAGCCACGTGGTAATTATTGGGAGGGAAAACGTAGTCCCACCACCTGGACAATGACATAATACATGTATGAGGTGAATTTGGGATCGATAACTACTAGCATTCTTTTTTTATTTGGGAAATTGTTCTGACAATTCAGGACTGTGGAGCGCATGAAGGCAATGGAGGAGAGGGAAGGTCAGGGACCAGGGTAGGCAAAGAAGACGGTGCAGGAGATGATCACCAGCAGCGTGACATACAGCAATGACACCTGCACCGTGATAGAGGCATCTGACAGCAGCACCTTGATACAGAACACTGACATCAGCAGCGTGACATAAAGCATTAACACCAGCACCGTGACATACAGCATTGGCAGCAACACCGTGATAGAGAGTACTGACATCAGAAGCGTGACATTAAGCACTGACATCAGCACCGTGATATACAGCACTGACAGCAGCACCGTGATAGAGAGTACTGACATCAGAAGCGTGACATAAAGCATTAACACCAGCACCGTGACATACAGCATTGGCAGCAACACCGTGATAGAGAGTACTGACATCAGAAGTGTGACATTAAGCACTGACATCAGCACCGTGATATACAGCACTGACAGCAGCACCGTGATAGAGAGTACTGACATCAGAAGCGTGACATAAAGCATTAACACCAGCACCGTGACATACAGCATTGGCAGCAACACTGTGATAGAGAGTACTGACATCAGAAGCGTGACATTAAGCACTGACATCAGCACCGTGATATACAGCACTGACAGCAGCACCGTGACATACAGCACTGACATCAGAAGCGTGACATACAGCACTGACAGCAGCACCGTGACATACAGCACTGGCATCAGAAGCATGACATACAGCACTGACAGCAGCACCGTGACATACAGCACTGACAGCAGCACCGTGACATACAGCACTGACAGCAGAAGCGTGACATAGAGCACTGACATCAGCACCGTGATATACAGCACTGACAGCAGCACCGTGATAGAGGGCACTGACATCAGAAGCGTGACATTAAGCACTGACATCAGCACCGTGATATACAGCACTGACAGCAGCACCGTAAGCAGCCCCAGTAGGAAGTCAGCACAGCACAGGGATGGTGTGATCCCCTCATAATAAGAACCCCCAGGAGGAAGTCAGCACAGCACAGGGATAGTGTGATCCCCTCATAATAAGAACCCCCAGGAGGAAGTCAGCACAGCACAGGGATATCATAAGCAGCCCCAGTAGAAATATGACACCGCTCAACCTCTTCAAAGAGGAGGGTAGGGGCATATAGTACGGTGTGCTTTTTTGGGACAAGGAAGTGAGCCAAATGAAGAAAGAAGGTCTGTGTGCTTGATTAAAAAAATTGTTTATAGACATATTTCTTGATCATACATCACGGGACACAGGAGCTTCATTACATAGTGGGTTATATAGGCACCTCTGGTGATTGGACACTGGTTGACCCTAATTAAGGAGAATTCCTCCCCTATATAACCCCTCCCATCCGGGAGGCACCTCAGTTTTTTCGCCAGTGTCTGGTCGATGGTCACGTAAAACTTAGCTCTATGCGGGTCCCGGCGAGGGCCGAAGGGCTACAACAAACCGGATCCATACCTCGGGCCGATATTTGACTCCCAAGATGGTATGGTACCCGGGCCTCGTTTGCCGAAGACACGAGGTTTTGCCTGTAAGTCCTCTCCATTGGAAGACTGGACTCTGGGACAACCAGACTTGGGGTACTGTTGACTCAGGGCGCCCGTAAGTTTCTGGCAGAGTTTTTTACAAGGCCCAGGTAGGAGGATCTTTTCGTAAGAACCCCAGATACGCCTGAAGGTTGGCTAACAATACCCGCCGTGATGGGTGAAGGCTGGAATTGGTCTGAACACAGCAATTCCTGCGGCGGGGAACAGGTATGGGAAGTCATCCTATATATTTAATATATGAATGGATTTCTTCACTGTGAGTAGTTGTATGTCTTACCTGGTTTCCACCACTAGATGGAGTAAGAGCAAGCCTGATGCATACTTACATGCCTTTCAAACAAACACGCTCAGTGAAATGCCTGGTTCTCCAGCTCTCACGTCTCCTTGCAGTCCCTGCCACAATAAAGGTAAAAGAGGGGTCCCACGCAGATCAGGGGGTCCCAGGTCACTCCTTTTGGGTTCTCCTCCCCCCCCCCGGATCCCGCGGTCCTCGTGCACGCGCGCGGGCGCGTGCACGCGCGCCGGGCGCGCTCCCGGCCTAATGGGGAAAGGGGGGGGGGTGTGGTTGCCAGCTGTGCACAATCAGGTGCTCTATGCTGTAATGCAGGCGCCAAAACGGCCGATTTAAAAGCCCAGAGCGTCAGGGGACTGTAAGATGAGGCACAGGAGCTGTGGGCTGTAAGCATCCGTGGGATTGGATCCAGGCAAACCCTAAGACACCTACTCGGCATCATATTGTGCAGTTAAGCTAATATTGATTTATTGTGAGACTTTAAGCACAAACAAGTGATTGCATTTTACATTAGTAACTCTGCTTTGTAGCTCAGTACTATGTCTCCTCGTAAGAGGGTTTCAGGGGCAGGTAACAAAAGCACTGGCAAATCACCGCCTAGGTCCAGGGGTTCCAAGGGTGCATGCAGATTACCATCCCCCTCTGCAAGAGTGGAGCCTGCATCTCAAGACGAGTCAGTGCCCCTTTCAGGCTTTGCAGCCTCTCCTAATGTCGCAGCCCCGGTCTATGTCACTGAGGACTCCCTTAGGGCTTCATTGGAGAGTTTTGAAGGGAGGATAATGAATTTTATTTCTACTTCCCTAAAAGATAGCAGAAAAAGGGGTAGATCCCCTCCCTCTGCTGAAATCCCTCTCTCAGACAGTTGCTCTGAAAATGAGGAGAGATCCCTATCTTTAGAAAGGGATCATGAGCAGTCGGATCAGTCAGAGGATGAGGAGCTAGTCCCCTCCTCCCAGGCACTCAGAAAGCAGGTGCAGTATTACACTGAATTGGTGCGTACCACATTCAGAATGCCGCCTGCTGAAGTCGCTACATCCTCTGTCTCTTCCCTGGGAGTCAGGAAAGCCCCACAGACTGCTTGTTCCTTCCCAATTCATCCTTTAATGGCTGACTTGATGTATGAGGACTGGGGACATCCCGATAAACTGTTTACTCCTCCCAAGAGGTTTTCTATGTATTATCCCGTGGAGGAAAGTTTCACCAAGAAATGGGGGGCCCCATCTGTCGATGCGGCTATCTCTTGTGTGAATAAAAACCTAACTTGTCCTTTGGATAATGCACAGGTATTTAAGGATCCAGCTGACAAAAGGCTGGAAACCTTGTTAAAAGCCTCCTTTTCCATGGCCGGCGCTGTGGTGCAACCTACAGTCGCAGCCGTAGGATTGTGTCAGTTCCTTAAGGAACAGGTCAAACAAATGTTTGAACTCCTCCCCAGCGAGGAAGTAGTGAAATATGCAGAGATGCCTCACATCTTATGTTTCATAATTGATGCGATTTTGGATTCTGTCCAGCAAGCATCCCGTTTGTCCCTTATGTTGGTACACATGCGTAGGGCTCTATGGCTAAAAAATTGGGCCGCTGAGATGTCATGCAAGAAGCATTTGGCTGGGTTCCCATTTAAAGGGGAACGTTTGTTTGGAGAAGAACTAGATAAATTCATCCAAAATATCTCAGGAGGTAAATCTACACTCCTTCCAGTCAAGAAGAGTAAGCGTCCCTCATTCAGGCGTACTCTTTCTCCCGAAGCGTCAAGCTCTAAACAGTGGCGACGGCCTTCCCAGCCCTCCGCTGCTAGAAAGCCTCAGGGCCGAGCCCAGGGACAGAAAAAGACTTGGGGGCGGAAGCCTGCCAAGCAAACCTCCAAGACCTCCTTGTGAAGGGGCGCCCCCGCTCGGCCGAGTGGGGGGAAGGCTCCTGCAGTTTGCAGGCGCCTGGCGGGAGGAGATTCAGGACAAATGGGTGATCTCTTCGGTATCTCTGGGCTACAGGCTAGAATTTCAGAAGATTCCACCCTTTCGTTTTCTAAGGTCAAGGATCCCCAAGGATCCAATAGAGCGGAAATCGCTACTCCTGGCCTTAGATCAGTTACTATCCCAAGGTGTGATAGTAGAGGTGAGCCCGAAAGATCAGGGTTCAGGTTTTTATTCGAATCTCTTCACCGTCCCAAAACCAAACGGAAGTGTCAGACCTATCTTGGATCTGAGAGACTTGAACCGGTTTCTACACATCCAGACCTTCCGGATGCAGTCTATACGCACTGTGGTTTCCTCCCTGCAGGGAGGAGAATTCATGGCATCAATAGATATCAGAGATGCATATCTCCATGTGCCAATATTTCCCGCGCACCAGAAGTTCCTAAGGTTCGCGGTAGAGCAACGCCACTTTCAATTTGTGGCCCTGCCATTCGGCCTAGCCACGGCCCCCCGAGTCTTCACGAAGATTCTAGATCCTCTCTTAGCAACTTTAAGAGTTCAGGGCATAGCCGTCATGGCTTACCTAGACGACTTGCTTCTCGTAGAGAGAACTATAACGAGCCTAAATCGCAGCGTCACCAAAACGCTAGAACATCTGGGCCGCCTAGGTTGGATTATAAACCTAGAAAAGTCGTCTCTGCAACCGACCACCAGGTTGGATTACCTGGGTCTCATTATCGACACCGCTCAGGGCAGGGTGTTCCTTCCAGGGCCAAAGGCCTTGGCCATTGGGGATCTGGTGCGCCTAGTTCTGGGCAGAAGATCTCCCTCTATTCGTCTATGTATGAGACTATTGGGAAAGATGGTCGCCTCATTCGAGGCCGTCCCATTTGCCCAGTTCCACTCAAGGCCCCTGCAAAGATGCATCCTTGCGATTTGGAACAGGAAGCCCCAATCCCTGGATCTTCCTATGCGTTTATCCCCCCGGGCACGCAAGAGTCTTGTTTGGTGGTTACAAACCAGAAATTTGCTAAAAGGCAAAACATTTCTTCCCCTCTCATGGAAGATTGTCACAACGGATGCCAGCCTGACAGGCTGGGGAGCCGTATTAGAGGGAACATGTTCGCAGGGAAAATGGTCTGCGACCGAAAGTCTGTTGCCCATAAATATCCTAGAGATTCGGGCAGTTTACATGGCACTCAGAGAGTGGTCTCTCAGACTGCGAGGCTTCCCGGTTCGCATTCAGTCCGACAATGCCACCGCGGTGGCTTATATCAATCACCAGGGCGGTACCAGAAGTCTGGTGGCCCAAAACGAGGTGAATCGCATACTTGTCTGGGCAGAAGAGCATGTTCCGTGCCTCTCTGCAGTCTTCATCCCAGGAGTGGAGAATTGGCAGGCGGATTATCTCAGCCGCCAGCAGTTGTGCCCAGGAGAATGGGCTCTGCACCCCGATGTGTTTCGAGACATATGTTACAAATGGGGCACTCCAGACGTGGATCTTTTTGCGTCCAGATTCAACAGGAAACTGGACAACTTTGTGTCAAGGACAAGAGATGCACTTGCTCAGGGGTCAGTTGCTCTGACGGTTCCCTGGAATCAGTACAATCTGATTTATGCCTTCCCCCCGAACCCGCTACTGTCACGGTTCCTGGGAAGGGTCAAGAGGGAGGCGAAGTCGGTCCTTCTAGTGGCCCCGGCTTGGCCCAGGCGACCATGGTTCGCGGAAATCATGAAGCTAGCAGTGGGCAGGCCATGGACCCTCCCCCTCCGGCCAGATCTGCTCTCGCAGGGCCCAATTTACCATCCTGCTTTACGCAGTCTGAATTTGACGGTCTGGCTGCTGAGACCCACATTTTAAAAGACCGTGGTCTTTCGGGGCCAGTCCTTTCCACTCTGGTCAATGCCAGAAAGCCGGCCTCCAGGCGTATCTATTACAAGATCTGGAGGGCATATGTTTCCTGGTGTGAACCCAGGAGATGGCATCCCAGAAGGTATGTCATTAACAGAATCTTGGCCTTTCTCCAATCAGGCCTTGAATTGAATTTGGCCATAAGCACCATCAAGGTGCAGATTTCGGCCCTGTCGGTCTTTTTTCAAAGACCGCTTGCATCACATTCCCTGATACGGGCCTTTATCCAGGGGGCTATGCAGATGAGACCGCCAGTCAGACCTCCGGTATGCCCATGGGATCTGAATTTGGTTCTCTCGGCCTTAGTAGCCCAACCATTTGAACCTTTGCATCTTGCTTCGTTAGTCCTCTTGACAAAGAAGCTAGTCTTCCTAGTAGCCATATCCACGGCTAGAAGGGTATCAGAATTGGCAGCTCTTTCTTGTAAAGAGCCCTATTTAATTATCCATAAGGACCGGGTGGTTATGCGTCCCAACAGGTCCTTTCTACCTAAGGTGGTTTCAGGTTTTCATCTGAATCAAGATATAATCCTACCATCCTTTTTTCCAAATCCTCAGTCCATAGAGGAAGAATCCTTACACACTTTAGATGTGGTTAGAGCAATCAGTCTTTATCTTCAAGCAACTGCTCAGATAAGAAAAACTGACTGCTTATTTATTCTGCCAGAAGGCCCTAGAAGGGGTCAGGCAGCGTCAAAGTCCACTCTCTCGAGATGGATCAGACAGGTTATTTCTCAGGCCTATAGCTTAAAGGGGAAGATTCCTCCTTTTCAGGTGAAAGCGCACTCTACTAGGGCTGTCAGTGCTTCTTGGGCAGTGCATCACCAGGCCTCCCTGGCTCAGATCTGTAAGGCTGCGACTTGGTCATCAATCCACACATTCACCAGATTCTATCAGGTGGATGTCAGAGGGCAAGAGGATATCGCCTTCGGGCGCAGTGTACTGCAGGCTGCAGTTTAGGTCCTCAGGTCCCTGGCGGTCTATGCTTATGATCTGTGTCTCCCTCCCCTCAACCTGAGCATTGCTTTGGGACATCCCACTATGTAATGAAGCTCCTGTGTCCCGTGATGTATGATCAAGAAAATGGGATTTTTATATACAGCTTACCTGTAAAATCCTTTTCTTGAGAGTACATCACGGGACACAGGGCTCCCGCCCCTCTTGGGTTTTACGTGGTTCTTATTGCTTTGCTACAAAACTGAGGTGCCTCCCGGATGGGAGGGGTTATATAGGGGAGGAATTCTCCTTAATTAGGGTCAACCAGTGTCCAATCACCAGAGGTGCCTATATAACCCACTATGTAATGAAGCTCCTGTGTCCCGTGATGTACTCTCAAGAAAAGGATTTTACAGGTAAGCTGTATATAAAAATCCCATTATATGGTCTACTGGTCACATGTGTTGAATTCCTCCGAGATCCATGCCTCATTCATTTTTAGAAATGTGAGGTAGTTAACACTGTTGTGAGCTAGGCGAGTACGCTTATCGGTCACGATCCCCACTGCTGCGCTGAACGTCCTTTCGGACAGGACACTGGATGAGGGGCAAGCCAACAGTTCGATTGCAAAGTGGGCAAGCTCTGGCCAGAGGTCAAGCCTGCCCACCCAGTAGTCCAGGGGTTCATCACTCCTCAGAGCGTCCACATCGGCCGTTAACCCAATGTAGTCGGACACCTGACGGTCTAGGCGTTCCGTGATGCTGGATCGGGATGACACCTGTCGATGGGTCGGCTGAAAGAATGACCTCATATCCGAAGTCACCAACACATCTTCAAACCGGCCTCTTCTTGCAGGCGCTGTTGGATTGGTACCCGCAAATCCTTCTCTGGGAGTGGGAATTGCTCCTCTGCCAGCGCATGCAAAAGCAGAATGCAGCATTTCTCGAAGCAAGGCCTGGAAGTGCTGCATTCTGACAGCCCTCTGCGACGGCGGTAACATTTCCGCCATTTTGTGTTTGTACCGGGGATCTAAGTACGTTGCCACCCAGTACTGGTCCTTGACCCTCATGCTTTTTATACGGGGGTCCCTATTAAAACACTGGAGCATGAAGGCCCCCATTTGCACTAAAGTGGAAGCGGTGTGGTGGCCCGGGTCATGCTCATCATCCAGGATAATGTCGTCCTCTTCATTCTCCTCTCCCCATCCACGCACAACAGGGATCCCAGAAAGGTTTAAAGCATGCTCTTCTTGCTCCTGCTCATCCGCCCCAGCACCATCCTCCTCTGACTCCTCATCAGACTCCTGTTGTTGACTTGTCTCAGATAGAGTAGCCCCCCCTGGGAATTCATCCAGCATTGCGACTTCCTCATCTTCCCGCTCCTGCTCCTCCACAGCCTGATCAATGACACGACGCAATGCACGCTCCATAAAGAAGGCATAAGGTACCATGTCACTGATGGCGCCATGGCTGCGACTGACCAGTTTGGTGATCTCCTCAAATGGGCGCAGAAGTCTGCATGCGTCGCGCATGAGCAGCCACTGGCGCGGTGAAAAAAAACCCAGCTCCCCAGAACCAATTCTTTCGCAGAGTTCATACAGGTAGACGTTAACTGCACATTTCTGCTGGAGCAGCCTATCAAGCATATAGAAGGTTGAGTTCCATCGCGTCGGGCAATCGCAAATAAGACGTCTGACCGGCAGATGGTGTCGCCGCTGAATGTCAGCAAGGCGAGCCATGGCCGTGTAAGATCTTCTGAAATGGGCCGAGATTTTCCTTGCCTGCCGCAAGATGTCCTGGACCCCAGGGTATTTGACAAGGAATCGCTGCACGACCAAGTTTAAGATGTGTGCCATGCATGGCACGTGCGTGATTTTGCCCTGTTTCAATGCGCTAAGCAGATTGGCACCGTTGTCACACACCACTTTACCAACTGTCAAATTGAGCGGTGTTAGCCACTCATCTGCCTGTGAACGCAAAGCTGAAAGGAGTGCCGGGCCAGTGTGGCTCTTGGCTTCCAGGCACAACAGACGCAACACGGCATGGCAACGTCTCACCTGGCATGTGGAATAGGTTCTGGGGAGCTTGGGCGGTGCAGCGGAAGAGACGCTAGCAGCGGAAAAGGAGGAGGCAGCTGAGGAGGAGAGGGAGGAGGAGGAGAAGAAGAGTCAGGCCTGCATGCAATCCGTGGCGGTAAAACCAAATCTACACGGGTGCCACGGGTTACATGCTTGACGGCCGTCAGAAGGTTCACCCAGTGGGCAGTAAAACTGATATACCTTCCCTGCCCATGTTTGCTAGACCACGTGTCTGTGGTCAGATGTATCTTGGCACCGACGCTGTGTGCCAGAGATACATTCACTTGCCGCTGAACATGGCCATATAGCTCTGGGATGCCCTTCTCTGAGAAATACTTCCTTCCTGGGACCTTCCATTGTGGTGTTCCAATGGCCACAAATTTGCGAAAGGCCTCCGAGTCCACCAGTTTATATGGCAGTAGTTGGCGGGCTATCAGTTCTGACAAGCCAGCCGTCAACCGTTGGGCAAGAGGGTTATCCGGCGTCATCATTTTTTTACGCTCAAACATTAGGCCCACGGAAGCCTGCCTTTTTGCAGAAAAACGTGAGCTTGGCGTGATGGAAGGTGGAGTGGAGGACAATTGTGAGGAGAGAGGAGAAGGAGAAGTAGAAGACGAGGCTGGACGGTGAGAGCCTGGAGTGTGGCTTTGTGTGTTCCGTTGCTCCCACTGGGCTCGGTGATGGCTGCTCAGGTGCCTTCTTAAGGCGGTCGTCCCTAGTTGAGTGTTGGGCTTACCGCGACTAACGCGTTGACTGCAAAGATTGCAGATGGCAACGCTATTGTCAGCAGCGGACACATTAAAAAAAGCCCACACTGCGGAGCCATGTGCCGGTGTCCTGGGAGCGCCAGATGTGACCGTACATGGTCGATGACTCGCTCCTGATACATTTGCAGTCTGCTTTGTCCCTGCTGTGCAATGTAAGTTATTGCTGCTTCTCCTCCCTATCTGCTGGTCCATATCTCCCTCTGAACTCCCCTCCTCTCTTGTGGGCACCCACGTGACATCACTAGACACGTCATCATCAACGTCACCTTCCCCACCGCTATAAGTAGAGATCTCGGAGTAGGCAGCAACACCGGGGACCAACCTCCTCCTTGGGCTGATCTGGGTACTGTCGTCAGACTGCTGAGTAGCGCTTGTTGCTACCTCCTCTTCCTGATCCAATACCAAGAGTGGCTGCACATCAAAAATGTCCTCTTGATATGGATCGGAAAATAATTCCTGTGACTCAAGCGGAAGGTATGTGGTGGTGGTGGTGTTGTTGGTGGTAGTGTCTTTGGGGGTGCACATAGCAGAGAGTGAAGAAGAGGGTGCAGATCGAGAGGATGAGGAGGGTGCAGAAGAGTAAGGCTGAGTGAGCCACTCAACCAAGTCAAGTGCGTCCTTTAAAGTCATTGAACGCACCTTCTGCAACTTCTCACTTTGGCTCAAGGCTGTTGCTCCTGCCCTACCCCTGCCACCCCTGCGGAAGGGCCTGCCTCTTCCTCTGCCTGTCATTTTTTAAATCACCCTGTGACAAAACTCTTAGTCCCTATACCGCTGAAGGACTGCTGCAGTATAGGGCAGCAGTCAGCAGTAGTGCACCTCAACCCTATCTAATGTGGACCGATAGCGGTCCTTACAGAACAGCAGACTGTACCGCACTCAAGCCTATGTACCGTAGCACCCTATACCAAGTTACCAGTCCTTATAAGAACTTTTGTGGACCAAGCAGGTTGTGTGTTAGTGTTTAGCAGACTGTATGTCAGTCCCTATACCGATGAAGGACTGCTGCAGTATAGGGCAGCAGTCAGCAGTAGTGCACCTCAACCCTATCTAATGTGGACCGATAGCGGTCCTTACAGAACAGCAGACTGTACCGTACTCAAGCCTATGTACCGTAGCACCCTATACCAAGTTACCAGTCCTTATAAGAACTTTTGTGGACCAAGCAGGTTGTGTGTTAGTGTTTAGCAGACTGTACGTCAGTCCCTATACCGCTGAAGGACTGCTGCAGTATAGGGAAGCAGTCAGCAGTAGTGCACCTCAACCCTATCTATTGTGGACCGATAGCGGTCCTTACAGAACAGCAGACTGTACCGCACTCAAGCCTATGTACCGTAGCACCCTATACCAAGTTACCAGTCCTTATAAGAACTTTTGTGGACCAAGCAGGTTGTGCGTTAGTGTTTAGCAGACTGTACGTCAGTCCCTATACCGCTGAAGGACTGCTGCAGTATAGGGAAGCAGTCAGCAGTAGTGCACCTCAACCCTATCTATTGTGGACCAATAGCGGTCCTTACAGAACAGCAGACTGTACCGCACTCAAGCCTATGTACCGTAGCACCCTATACCAAGTTACCAGTCCTTATAAGAACTTTTGTGGACCAAGCAGGTTGTGTATTAGTGTTTAGCAGACTGTACGTCAGTCCCTATACCGCTGAAGGACTGCTGCAGTATAGGGCAGCAGTCAGCAGTAGTGCACCTCAACCCTATCTATTGTGGACCGATAGCGTTCCTTACAGAACAGCAGACTGTACCGCACTCAAGCCTATGTACTGTAGCACCCTAGACAGACCAAGTTACCAGTCCTGATAAAGAGCTTTGTGGAACAAGTGAGTTGTGAATGATTAGTAGACTGCAGCAGAAGGGCAGCAGTCAAGTATAATATTCTTTCTATATTTGGAAGAAAGAATATTATACGTGTACAAGCCTATTACCGTACCACTGATACCAGTCCTGAAAAGAACCTTTGTGGAACTAATAGTAACAGCAAGTCTTTAAACTGACCCTCACTGCCTGACAACACTGCTTCCTTCCTGTCCCTATACAAAGTGGCAAAAAAGAGTAGACTGGAACGATTAAGCCCCGTACACACGAGCGGACTTTTCGACATCCAAAGTCTGACGGACTGAGTCCGTCAGACTATTCGATCGTGTGTGGGCTGCAACGGACTTTAGCTTCGCTAAAGTCTGACGGACTTTAGAAATGAAGCATGCTTCAAATTTTCCCGACGGAACTCCGCCGGACCCGGTCCCTTCGAAAAATTTGCTCGTGTGTGTGCTACTCCGACGGACTAAAACCGACGCTAGGGCAGCTATTGGCTACTGTCTATGAACTTCCTATGTCGAATCCAGTCGTACGTCATCACGTTCGACTCCGTCGGAGTTTGGAGTGATTGTGTGTGGCCAAGTCCGCTCGGTCGAAAAGTCCACCAGAACTCTGTCGGAACTCCGTCGGAACTCCGTTGGAAGTCTGTCAGACTTAATCCCTCTCGTGTGTACGCGGCATTAGTGGTTACTGGAACAGCTCTTTTGTGGATCTGATAGTAACAGCTAATGATGATGATGATGATGATGATGATGAAAGACTAATCTGGCTGGCCCTGTAGCACACACCGTCCTTTCCCTTTCTCTAAACTGACAAAAGACACTCAGGCTGCTGCAAGAATCAGTAGCATAGCAAACCTATATACACCTAACACCTATACCAGTCCTGAAAAGAACTTTTGTGTACCAAATAGCTAGCGATTTATCTCTCCCTACTCCACACAGCAACCTTTCCCTACAGTAGCAGAAGAAAGAATGTAAAATGGCCACCGGATCGGGTGTATTTATAGGTTAGGGGGAATGTCCAAGTGTTCATGTGCTGTCATGTCTCAATTGGCTGTCCTGTACCACATGATAAACGTGTCATCAAAGGTTAAAGTTCTTTTACACATTAAACACGTAAGTCCGCCGGGGCGAACGACGGGAAAAAGCGAGCGAACGAGCGGACCGCGAACGACCGAAATTCGCCGCGAAACGACCGCCGGGCGAACCGTTCGTCCATCACCACTGATTAGTAGCTAGTGGTTACAGCACATGATTTCTGCTTGTTGCTTGGTTGCTAGAGATTACTGTGGATATGACCTCAGGGGGGCATGATATACATATCAATGCCGCCGGCCGCCACTATTTACATATGAATGATGTTGCTATTTACATATGAATGCCGGTAATTGGCATGTAAACACAGTGTCTGCAGGTGAGTCATCTGTACACAACAATAGGGCAGAGCTGGGCAGCATTAGTAGCAGCACTTCACACTGAGATATCAGGACACAGCACGGGACTAAAACTTCAAGGGACGAGGGAATTTAAACCAGGATAGTTGGCAAGTATGAGGCAGCTGCTTTGGGCCCCACAACAATGACAGGGCCCACGGCAGCTGCCCCTTTTGCCCTGCCTTAAAATGGCCCTGGCCATACTAGGATACCAAGGAACATCAGAATTGACTCCCTTGTGGGATAACAAAAATCTAGCTGTGTTGAGTGGAATTGAGAGATCTAGGGAATGGGTGAACCAAGGTATTAACCGGCTGAGTCAATTGTTTGCGGGTAATGCTATAAAATCATTTGCAAACTCGAAGCAGGAATTCAATTTGTCAAATAGTTTGTTCTATAAAGATCTCCCGGTCAGGCATGCAGTCCAGACACAGTTCGGATCTCAAACAGTTCAATGGTTCAGATTCCTATCTTGACACACATAATGACTCTGGACTCGCCTAAAGGGTTAATCTCTCGATTGCATGCCAGACTTGGGGAAAGAATACTAGATGGTGCCGGCCCTATTAAGATCAGAAAAAGATGGGAGGGAGATGTTATTGTCCACTGTGGAATGGGACCGGATTCTTAACCACTTCAATACTGGGGGGGGGGGCACTTAAACACCTTCCTGCCCAGACCAATTTTGAGCTTTCGGCGCTGTCAGACTTTGAATGACAATTGCGCGGTCATGCTACACTGTACCCAAATGAAATTATTATAATTTTTTTCCCAACAAAGGAGCTTTCTTTTGATGGTATTTGATCACCTCTACGGTTTTTATTTTTTGCTAAACAAATAAACAAAGACCGAAAATGTTGAAAAAATTTTTTTTTTTGTTTCAGTTTCAAAACTTTGTAAATAAGTACGTTTTCTCCTTCACTGATGGGCACTGATAGGGCTACACTGACGGGCACTGATAAGGTGGCACTGATGGGCACTGATGAGATGGCACCAATGAAGTGGCACTGATGAGGTGGCATTGATGGACACTGATATGTGGCACTGATAGGCAACACTGATGGGCACTGACAGACGGCACTGATGGGCACTGATAGGTGGCACTGATGGGTGACACGGATGGGCACTGATAGGTGGCACAAATTGTCACTGATAGCTGGCACGGATTGGCATGGATAGATAGCATGGATGGGCATGGATAGGCGTTACAGATGGGCATGGATAGGCGGTACAGATGGCATGGATGGGCACTGATAGGTGGCACGGATGGGCACTGATAGGCGGCACAGATTGGCACTGATAGGCGACATTGTATTGAATTATACTGTACTGTTGGATGCCAATCAGTGCCAAACAATAATGCATGCCAATCAGTGATGCCCATTGTGGGCACTGATTTTCATCCACTGTGGGCACTGAGTGGAATCCCTGGTGGTCTAGGGTGGCATACCTCGTGCTGGGCATCCCTGGCGGTCTGGTGGTGTCCCTGGTGGTCCAGTGTGGGCGTCCTCGGGGGGGGGGGGCTGCACTAATAATCGATCAGCACAGACCCTCCTGTCAGAGGAGCAGTCGATCGTCGCTCCTCTACTCGAGTCTGACAGACGCGAGTGAGGAAAAGCCGATCACCGGCTCTTCCTATTTACACTGTGATCTGCTGTGATTGGACACGGCTGATCACGTGGTAAAGAGTTTCCGTCGGAGACTCTTTACCAAGATTGTAGTTGCCGGGTGTCAGACTGACACCCCGCAACAACGATCGCCGCGATGCTCCCCCAAAATCCTGATCGCGTCATATGACGTCCTGTCAGGATTTTGAAACCACTTTGCCGCCGTGTTTCTGTTATAGGGCGGACGGCAAGGGGTTAAACAAGCAACACTTGTCTCAATTTCCCCCTCACAGAAGGTATCACACCTCTATTTTCTTTATAGAGCATATTATACCCCCAAGAAAATGTGCAAACTGGGATGGCAGGAGAATGACCAGTGCCCCGGGTGTGGGGCACCTGGAGATTTTATTCATATGCTTTGCAAGTGTCCTAATCTATTCAGATTTTGGTTGAAGATTGTAGATGAGATTAATAAAACTTTCAAGATAGTATTAGAAACTACGGTGTCAAGACCTGCCTTCTGGGTATAACAGAGGGGTGTAGTGTTCCGGAAGATACCGTTGAACCAGTATTAAGGTGGCTATTCCAAGCAAGGAAATTGATCGCCCAACAGTGGCAGTCGCATCAGCCTCCACTTGCGGAGACCTGGTTAGCGACTGTCAATCTAACAATAGGAAACGAGTGAGTGTTCTTTATCAAACAGGACAACTATAACAAGTTCATAAAGATGTGGGGGGCCTTGGTTGGAGAAACTGGGGCTCCCCCATAGGTTGGTAGGTAATTACGATACCAGTTGCTATGCCTCCTTCATTTAGGACTGATTACTTTGTAAATGTCATTGGCAGGGAAAAGGTTAACACTAGGGGGGCAATAAAGGGGTTAAATGTGTTTCCTGGGAGGTGTTTCTAACTGTATGGGGATGTGACTGACTAGAGGGGGAGCCAGATCGCTGCTCCTAACTAGTGAGGGAGACACACACACACACACACATACATCCCCGTTCTGGCTCTCGTGCCCGCGATCGTGCATGGCCAGCGGACATCGGGTCCCCCCCGCCGCTATAGCTGTTTAAAGGGCCGACGTACAGCTACAGCGATTTGCGGGAGAGAGCCGACCTGCCTCTGTATAATGACGGCGGCTGGTCAGCTAGTCATTCAGTTCAATTGTGCAAACTGGTGTACATCATAGAGAACCATAGTACGGAAATCAGTAAAGAAGATAACCATCCTGATACTTGGCTTGAACTTTGACAAGTCGTCTTCACCATATCTAAAGTGATTGGCTGATTACCAATTTGTGTTACCATGCCATTGAACAGTTGTACCTAATAAAGTGGCCAGTGAGTGTTTATATATATATATATATATATATATATATATATATATATATATATATATATATATATATATATATACCGTATCTCACAAAAGTGAGCAGACCCCTCACATTTTTGTAAATATTTTATTCTGAGGCCCCTTTCACATTGAGGCGTTTTCACACTCCAGTGTGAAAGAGGCCAAATACCACCGCTAAAACAACGGTAAATCGGCGCTAAAAATAGCGCCGCTTTACTGCCGATACCCGCTCTGCCCCAGTGTGAAAGGGGCCTAATAATCTTTTCATGTGACAACACTGAAGAAATGACACTTGGCTACAATGTAAAGTAGTGAGTGTACAGCTTGTCCACATTGGGCCATTTCCCCTCCCCGGTGTCATGTGACTGGTTAGTGTTACAAGGTCTCAGGTGTGAATGGGGAGCAGGTGTGTTAAATTTGGTGTAATCACTCTCACTCTCTCATACTGGTCACTGGAATTTCAACATGGCAGCTCATGGAAAAGAACTCTCAAAGAACCCACAGATGCTCAATAGGGTTTAGGTCTGGAGACATGCTTGACCAGTCCATCACCTTTACCCTGAGCTTCTTTAGCAAGGCAGTGGTCATTATCATGTTGGAATACTGCCCTGCAGCCCAGTCTCTGAAGGGAGGGGATCATGCTCTGCTTCAGTATGTCACAGTACATGTTGGCATTCATGGTTCCCTCAATGATCTGTAGCCCCCCAGTGCCGGCAGCACTCATGCAGCCCCAGACCATGACACCCCCACCACCATGCCTGACTGTAGACAAGACACACTTGTCTTTGTCCTCCTCACCTGGTTGCCCCCACACACGCTTGTCACCATCTGACACCAAATACGTTTATCTTGGTCTCATCAAACCACAGGACATGGTTCCAGTAATCCATGTCCTTAGTCTGCTTGTCTTCAGCAAACTGTTTGCTTTCTTGTGCATCATCTTTAGAAGAGGCTTCCTTCTGGGGCGACAGCCATGCAGACCAATTTGATGCAGTGTGCGGCGTATGGTCTGAGCACATATATATATATATATATATATATGTGTGTACAGGACGCCGTGGCTGGGTCCTGGAAGGACGCTATATTTCCCCTCTGTTTGGGTTGTGGTCTTTTTAAATGAATAAAATTGATTAACCCACCTGTTAAGGGAGTGCCTTTAACCGCTTCCCGCCTGCCCTATAGCCGAATGACGGCCTTAGAGCAGGTGGCTTCCTTCGCCTGGCCGTCCCTGGACGGCCTGGTGTTTACTTCCGCAATGCGCGCCGCCGCGGGCACGCATCGCGGAAGTTCTGTGTTCGCCGTGTCCCCCGGGGACAGGCAAACACAGATCGCTGTAAACGGCCAATCACAGCGGCCGTTTACAGCGTGATCGGCGTGTCCAATGGGAGATGATCTCATATGTAAACATATGAGATCATCTCTCAGCGCCGCTCTCCCTCCTCGCACAGACAGTGTGAGAGGGGAGAGATGAACGGCTGCAGCGGCAGCCGTTCTACCTGTAGTGAAAAAAATAAAAAAAAAGTAAAAAAATAAATAGTACCATCCTCCCCCAGCAGTGCCATCCTCCCCCAGCAGTGCCATCCGCCCCAGTGCCATCTGCCCCAGTGCCATCCACCCCAGTGCTACCTGCCCCCAGTGCCATCCACCCCAGTGCTACCTGCCCCCAGTGCCATCCACCCCAGTGCTACCTGCCCCCAGTGCTACCTGCCCCCAGTGCCACCTGTCGTCAGTGCCACCTGTCGTCAGTGCCACCTGTCGTCAGTGCCACGTGTCATCAGTGCCATCTGTCAGTGCCATTTGTCATCAGTGCCACCTGTCAGTGTCACGTGCCATCTGTTGTCAGTGTCACGTGTCATCAATGCCACTTATCAGTGCCATCTGTCATCAGTGTCACGCGTCATCGGTGCCATGTATTAGTGCCATCTGTCATCGGTGGCACGTATTAGTGCCACATGTTAGTGCCATCTGTCATCAGTGCCACGTATTAGTGCCACGTGTCTTCAGTGCCACGTATTAGTGCCACGTGTCATCAGTGCCACGTATAAGTGCCATGTGTCATCAGTGCCACATATTAGTGCCATCTGTCATCAGTGCCACATATTAGTGCCATCTGTCATCAGTACCACCTGTCATCAGTGCCACGTATAAGTGTCATCATTGCCACGTATCAGTGCCATCTGTCATCAGTGTCACATGCCATTGTCCTGGTGCTTCAAAAGTGTAATAAATAGTCAACAAGTTAGATGTGTAATTTATGTTCCTAGAACACATGATGGCGCTACCTGCATGTTGGGCCTCTCTATGTGGCCAGGCTGTGAAAAAGTCACACACATGTGGTATTGTAATACTCAGGAGGAGTAGCAGAATTTTTTGGGGGGTGTCATTTGTGGTATACACATGCCACGTGAGAGAAATAACCTATTACAATGACAATTTTGTGGAGAAAAAAAAAAAAAAAGAAAAATCTTAATTTTGCAAAGAATTGTGGGAAAAAAATGACAACATCAAAAAGCTCACCATGCCTCTTACTAAATACCTTGGAATGTCTACTTTCCAAAAAGGGGTCATTTGGGGGGTATTTGTACTTTCCTGACTTGTTCGGGTCACAAGAAATGAGATAGGCCACCAGTACATCAGATGTGATCAATTTTGTGCGATTCGCACCACACCTTGTAGACTCTCTAACTTTCACAAAGACCAAATAATATCCACTAATTTGGGTTATTTTTACCAAAGATATGTAGCAGTATAAATTGTGGCCAAAATTTATGAAGAAAAATTAATAATTTGCATAATTCTGTCACAGAAACAAAGAAATATGCGTTTTTTTTCTGAATTTTCGGTCTTTTTTCATTTATAGCGCAAAAAATAAAAACCCCAGAGGTGATCAAATACCACCAAAAGAAAGCTCTATTTGTGGGAAAAAAAGGACAAAAAATTCATTTGTGTACAGTGTTGCATGACTGAGTAATTGTCATTCAAATTGTGAGAGCACCAAAAGCTGAAAATTGGTCTGGTCAGGAAGGGTGTTTAAGTGCCCAGTAAGCAAGTGGTTAAAAAACAAGACAGGAAGTGGTAGATGGGTGTGGAGGAGTGGAGAACACATGGTGGATGGTGTTTGGTGTTTGTTTTGGGTTGCAGCAAATGAAGTGGACAGCAGTGTCCTGTTTGGAAGGCTCCTGTCAGGGGAAGCTACCTGCCATCAATATCAAGCTCTGTTTCTGATAAAGACAGCTGTTTTGGACTTTGCAAGTCGGTGAGACTACAAACCTTTTTCCTTTTGTTTTTGGCTGCTGTAAAGCTATTTAAGTTTAATAAACCCTTTGTTGTGTGGAAAGCCTGTGTCCTGCAATCTACCTGGTCCCCCGAACATTACAAGTGGTGCTCGAATGCGGGCAGGACAAAGTAACAGGCGTTTTTCTTGCTATTTTTTATTTTTTTTGCATTGGATTTGAACTGACATTTAAAGGGACAGTACAGTGAATTTATGTCCTGGGTTAAAGCTGCACAACTGTTGAAAGCTGAAACAATGGAGGAGCTAATTAAACAGCTGTCCTTGGCTAATATGCAAGCGCAGACTCGCCATGAGGAAGCTAATCAGCGCTTAGCAACCCAGCTGGAGGTACAAAAAACGCACCACAATGAGGCGCTGGCTCTGCAGCAAGAAAATACTCGCCTGTTGGTGGCCCAGTTAGCAGCCCAGCAAGCGACCCAACAAGGGGTGATGCAGGCTCAGATAACCGCCTTAAAAGAAGCACTGCAGCAGCTTTTTCAGGGCCGTGAACAAGTGGCCGTTGCCCCTGGCAACCAGGTGACCATAAGGGCAAGCCATTTCTTGCAGAAGTTGTCCCTGAGTGATGACGTAGAGGCGTTTCTGGCAACATTTGAGAGGACGGCAGAGAGAGAAGTGTGGCCCAGGACCAGTGGGCCGGCTTAATTGCTCCTTTCCTCACCGGAGATCCTCAAAAAGCCTATTTTGACCTACCAGCAGAACATGCTAAAGATTATCAAAAACTAAAGGCAGAAATACTGGCTCGTTTGGGAGTGACTACGGCTGTTCGGGCCCAACAAGTGCACCAATGGAAGTATCGTTCAAACCGGCCACCGTGATCTCAAATGCATGACCTGGTGCAACTTGTAAAAAAATGGTTGCAGCCCGAAGTGTTGTCTGGCCCGCAAATTGTGGAGCGGGTCATGCTGGACCGATACTTAAGGTCACTGCCAGATGACCTTCAACGGTGGGTCAGCCATGGAGACCCCAAAACTGCGAATCACCTTGTCGAGATGGTGGAACGATATACAGTGGTGGAGGATCTGCTTGGCCCCGCCAAGCGTCAAGGGCCCAGTCTGCCAAGGCCTTTCCGACCAACTGCCGCCCTTCGAAAGGATGTCCCCAGGAGCCCTAAGACCAACACCCTGGAAGGCCAAGAGTCACACCCGTTACCCCCTCAGCGACCTGTTCCTGATCGGAGAGGAGGGGATGTACAATGTTGGCGATGTCATGCCTGGGGCCATACCTGGGCCCACTGCCCATTGCAGGAAGAACCCATGGAATGCGGGGTTCTTTGGAGGGGGTCTTTTTATGCCCATAAATCGTGTACAACACATCTTGACCTTGGAGAGAGGAATTTTGAGTGTGAAGTCCAAGTGAACCACCACCCTGCACGGGCCTTGCTGGACTCTGGAAGCATGGTAACCCTGGTTCACCCTAGAGTAATTGGGAAGATCGGTCCTGTAAGCAAAATTTTGCGGGTTGTGTGCATTCATGGTCACACTAGAGAGTACCCTCTCATCTCGGTGTCCATCTCCACAGCATGTGGCACTGGTACTCAAGAGGTGGGGGTGGTAAAGAACTTGGTACATGACGTTATCATAGGACGAGACTGTCCATTATTTGCAAAACTTTGGAGACAAGGAGAACTATCTGAAAGGTCCAGAGACTGGGAAGAAACTAGTCCCTCTGTTCCTGTTGTAGAGGGTAATAACCCTGAGATGCCACATATTCGTAATATAGACCCAGTTGAAAAAAACGCCAAGACTTTGGTTAATAATGATGAAAATAGTGCTGATACTGTTAAGGATGTCAATATGTGGGGTTCTCAGACCTACCTGAACACTGAGGGGGGGGGAACCTTCCCCGCTTCAGGTAATGCTTGGGGAAGACGATGAGGAAATGGCCTCTACCCCTGACTTGCCAGATTTGGGTGTTCCCCAGGGGGCATTTGGTACTGCCCAGATGCAGGACCCCACTTTGGCCAGGGCACGGGAACAGGTTGTAGTAATAAATGGGGAGCCCCAAGAGCCAGGTGCTAATGAGCGGTGGCCACATTTTTCAATATGTAATGAATTGCTTTATCGGGTTACTAAAGTGTAGGGATGAGCTTCGTGTTCGACTCGAACGTACGTTCGACTCGAACATTATCTGTTCGTCCGTTCGGCGAAATCCGAACTCTTGGTCCGTTCGCGTCAAAATTCGTGTGGCGTGCATGGCCCACAATGCACTGCGATGGCGCAGTGCATTGCTGGCTCATGATTGGCCAAGCATGCACTGTGACCCCGCATGCTTGGCCAATCGCAGCGCCAGCAGCGAGGAGAGCCATGATTGGCCACAGGCAGGATGCCTGTGGCCAATCATAGCTCAGGCTGTGTAGTGCACGCCCCACACTATATAAGGCCGCCTTTGAGGCGGCCTCGTGTAGTGTGTTGGCGTCTGAAGCAGTGGGTGTTCTGTGTACCCTCAACACAGTTACACACCAATCGTTTTTGGCTGATTTCCTATCTTGCTCTTGTGTAGTGGTTATTGTCTGTGCCCTGACCGCAGTATACACCACTATATTCACCTCACCTATATAGCTAGTGATCTAATAAGTCAGTAGTGTTAGGAGATGTTAGGAGTAGTGCGTGCTGTCTGCGTGCTCTGTACCCAGTACATACCGCTATAATCCACCTACATAGCTGTTCTCTATTTGAGCCCAATTGCCATCTGCAGGAGTTATTGGAAGTTGTGTCTGCTTCCAGCACAGCCCAGTATACATGTGTATATACCCCTTTATCTCTGCTGTTTTCTGGTTATTGTCTGCGTGCCCTGACCGCAGTATACACCGTGATATTCACCTCACCTATATAGCTTGTGGTCCATCTTTAGTAATAGAGCTTGCAGTCAGTAGTGTTAGGAGATATATATATATATATATATATATATATATATATGTGTATATACCCCTTTATCTCTGCTGTTCTATAAAAAAGGCATCTTCAGGAGTTAGTGGGTGTTGTGTGCCTCCAGCACAATATAAACTACCCAACTACTGTTTTACCCAACTCCCTTCAGGCCATTACCATGTCTGGAAGGCCAGCAAGGAGAGGCAGACAGGTGCGAGCCGATAAAAGAGGGCAAGCAGGCTCTGTGTCTAGAGACAACAGTGCTGGTCGTGGACGCGGTGCATTGTCATCAGCACGTGGCCATGGGACATGCTTGTCCTTCTTTTCTGCAGCTGGACATGTTGAACCGCAACATGCCAACGACTTGGTAGAGTGGATGACCAAGCCCTCTTCATCCTCCTCGTCCTCTCTCACCCAGTCTCAGGGTAGTAGCAAAGCAGCTGCCAACGCATCGTCTTCCCTCCTCTCAATGTCATCATCAGTGACTCCTTCCCTAGACCCACCACGTCCTCCTGAGGAGTCTCCTGAACTCTTTGAGCACAGTGTTGGGTACATGCTCCAGGAGGATGCCCAGTGTTTGGTGGGCTCTGATGATGACACTCAGCTAGAGGAAGGCAGTAGCGTGAGCGCAGAGAGAGGGGATGCTCAAGAAGCACAGCAATCTGGCAGTCATGTTCCACAAGCTGCAGCATACTGCCAGGTTTGCTACAGCGATGAAGAGGGAGGGGATGATGAGGGCACTGACTCCACGTGGGTGCCTGGAAGGAAGGAGGAGGAGGAGGCACATGTCCAACGAGGCAGGATGCCCTCCGGGGGCCAGCTTAGGGGCAGCACACCGACGGAATCACACCGCAGAGCTCCGCCTGCGCAGAGCGCTTCCTCTGCGCGTTATTCTAAAAGTTCTTTGGTGTGGGCCATTTTTGAGACGAGTGCATCAGATCGCACCGCTGCTATTTGCAACATATGTCTCAAGCGTATCTCACGTGGCCAAAACATCAGCCGCTTGGGCACCACATGCTTGACCAGACATATGTTGACCTGCCATGCAGCTCGTTGGCAAGCGTACCTCAAAGACCCACACCAAAGAACAAAGTGGACCTCTCCTTGCTCCTCATCAGCTGGCATCTCCAACCCCACTAGACCTTCAGTCCTCTCTGAAACCTGCTCTGAGAGGAATGAAGGTGTAGAATTAGGTGTGTCACAGCCAAGTGCTTCCGGGAACTCTGCTAGTGGTACACCCACGTCCGATTATAGCAGGCAAATGTCCCTGCCCCAGCTGCTGGACCGGCGGAAGAAGTTTACTCCCAGCCATCCACATGCCCAGCGGTTAAATGCTAGCTTGGCTAAATTGCTAGCACTTCAACTGCTGCCTTTTCAGTTGGTAGACTCGGCCCCCTTCCGTGAGTTTGTACAATGTGCGGTTCCTCAGTGGCAGGTCCCCAAACGCCACTTTTTCTCACGGAAGGTGATTCCAGCTCTCTACCGGCATGTGGAAGGTAATGTCCTTGCCTCACTGGACAGGGCGGTCAGCGGTAAGGTGCATATTACCGCTGACTCATAGTCCAGCAGGCATGGACAGGGACGTTACCTGTCTTTCACGGCCCATTGGGTCACTCTTCTGGCTGCTGGGAAGGATGCAGGACAAGGTGCAGTAGTGTTGGAGGTTGTTCCGCCACCACGCCTCCAAAATGCTACTATTGGTTGTGACACACCTCTCTCCTCCACCCCCTCCTCTTCTTCTTCCTCCATGGCCTCTTCCAGTGCTCTGTCCTCAGAACCAGCGGTGCTCCGTAGGCGTTCCAGGGGCTACGCAAGTACGCAGGCAAAACGATGCCATGCCGTGCTTGCGCTGGTTTGTTTGGGGGACAGGAGCCACACTGGGGCGGATGTTTTGTCAGCTCTGCAGGGGAAGGCCGAGAGGTGGTTGACGCCATGCCAGCTTAAGCCATGAATGGTGGTTTGCGACAATGGCACCAACCTCCTCTCCGCCCTCCAACAGGGACAACTGACCCATGTGCCCTGTGTAGCTCACTTCCTTAACCTGGTGGTGCAGCGGTTCTTAGGCAGGTACCCCGGCTTACATGCTGTCCTGAAGCAGGCCAGTAAAGTCTGTGTGCATTTCCGCCGATCATTTAATGCCTGTGCTCGGCTGGCTGAGCTCCAAAAGGAGTTGAACCTGCCCAAGAACCGCCTTATATGTGACATGCCCACCAGATGGAACTCAACATTGGCCATGCTGCAGCGGCTGCACACGCAGCAGAGGGCCATCAATGAGTACCTGTGCGACTACGGCACCAGGACAGGGTCAGGGGAGCTTGGTTTTTTCTCACCACGCCAATGGGGCATGATCAGGGATGCATGCACTGTCCTGTCACCGTTTGAGGAGGCCACAAGGATGGTGAGCAGTGACAGTGCATGCATCAGTGACACTGTACCTCTTGTCCACCTCTTGGAGCATACGCTGCGTGGAATAATGGACAGGGCACTTGAGGCAGAACAGAGGCAGGAAGAGGAGGACTTCCTTGCCTCTCAAGGCCCCCTTTATCCAGACAGTGTTCTTGCTGTGCCACCCATCACACAGGAAGAGGGTGAGGAGGAGGATGATTGTGTCAGCATGGAGGTGGAGGCTGGCACTCAGCATCAGCAGCAGAAGTCTTATAGGGATGATTTACAGTCCCAAGAAACACGTGGACTTGTACGTGGCTGGGAGGAGGTAGCTGCGGATCATGTTGTCCTTAGTGACCCAGAGGACTCCGGACCGAATGCCTCAGCTAACCTACGCTGCATGGCCTCCCTGATCCTGCAAAGCCTGCGGAAGGATCCTCGTATTCTTCGGATCAAGGAGAGGGACCATTACTGGCTGGCCACTCTCCTTGATCCACGGTACAAGGGTAAGGTTGCCGACCTTATCTTGCCATCGCAGAGGGAGCAGAGGATGAGACATCTCCGGGAGGCCTTGCAGAAAGCTCTGTGCAACGCGTTCCCAGAGACTGGGAGGTTACAAACTCCTGGTCCTGGACAACGTGTTGCTGAGGCATCGGTCAGAAGGAACGGTGGAGAAGGTGGCCGTCTGACTGATGCTTTCAGACAATTTTTTAGTCCGCAGCCCCAAGGTATGATTGGTTCCAGCACCCATCGCCAGCGTCTGATTTACATGGTGCAGGAATACCTAGGGGCAAGGTCAGACTTGGACACCTTTCCCACCGAAAATCCTCTGGCTTACTGGGTCTTGAGGATGGATCACTGGCCAGAGCTTGCACAGTATGCAATTGAGCTACTGGCCTGTCCTGCATCCAGCGTTCTTTCGGAACGCACCTTCAGTGCTGCTGGTGGCTTTGTTACCGATCACAGGGTGCGCCTGTCCAAGATGAATCAGTCTTGGATCACCCACAGCTACCAAGCACCTGAAGCTGATGTAACCGAATAATTTTTTTTGAAATACCACATCCCTTCAAGACTGCCTATGCTGATGCTGAGTGACTGTCCTGTTATGTGGATTGTCTATCCTCTTCCTCCTCCGCTGATATGTTGGAAGAACATTTTTGGTTCTGGGTGATGCCAGCAGCCCAATTTTTCTGCCTCTGTTTAACAGGGGCGTTTAAGTACAATTTTTGATGCAATACTTTGCAGCAGGGCTAATTCCAGCAAAAAAACTAGAGTATATGGAAGAGGTTGCAGTGTGGTGGCACCAGCAGCAGTGCCTAAGGCCCAATTTTTCTGCCCCTGTTTAACAGGGACATGTAATTACAATTCTTGATATAATATTTCACAGGAAGGCCCCTTCCTGTGCCCACCCAGAGTAACGGTGAGGACTTATACTGTTGTGGCACCAGCACCACAACCACCAAAGGTCAATTTTTCTACCACTGTTCAACAATGGCATGTAATTACAATTCTTGATATAATTGTTCACAGCAGGGCGTTCCAGCGCCCACCAAGAGTCACTTTGAGGGCTTACAATGTTGTGGCAAAACCAACACCTTGTTCCGCCATTTTTGCAGAGCATATAGGGCAGGCCCCTACTTTCAAACATCCAACTTACAAACATCTCCTACTTGCAAACGGAAGGAGACAGCAGCAAGTGAGATGAAAAAAGATGGACGACAAAACAAATTATACAGGGGTGATAACCCTTCCCTATGTTTTCCAAAAAGCTTAAAAATATTTTTTTTGACTGGAGCTACACTTTAAAAATGTACCAGTTGAAAATTACAAACAGATTCAACTTAACACAACAAACCTACACAGTCCCTGTCTTGTTTGCACCGCCTGTATACTGCTGTTCTGAGTATATAGGGCCTGGGGGCCACACGCATTTCCTTTTTTAAATATGGGTACAGGGTTCCCCTTAATATGCGTACAAGACCCAAATAGGCTGGTAATGGGCAGGGAGGGCTACCCATGCCATTTTTCTCAATGATTTTCAACCATATTGCAGGAACCAGCTATAACATTAAAACCGCAAGCAGTTTTAAATGGTGTTATTTCCGTTTAATGTCATTTTGTGCAGGGACTGTTCTAAACACGGAAAACACGTGACACTTCACAGGCATACTACAGACACCCCCCAGGCACCATATTTAAAGGAATATTTCACTTTTTTTTTTCACTTTAATCGTCATTAAAATCAGTGCTCCCGCCAAAACGGCAGTTTTTAAAACTTTTTTTTGCATTGACCCATGTCCCCTGAGGCAGGAGTCAGGTCCCCAAACCCTTTTTAGGACAATATCTTGCATATTAGCCGTTTAAAATTAGCACTTTCCATTTCGAACGTTCGAGTCCCATAGACTTCAATGGGGTTCTAACGTTCGTAACGAACGTGGGGTCCATTCGAAAGTTCTGGTGCGAACCGAACCGGGGGGTCTTCGGCTCATCCCTACTAAAGTGAGAGAAAATGTGGTAGAACAATTATTGGTACCCCAACAATATAGACGCAAAGTCCTGGACCTGGCCCATGATGATGTTTTAGGGGGACACCTGGGAGTTGAAAAGACGGAGGCACGGATCGCCGACCGGTTTTACTGGCCAGGCTTGAAAGCAGAGGTAAGGAGATACTGTACCTCTTGTCCCACCTGTCAGTTGACCGCTCCGGCGACCCATTTCCGGAGCCCGTTGGTCCCTCTGCCCATAATTGAGGTCCCATTCGAGAGGATAGCCATGGATATAGTGGATCCCTTGGTAAAGTCGGCTCAAGGTCATTCTTACATACTAGTGATCCTCGACTATGCCACTCGATATCCTGAGGTGCTACCCCTGCGGAATACCTCCTCTAAGGCTATTGCACGGGAGTTATTCCAGTTGTTTACACGGACAGGTTTTCCCAAGGAAATACTCACAGACCAGGGCACCCGGTTTATGTCGAAGGTTATGGCTGATGTGTGCAAACTGTTCCGGATTAAACAGCTGCGCACATCGGTCTACCATCCCCAAACAGATGGATTGGTAGAACGTTTTAATAAGACCCTTAAGTCTATGCTCAAGAGAGTGGTACAAAGGGATGGGAAAGACTGGGACTGCCTGTTACCAGCTCTCCTGTTCGCTATCCGAGAAGTGCCCCCGGCCTCCATTGGATTTTCGCCCTTTGAATTGGTATATGGGCGGAGACCTCGTGGATTACTGGACTTTGTTAAAGAAGAATGGGAAAGTGAACCAATTCAGCATAAAAGTGTTCTTGAATATGTCTCTAAAATGCAGGAGAGGATCCGAACTGTGATGCCGCTAGTTAAGGAACACTTACAAAAAGCCCAGGAGGCTCAACGACGGGTCTATAATGGGGCAGCCAAAATTTGGAACTTTCAAGTGGGGGATCGAGTAGCAGTGTTGATTCCCACTGTGGAAAGTAAATTCTTGGCCAGATGGCAAGGCCCTTTCGAGGTTGTAGAAAAAATGGGAGAGGTAAATTATAGAGTCCACCAGCCAGGCAAGAGGAAACCCTTCCAGATATATCATGTAAACTTGTTAAAGCCCTGGACAGACAGGGAACCAGCGACCTCCCTGGCTAGTACAAAACTTGAGCCTCGGGTTGGGGTGGAGAGTGTCCAAGTAGCAAATACCCTGTCTAAAACCCAAAGTCAGCAGGCAAAGGAGTTCTTGCAGAGAAATAAAGAAAAATGTTCAGACTTGCCAGAGCTCACTAGTGTCATAGAGCATGATATTGTCACAGAACCAGGAGTCAAAGTTTTTGTCCGGCCCTACCGCATCCCAGAGGCTCAAAGGAAGGCCGTTTCAGAGGAAGTAAAAAAGATGTTAGACCTAGGGATTATTGAGGAATCGCAGAGTGAGTGGTCGAGCCCGATTGTGTTGGTACCGAAGCCCAACGGGACTCTGCGATTCTGCAATGATTTCCGGAAACTTAATGAAGTTTCCCGGTTTGATGCCTACCCCATGCCCCGGGTAGATGAGCTTATCGAGAGACTAGGTCCAGCCAGGTATATCACTACGTTAGACCTTACCAAGGGGTATTGGCAAATACTGTTGACTAAGGCTGCTGGAGAGAAAACTGCTTTTTCTACCCCAGAGGGGAGTTTTCAGTACAAAAGGATGCCTTTTGGATTGCAAACTGCTCCAGCCACGTTCTAGAGAGCAATGGATAGGATTTTACGACCTCACCGGAAGTATGCCTCAGTATACTTGGACAATATAGTCATTTTTAGCAAAGACTGGGAATCGCATTTGCCCAAAGTGCAGGCAGTGCTGGACTCTCTTTGGAAGGAGGGGTTTACAATAAACCCTGAAAAATGTGCTTTGGGAATGGAGGAGGTGAAATACCTGGGTTATATCATGGGTAGAGGGGTAGTGAAACCTCAGGTCAACAAGATAGAGGCTATACAGAATTGGCCCCGCCCCCTCACAAAAAAGCAGGTACGTGCATTCCTAGGCATGGTGGGATACTACAGGAGGTTTGTACCCAACTTCGCCACGTTGGCGGCTCCGTTGACCGTTCTGACTAAGGGTCGGAAATCGGTCATGGTGGAGTGGAATGCAGACGCTGAGAAGGCTTTTTTGGAGCTCAAGTCGGCACTGTGCCAACACCCTGTCCTGGTAGCACCTAATTTTTCAGAAGAGTTTGTTGTCCAGACTGATGCTTCCGATGTAGGATTGGGAGCGGTGTTGTCACAGGTTATTCATGGCGAGGAACACCCGATAGTCTTCCTCAGCAGGAAGTTAACACCAGCGGAGAAAAACTATGCCATAATTGAATGAGAGTGTCTGGCCATTAAGTGGGCTCTGGAATCCCTCAGATATTACCTTTTGGGAAGGAAGTTTAGGTTGATTTCTGACCATGCCCCTTTAACATGGCTGAGACAGGAAAAGGGACTAATGCCAGGGTTACCCGGTGGTTCCTGGCACTCCAGGAATTTAAATTTGTAGTGGAGCATAGGCCTGGGAGACTGCATCAAAACGCAGATGCCCTCTCCCGAGTCCATTGTTTGAGCTCCACTGTTGCCTCCACCTCCTTGGCGTTGGGGCACAGGGGGGGGATATGTTCAGGACGCCGTGGCTGGGTCCTGGAAGGACGCTATATTTCCCCTCTGTTTGGGTTGTGGTCTTTTTAAATGAATAAAATTGATTAACCCACCTGTTAAGGGAGTGCCTTTAAAAAACAAGACAGGAAGTGGTAGATGGGTGTGGAGGATTGGAGAAGACATGGTGGATGGTGTTTGGTGTTTGTTTTGGGTTGCAGCTACTGAAGTGGACAGCAGTGTCCTGTTTGGAAGGCTCCTGGCAGGGGAAGCTACCTGCCATCAAGATCAAGCTCTGTTTCTGATAAAGACTGCTATTCTGGACTTTGCAAGTCGGTGAGACTACAAACCTTTTTCCTTTTGTTTTTGGCTGCTGTAAAGCTATTTAAGTTTAATAAACCCTTTGTTGTGTGCAAAGCCTGTGTCCTGCGATCTACCTGGTCCCCCGAACATTACAATATATATAAAATCTTTGATATATTTGTACATTATATAAGAAGTGTCTCTTCTGAGTTCAGAGTGAACAATTGTAAACTATATAATCAATCCTCATAGCTGAGGGCCTCCGTCACTCTTAGGCCGCATACACACGGGCGGACTGTTCGCCCAACTTAGTCCGCTGAACAGTGTTTCAGCGGACAATCCGCTCGTGTGTGGGCTTCAGCGGACTGTTTCAGCGGACAGTCTGACGAACAAAGTCTTACGGAATTTCCGTAAGACAGTCCGTCCAAACTTGGTTTCAGCGGACAGTCCGCTCGTGTGTAGGCAAGTTTGACGTACTAAGTTGGGCGCATGCTCAGAAAGGATTTCCACGGTGAAGGTTGCATTGCAGTGTATTGGACGTCGAATTTCTCGTCCCGTCGTATGTGCTGTATACGTCATCGCGCAAGTTTTCAGCGGACTGTTCGTTCGTCGCGTGTGGTCAAGTCCGTTCATGCAAATTTTGAACGGACTGTCTGTCAGACTGTCTGACGAACTTAGTTGGACGAACAGTCCGCCCGTGTGTACGCGGCCTTATTCATTTTGTTGCCCTTCACTAAACTCTTTGTAGTTCAAGTAGTCGTTCCTGATGATTGATGCCCAAAACTAAGCTACATCATCCAGATAAGTATGAACCAGTGTTTTATAAAAGTGTAGAATAATTGATCTACCTCTGGAAAGTATGACCTTTTAACTGCATGAGAGTAGTCTGCTGGCCTTGTTAGCTGTGGCTTGGCATTGCATGTTATAGTCTGTAATCTTTGACATGTTTCTGGTGTCAGTATGGTACTGACTCTTTGTCTGTGGACACGTTCCTGTGTGTGTGAGTATGGCACCGATTCTTTGTCTGTGTACAATTTCCTGGTGTCAGTATGGCACTGACTCTAACTGAATTGGTATTTGCAGTTTTTTTTTGTGATGTGTAAGTTTGGTACTAGGGATGAGCCGAACACCCCCCCTGGTTTGGCTTGCGGCAGAACATGCGAACAGACCAAAAATTTGTGCAAACACGCGAAACCCGTTAAAGTCTATGGGACTCGATCGTGAAAAATCAAAAGTGCTAATTTTAAAGGCTAATATGCAAGTTATTGTCATAAAAAGTGTTTGGGGACCCAGGTCCAGCCCCAGGGGACATGTATCAATGCAAAAAAAGTTATAAAAATGGCCGTTTTTTCGGTAGCAGTGGTTTTAATAATGATTAAAGTGAAACAATAAAAGTGAAATATTCCTTTAAATGTAGGACCTGGAGGGTGTCTATAGTATGCCTGTAAAGTGGTGCATTTTTCCCGTGTTTAGAACAGTCCGAGAGCAAAATGACATTTCTAAAGGGAAAAAAAGTAATTTAAAAGTAATAGCGGCTATAGTGAATTGTCTATGGGAGAAATCAAAACTGCTAATTTTAAAGGTTAATATGCAAGTTATTGTCATAAAAAGTGTTTGGGGACCCGGGTCCTGCTCCAGGGGACATGTATCAATGCAAAAAAAGTTTTAAAAACTGCAGTTTTTTCGGGAGCAGTGATTTTAATGACGCTAAAAGTGAAAAAAAAGTGAAATATTCCTTTAAATATCATGCCTGGGGGATGTCTATAGTATGCCTGTGAAGTGGCGCATGTTTCCATTTTTAGAACAGTCCCTGCACAAAATGACATTTCTAACGGAAAAAAAAGTAATTTAAAACTGCTTGCTATGGATCAAAATCATTGAGAAAAATGGCATGGGTAGCCCTCCCTGCCCATTACCAGCACCTTTGGGTCTTGTATGGATATTAAGGGGAACCACGTACCCAAATTTAAAAAAGAAAAGGTGTGGGGCCCCCAAGCCCTATATACTCAGAACAGCAGTATACAGGCGGTGCACACAAGACAGGGACTGTGTAGGTTTGTTGTTAAGTAGAATCTGTTTGTAATTTTCAACTGGTACATTTTTGTGTAGCTCCAGTCAAAAAATCTATTTTTGAGCTTTTTGGAAAACATAGGGAAGGGTTATCACCCCTGTAACATATTTTTTTTGCTGTCTGTGCACCTCTTCAGAATATTTCATCTCACTTTCTGTCCCAATGACAAATGTTTTTAGAAAATTTGGGTTTTTTAGTAAAACAAGGATTGGGATAAAGCAACAGTGGAGAGGAGACACGTTTTTCCCATATCAACTCTTACAGGAGAGAATTTCCCTTCCTAGGGGTAGATTTCATCTCACTTCCTGTTGTCTCCTTTCGTTTGCATGTACTCTAGGAGACGTTTGTAAGTTGGATGTTTGAAAGTAGGGGCCTGCCCTATACGCTCTGTAGAAATTTGGGCCTTAGGTGTTGGTGTTGCCACAACATTGTAAGCCCTCAAAGTGACTCTTGGTGGGCGCTGGAGCGCCCTGCTGTGAACTATTTTATCAAGAATTGTAATTACATGCCATTGTTGAACAGTGGTAGAAAAATTGGGCCTTTGGTGGTTTTGGTGCTGGTGCCATAACACTGTAAGTCCTCACAGTTACTTTGGTGGGCACTGGAACGGGCCCTGCTGTAAAATATTATATCAAGAATTGTAATTACATGCCCCTGTTGAACAGGGACAAAGAAATTGGGCCTTAGGCACTGGGGCCACAACACTGCAACACCTCACAGAAACTCTAGTTGGAGAGCAGGAATGGGCCCTGCTGCAAAGTATTGGATCAAAAATTGTAATTACACGCCCCTGTTAAACAGGGGCTGAAAAATTGGAACCAAAAATGTTCTTCCAAGTTATCAGCATGATCATTAAGGAGGAACAGGATATTCACTCAGCATAACAGGATAGTCACTCAGCTTCAGCATAGGCGGTCTTGAAGGGATCTGACATGTAAAAAAAAAATATTCTGTTACATCAGCATCAGGTGCTTGTTAGCTGGTGGTGATCCAAGACTGATTCATTTTTATAAAGGTCAGACGATCAACCGATGTGATGGACAGGCACACCCTGTGATCGGTTACAAAGCCTCCAGCAGCACTGAATGTGCTTTCTGAAAGAACGCTGGATGCAGGACAGGCCAGTAGCTCAATTGCATACTGTGCAAGCTCTGGCCAGTGATCCATCCTCAAGACCCAGTAAGCCAGAGGATTTTCGGTGGGAAAGGTGTCCAAGTCTGACCTTGCCCCTAGGTATTCCTGCACCATGTAAATCAGACGCTGGCGATGGTTGCTGGAACTGATCATACCTTGGGGCTGCGGACTAAACAATTGTCTGAAAGCCTCGGTCGATGGCCACCTTCTCCACCGCTTCTTCTGACCGATGCCTCAGCAACACGTTGTCCAGGACCAGGAGTTTGTAACCTCCCAGTCTCTGGGAACGCATTGCACAGACCTTTCTGCAAGGCCTCCCGGAGATGTCTCATCCTCTGCCCCCTCTGCGATGGCAAGGTATTCCTGCACCATGTAAATCAGACGCTGGCGATGGTTGCTGGAACTGATCATACCTTGGGGCTGCGGACTAAAAAAATTTCTGAACACATTGGTCAGATGGACAACTTCTCCACCTCTCCTTTTGTGACTGACTGAAGCCTCAGCAACACGTTGTCCAGGACCAGGAATTTGTAGCCTCCCAGTCTCTGGGAACGCATTGCACAGACCTTTCTGCAAGGCCTCTCAAAGATGTTTCATTCTCTGCTCCCTCTGCAACGGCAAGTTAAGGTCTGCAACCTTACCTTTGTAACGTCAAGGAGGGTTGCCAGCCAGTAATGATCCCTCTCCTTGATCCGACTATACAAGGATCCTTCCGCAGGCTTTTCAGGAGCAGTGAGGTCATGCAGCGTAGGTTAGCTGAGGCATTCAGTCCCTAGTCCTCTGGGTCACTAAGGATGACATGATCCACAGCCACCTCCTCCCAGCCACATACAAGTCCACAGGTTTCTTGGGACTGTAAATCATCCCTAAAAGACTGCTGCTGATGCTGAGTGCCAGGCTCCACCTCCATGCTGACACAATCCTCCTCCTCGTCCTCTTCCTGTGTGATTGGTGGGCCGGCAGGAACACTGTCTGGATAAAGGGGGCCTTGAGAGGTATGGAAGTCCTCCTCTTCCTGCCTCTGTTCTACCTCAAGTGCCCTGTCCATTATTCCACACAGCGTGTGCTCCAACAGGTAGATAAGAGGGAAAGTGTCACTGGTGCATGCACTGTCACTGCTCACCATCCACGTGGCCTCTTAAATGGTGATAGGACAGTGCATGCATCCCTGATCATAGCCCATTGGCGTGGGAAAAAAAACGAGCTCCCCTGACCCTGTCCTGGTGCCGTGGTCGCACAGGTACTCATTGATGGCCCTCTGCTGCATGTGCAGCCACTGCAGCATGGCCAACGTTGAGTTCCACTTGGTGGGCATGTCACAAATTAGCCGGTTCTTGGGCAAGTTCAATTCCTTTTGTAGGTCAGCCAGCCAAGCACTGGCATTATATGACTGGTGGAAATGCACACAGACTTTCCTGGTCTGCCTCAGGACATCCTGTAAGCCTGGGTACCTGCCTAAGAATCCCTGCACCACCAGATTAAGGACGTGAGCCACACAGGGTACATGGGTCAGTTGTCCCTGTCGGAGGGCGGAGAGGAGGTTGGTGCCATTGTCGCAAACCACCATTCCTGGCTTAAGCTGGCGTGGTGTCAACCACCTCTCCGCCTGCCCCTGCAGAGCTGACAGAATATCTGCCCCAGTGTGGCTCCTGTCCCCCAAACACGCCAGCGCAAGCACGGCATGGCATATTTTTGCCTGCGTACTTGTGTAGCCCCTTGAACACCAACAGAGCACTGCTGGTTCCGAGGACAAAGCACAGGAAGAGGCCATGGAGGAAGAAGAAGAGGAGGGGGTGGAGACAAGAGGTGTGTCACAATCACCAGTAGTAGCATTTTGGAGGCGTGGTTTTGGAACAACCTCCAACACTACTGCACCTTATCCTGCATCCTTCCCAGCTGCCAGAAGAGTCACCCAATGTGCTGTGAAAGACAGGTAATGTCCCTGTCCATGCCTGCTGGACCATGAGTCAGCGGTAATATGAACCTTACCGCTGAACGCCCTGTCCAGCAAGGCCAAGACATTCACTTCCACATGCCGGTAGAGAGCCGGAATCATCTTGTGTGAAAAAGTGGAGTTTGGGAACCTGCCACTGAGGAACCACACATTCCCAAAAACTCACGGAAGGGGGCAGAGTCTACCAACCCAAAAGGCAGCAGTTGAAATGCTAGCAATTTATCCAAGCAAGCATTCAACCACTGGGCATGTGGATTGCTGGGAGTGAACTTCTTTAGACGGTGCAGCAGCTGGGGTGGGGAAATTTGCCTGGTACAATTGGACGTCGGTGTACTGCTAGCAGATTGCCCGAAAGTACACACCTAATTCTACAAATTCATTCCTCTCAGTGCAGGTTTCAGAGAGAACTGAAGGTCTAGTGGGGTTGGAGATACCAGCTGATGAGGAGCAAGGAGAGGTCCACTTTGTTCTTTGGTGTTTGTCTTTTAGGTACGCTTGCCAACAAACTGCATGGCATATGTCTGGTCAAGCATGTGGTGCCGAAGTGACTGATGTTTTCGCCACGCGAGATACGCTTGAGACATATGTTGCAAATAGCAGCGGTGCGATCTGATGCACTCGTCTCAAAAAAGGCCCACAACAAAGAACTTTTGGAATAACGCGCAGCGCCCTGCACAGGTGGAACTCTGCGGTGTGATGCAGTCGGTGTGCTGCCCTTAAACTGGCCCCTGGAGGGCATCCTGCCTCATTGGAGATGTGCCTCCTCTCCTCCTCTCTCCTATCAGGCACTCCCTGTGGAGTCAGTGACCTCCTCATCCCCTCCTCATCACTGGAGTAAACCTGACAGTGTGCTGCAGCTGGGGGAACATAACTGCCAGATTGCTGTCCTTCTTGGGCATCCCCTCTCTCTGTATAGAAAACAATAGACTACCAACGCAAAAAGGAACCAACACATTATATCCTAGTTTGCTGCAATCAAATATGAATGTCACCTCGTGAGTAAACAAATTTAAAAAAATGTATATAATATGGATTGCACTATCACCACTCATAAAGTATATCACCTATGCCAACTCATTAAATATTGCTTTCACAATACCGTATACAAGGCTTTAATATATGCACGGCACTTTAAATTTGTATACGCTATTGGGAAAGCAATATTTAATGAGTTGGCATAGGTGATATACTTTGAGTGGTGATAGTTAGCGCAATCCATATTATATACACATCCCCTCTCTCTTGGCTCACGTTACTGCCAGACATAGTAATGACCTGCAGGGAGATGTAGCTGCACAAAGCTGGGGCGTATATACTGATTATACTGCAGCTAGCAGAATCGACTGCCTGCCTGTAGTATTATTACTATGAGAACACCAGCAATTGGGGTAGCTTTAAGTGTACACTGTGCAGATGACACAATACACTGACTGTAATTACTGCAGCTGCCTGCCTGTGGTATAGGATCAGAAGAACACCAGCAATCAGGGTAGTTTTAGATGCAAACTGTGCAGATGACACAGTACACTGACTGTAATTGCTACAGCTGCCTGCGGATAGGAACAGCAGATCACCAGCAATTGGGGTAGCTTTAGGGGCACACTGTCCAGGTGACACAATACACCGATTATAATTACTGGAGCTGCCTGCAGTATAGGATCAGAAATACACCAGCATTTGGGGTAGCTTTAGGTGTACACTGTGAAGGTGGCACAGTACACCAACTGTAATTGCAGCAGCTGCCTGCCTGTGGTATAGGATCAGTAGAACACCAGCAATTGGGGTAGCTTTTGCTGTACACTGTGCAGGTGGCACAATACACTGACTGTAATTGCTACATCTGCCTGTGGTATAGCACCAGCAGAACACCAGCAATTGGGGTAGCTTTAGGTGTACACTGTGCAGGTGGTAAAATACATTAACTGTAATTGCTACAGCTGCCTGTGGTATAGGACAAGCAGAACACCAGCAATTGGGGTAGCTTTAGGTGAACACTGTGCAGGTGGCACAATACACTGACTGTAATTGCTGCAGCAGCTGCCTGCAGTATAGGATCAGCAGAGCACCAGAAATTGGGGTAGCTTTAGGTGAACACTGTGCAGGTGGCACAATACACCGACTGTAATTGCTGCAGCAGCTGCCTGTGGTATATGACCAGTAGAACACCAGCAATTGGGGTAGCTTTAGGTGTACACTGTGCAGGTGGCATAATACATTAACTGTAATTGCTACAGCTGCCTGTGGTATAGGACAAGCAGAACACCAGCAATTGGGGTAGCTTTAAGTGAACACTGTGCACGTGGCACAATACACCGACTGTAATTGCTGCAGCAGCTGCCTGCGGTATAGGATCAGCAGAACACCAGCAATTGGGGTAGCTTTAGGTGAACACTGTGCAGGTGGCACAATACACCGACTGTAATTGCTGCAGCAGCTGCCTGTGGTATATGACCAGCAGAACACCAGCAATTGGGGTAGCTTTAGGTGTACACTGTGCAGGTGGCATAATACATTAACTGTAATTGCTACAGCTGCCTGTGGTATAGGACAAGCAGAACACCAACAATTGGGGTAGCTTTAGGTGTACACTGTGAAGGTGGCACAGTACACCAAATGTAATTGCTGCAGCTGCCTGCCTGTGGTATAGATTAGTATAACACCAGCAATTGGGGTAGCTTTAGCTGTACACTGTGCAGGTGGCACAATACACTGACTGTGATTGCTACAGCTGCCTGTGGCATAGCACCAGCAGAACACCAGCAATTGGGGTAGCTTTAGGTGTACACTGTGCAGGTGGCACAATACACTGACTGTAATTGATATAGCTGCCTGTGGTATAGGACCAGCAGAACACCAGCAATTGGGGTAGCTTTAGCTTTGGCTTTGGCCAATTACAGCTCACTGTACAGACAGCGCTGTGATTGGGCAAGAATGCAATATGACCCGCATGCTTGGCCAATCATCAGCCAGCAATGCACTGCAATGCCGAATGATAAATGATACAAATAAGTATGTGAAAAGTGTGGGGGGGGGGAGGGGGCATTTGTATGGGGCCCCCCTGAGTCAATACTTTGTAGAACCCCCTTTCACTGCAATTACAGCTGTAAGTCTTTTTGGGGATGTCTACCAGCTTTGCACATCTAGAGAGGGACATTTTTGCCCATTCTTCTTCTTTGTAAAATATCTCAAGCTCCATCAGATTGGATGGAGAGCATCTGTGAACAGCAATTTTCAAGTCTTGCCACAGATTCTCAATGTGATTTAGGTCTGGACTGTGACTGGGCCATTCTAACACATGAATATGATTTGATCTAAATCATTCCATTGTAGCTCTGGCTGGATGTTTAGGGTCGTTATTCTTGTGGAAGGTGAATCTCTGACCAAGCCTCAGGTTTTCTTCTAAGATTCCTCTGTATTTGGCTCCATCCATCTTCCCATCAACTCTGATCAGCTTTCCTGTCCCTGCTGAAGAAAAACACCCCCACCACATGATTGGCCACCACCACGTTTCACATGGGGATGGTGTGCTCAGGGTGATGTGCAGTGTTAGTTTTCCGCCACACATAGCGGTTTGCTTTTAGACCAAAAAGTTCAATTATGGCCTCATCTGATCAGAGCACCTTCTTCCACATAGTAAAAATTATATGAATTATAGGGGTGGGTGGCGATCAGTTCTGATCACTCACTGTGTTCATTCAGGAAAGGAAAGGGCTGATAAATATCCTCTAGTGTGCTGCAGGCACACAGGGGAAGGTTTCAGGATGAAGACCAGGGGAAGGGGCCAGTAAATATGCCATCAATTCAAAAGGGGGACCGAGCACCTGCTAAGCAGGAGGGCTGGCTGTACTGCCTTATTGCAAACACTGATCCTCTTCTCCACTCATCCTCTTCCCCTCCTCCCCCCATCTGGCTACACTGCGGGGGAGAAACTAGAGAATAAGTATCTGCAATAAGGCAGTATAGCTGGTCCTCTTGTTCATTAGGTGCCTTGGTCTCCCATTTAAACTGGTGGGGCATTCCTCCAACAGCTCTCACTGCTAATTGGACAGTCTACCCGACCTGGAATGCAAAGGGGGGGGGTGGATTGTCCAGAGTACTACCTGTGTACCTGTGTTTTTCAATAAAACAGCTCATGTTCAGCAACCAAACGAGTATTGCCTTATTTTGTGGTTGTTAGCAGTTGGAATATCTGATATCTATATTCAGACTGGGAGGAAGCGGTATATGATGAAAGTACTCAAGCGGAGTGTGGGACGTTTTGTTACATGTATTATCTATCGGATCACCCCGTCTGAGGAAGGCGGCATCCACCCAGTCCTGAGCTACCGATGTCCCTGTTCCCCCTCACATTAGAAAGCCCCTTAGTGCTGGAAGTGACTGTCTTTTTTGCTATCTTATATCTGTATATACCGTGTATAACTGTGTCTTTATGTCTTCCATGGAAAGCTGCACAAATATGTGAGACATTTTTATTACGAGAACCCATACGGTGATGATATCTACTTTAATGAGAGAAAAGAAGTCCCATCCGATCTTATTTTACACAACTGGCTTTTTGTTAATGCTTCATTTTATTGGTCTAGAACAATCTCCATTATAAAAGGCCCAGATTACGTCCCTGAAACATTTATCAATATGAGTGACCCCGTCTACTGGAAAAAAGGCAAAGTAAGGAATCTCTGGATTGTTTTCTCTTCATATTATTTGCTGATGTTCATATTTTGGATTCATAAGGAATTTCTAGTCTTATTTTAAGATATACTAGTCAATGGAACAGGTACATCCGAGTTACTACCTCCTGTGTAATGCCTGGTGAGCCTCAAGAACACGGCACACAGCCTGGGAAATCTCTGCAAACCTCCATGTACAATCCGTGCAAAAAATGGAGCAAGGCTGGTGCCATGGAAGTTGGCTAAAACATTGTTTTATTAATGTAGGTGAACAACAGTCAAAAATGCCAACGTGTTTCTGCTATGAGGCCTTAATCATGATTAAGGCATGATGGCTGAAATGTGTTGGCTTTTTAAACCTGCATGTTTTAGCCAACTTCCATGGCACCAGTCTTTCTCCATTTTTTACACCGATACTAGCCAATGTACCTGTTCATGAATGGGGTCATTTTTGGAGACAAATAAGTTTATGAACTCAGAAATAGTGGGGAACTGGCAAAGTATACTACATTCTAAAATGGTAACCCCGGGTATCATCCTATGTTAGAAAGCAGAAACATTTTTATTTATATAAGCGACTCTATTGATAACTATCGGGAACCCATAAATACATCCAACTGAACAAAAATCACAATTTTTATTGCAGTACACGATATAGAAAAGTGTGACACATTCATGAACACAATATACTGTATATCAAATAAAAGAGTTGTATATTGTTGGACATTATACATAATATACACTCACTGCCCACTTTATTAAGTACACCTGTTCCATTGCTTGGTAACACGAACTGACAATCACATGACAGCAACTCAATGCATTTAGGCATCTAAACTTGGTGAAGGCGACTTGCTGAAGTTCAAACCGAGCATCAGAATGGGGAAGAAAAGGGATTTAAGTGGCTTTCAACGTGGCATTGTTGGTGCCAGATGGGCTGGTCTGAATATTTCTGGTATTTTCACACACAACCATCTCTCGAGTTTACAGAGAATGGTGGGAAAAAGAGAAAATATCCAGTGAGCGGCCGTTGTGTGGAGGAAAATGCCTTATTGATGTCAGAGGTCAGAGGAGAATGGGCAGACTGGTTCCAGATGATAGAAAGGCAACAGTAACTCAAATGATCACTCGTTACATCCAAGGTATGCAGCATAACATCTCTGAATGCACAACACATCCAACCTTGAAGGAGATGGACTACAGCAGCAGAAGACCACACCGAGTGCCACTCCTGTCAGCTAAGAGCAGTAAAATTAGGCTACAGTTGGCACAGGCTCATCAAAATTGGAAAAACTTTGCCTGGTCTGGTGAGTCTGGATTTCAGCTGCGACATTCAGCTGATAGGGTCAGAATTTGGTGCATGGATCCATCCTGCCTTGTATCAATGGTTCCGGCTGGATATGTAATGGTGCGGGGGGGGGTATTTTTCTTGGTACACTTTGGCCCCATGGCATGGTTCAAATGCCACAGCCTACCTGAGTATTGTTGCTGACCATGTCCATCCCTTTATGACTACAGTGTCCCCATCTTCTGATGTACCAACGAAGTGGCTGAGATCAACAGGAAGTCTTTGTTGGTACAGAAACCTCCCCGGGAACAAGATAATTCCTATAAATGCTCTATGCTCACTACATTCTCAGTACAACACAAAGAAATGAAAAACATCATTCGTTGGCATTGGGACATACTAAAAAATGATCGTGTATTGAAAAATGTACTTCCGGAACTATCTCTAAAGTCATTTTCAGAGGAGTGCCCTCTCTGCAGGGAAAAGTTGCACCCAACATTATCAATCCCCCCACAAATATTTCTTTTCTTTCCACAACTTAAGCGGGATTCCACCCTAAAGTGGAACCTCTGCTGATCGGATCCCTCCCCTCCTCCGGTGTCACAATTGTCACCTTTCAGGGGGGAGGGGGATGGAGATACCTGTCAAAGACAGGTATTTACCCCCACTTCCGAGCATAGACTCCCGTGGGAGTCTACGCCATTTCCTGTCCTGCCGCGCTGTCTGCTGGGACACACACGGGTCCCAGTGACAGCGCGAACAATTCCTATTGCGCTGCGTGACTCGTGCATGCGCAGTAGGGAACTGGGAAGTGAAGCCGATTCGCTTCATTTCCTGATTCCCTCACCTAGAATGGTGACGGCAGCAGCCGAGAGCCGAGCGATCGATCGGCCTCTGCATTTCTGGACCCCGGGACAGGTGAGTGTCCATTTATTAAAAGTCAGCAGCTGTAGTATTTATAGCTGCTGGCTTTTAATATTTTTTTTTTGGTGGAATCCCTCTTTAGTTGGCTTTTTTCCCTGCAAGAGATGCACTGTGTGCCAATACAATTCTTGTGGTTGACGTAAAAAGTCTTGAATTTAAATCCAATGTCACAAATTGTGTATATCCCATTATGACATTTTGCACTTGTGCCACCACACATGTTGTTTACATGATTGATTGCCCTTGCGGGAAGCAATATGTGGGTCGCACAATTCAAGCTTTTTCTGTCAGAGTAAGTGAGGATTTCTTTAAAACAAAAAGTGGTGATGTTAAACATAATGTACCCCGACATTATAGAGAACATCACAGTCGGGACCCCACAGGCTCCCAATTTCTTGTCATTGACAAATACACTCCCCCTTGGAGGGGAGGAGCCATGACACGTGGGGTCTCACATTAATCCATCTGGAGGTCATACTCGGATTGTGAACCTGATATCCCCTGGGAATATTATACCACAACGTTTGATTGACCCACTAGGTGTACACCTACCTGAGTTCAATCCCCTCCGGGAAGCATTTTGGTGTTTCTGGTGGTGGATCTACTATCAAACAAATTATTAGTATATCCCATGTACATATGTGAAATTGAAGATTGTTATCACATCTTATGCATGCATATGAAGTTGAAGATCGTCATTGGTCTTCCCGGACATTGCACTTTGCTTTTTCTTTCACAGACATTTTGTGTGTGTTTTTTTTTTTTTTTTTTTCAAGGATTTTTTTGACTCCCCGTACACATTATTTAGTGTACATATATTGTATAATATATAGAAGTCTATGGCTAAGTGGAGCAAACCTACAGGATATAATAGAAGTCTTTGGATAAGCAGCAGGTACATTGCACTGCACCCGCAGTGTGGGTAAAGCGCAGCACATCACTGTGAAAGCAGCCTTATACTAATATGCTCGGTGTATTGCTTCACATTGACCTGAAGATCTCTTCCTTCTGCTGCTGGCACCACTCTGGAGACCTCTAGCTGGGATTAGAGGTGGAGTGCACTTGGTGTCACTCGGCATGGGATAGGAGCCGGCACTACAGAGGAGACATCGGATTATGCAGCTCTTAGTCCTTACTGCACCTCCAACTTTACAAGGAGTCCCTCTGTATTGCACTCTGTTTGATGCTCTGAAATGACGGGTCAGCAAACCCAAACCCCAATCTACCAGTCACTTGTCCGCAATCTACAGGTTGCTGACCCCCCCGCCTGATTGGATATCAAACCTGAAGGATTCAACTTGAACCCATGGTGAAGGCAAAGCCAAACCTCATTTGTAACACTTTTGAAAAGCCTCATGAAATATGATGGAATTTTAAAATATAATAATAATAATAATAATAATAATAATAATATCTGATTTTCAGGTGACAGTCTCTCGATGTTCGGATCCCTGTATTCCCGGCACCAGAAACAAGGTTGGATCTTCAATTCATAAATGTTGCTATGAGTGTGTCTCATGTCCAGAAGGAGAGATCTCCAACATTTCTGGTAAGGTTTGTATTTGTCTTTATGAAGTACTGTACATCTCTGTCATCCCCGTGTTTTATCCTTTTATAGACCGATTCCCGCACTCCTCTCCTACATGGAAAAATCATCAAATTACTCAAAACTCCCAAACATTTTATATGTTTTTTTTTTTTTTTTGTTTTTTAGCAGAGACCTTAGGGAATAAAATGGCAGTCATTGCAACTTTTTATGTCACCCGGTATTTGTGCAGCAATTTTTCAAACGTGTTTTTTTAAGTCTCATGAATTAAAAAAAAAAAAAAAACTGTAAAATTAGCCCATTTTTTTGTATTATGTGAAACATGATGTTACGAAGAGTAAATAGATACCTAAAATGTTACGCTTTGAAATTGCGCACTATCGTGAAATGGCGCCAAGCTTCAGTACTTAAAGTTAGGCAAAGTTTTACATTTCTTTTTACAGATTCCCCCTTTAGAGTTACAGAGGAGATCTGGTGCTAGAATTATTGCTCTCGCTCTAACGTTTGTGGTGATACCTCACATGTGTGGTTGAATGTCGTGTACATATGCGGGTGCCACTTACGTATGCGTTTGCTTCTGCGTGCGAGCCCGCCGCGATTGGGGGCCCTTTAAATTTTGGTTTTTTATTGTTTATTTTATTTTTATATTTAGATTTTTACACTTTCCCTTTATTTATTTTTTGATCACTTTTATTCCTATTAGAAGGAATGTAAACATTGTTTGTAATAGAAATAGGGCATGCCAGTAGGGTTGCCACCTCTCCAGGATAAATTACTTTATTCAGACAGAATACTTGCCAGTGAGGTGTCCCCGGTGTCACCCAAGTGTCTTCCCCTCATCTCTGTCCCCATTCCAGTGACCACACACTCTTCTCTATTTACTTCTGCTGGTTTCTGCCCCCCTCACTGACATTCAGAGTTTACACCTCAAGGCTTTAAGTGCCCAAAAACAGCAGGTACCCCCCTCAGGACAGACCACCAGCAGCTAAAGGACCCCTCTTCTCCCTGTCTGTGTGTCTCCTTAATGACAGGACCGTCCAGCTTCACAGGAGCCCAGTAGAAGGAACAGCGGGTTCAGCCGATCGCTCACTGCTTGTAACACATGGGAGCTCCTCACAGCCTACAGAACGGGACAGCAGGAGACACTTATGGAGTCCACCACTGTCTCCTCGCTGTACACCCCACTGTCCACCTGACTACTACCCCCTGTCCATCCCGCTGCCCACCCCCAGTTCACCCCACTGCCCCCCTCAAGTCTACCCTGGTGCCCCTCTGTGCACCCCAATGCCCTCCTGTCCATCCCGTTGCCTCCCTGTCCACCCATCTGCCCCTTGTCCATTCTGATGGCCCCTGTCCCTTCCACTGCCTCCCTGTCCACCCTTCTGCCCCCCTTGTCCATTCTGCTGTCCTTCTGTCCATCCTGCTGCCTCCCTATCCACCCCTCTGCCCCCTTGTCCATCCTGCTTCCTCCCTGTCCACCCCTCTGCCCATTTGTCCATTCTAATGCCCCCATCCACTCCTCTGCCCTCTTGTCTATTCTGCTGTCCACCCCTCTGCCTCCTTGTCCACTTTGCTGCCCCTTGTCCATCCCACTGCCGCCATGTACACCCCTCTGCCCCTTGTCCATTCTGCTGCCTCCCTGTCCCTTTCGCTGCCTCCCTGTCCACCCCTCTGCCATCTTGTCCATTCTACAGCCCCCTGTCCCTCCCACTGCCTATCTGTCCACCCCTCTGCCCCTTATCCACTCTGCTGCCCTCCTGTCCATCCTGCTGCCTCCCTTTCTACCCCTTTGCCCTCTTGTACCTTTTGCTGCCCCCTTGTCCATCCTGCTACCTCCCGGTCCAACCCTCTGCCCCCTTATCCATTCTGCTGCCCCCTGTCTCTTCTGCTGCCTCCCTGTCCACCCCTCTGCCTCCTTGTCCATTCTACAGCCCCCTGTCCCTCCCGCTGCATATCTGTCCACCCCTCTGCCCCTTGTGCATTCTGCTGCCCCCTTGTCCATCCTGCAACCTCCCAGTCCACCCTTCTGCCCCTTGTCCATTCTGCTGCCCCCCCTGTTTCTTCCACTGCCTCCCTGTCCACCCCTCTACCCCCTTGTCTATTCTGCTGCTCCCTGTCCATCCTTCTACCTCCCTGTCCACCCCTTAGCACCTTTTCCATTCTGATGCCTCCTGTCCCTCCCACTGCCCCTTTGTCCATTCGGCTGCCCTCCATTCATTCTGCTGCCCCCTGTCTATTCTTCTATTCTGCTGCTCCGTGTCTACCCCCCCCCCCCCCCCCCCCCCGTCCATCCTGCTGCCACTTTAAACAACCTAAAAGTGTCCAAGGTATTTTTACAATGTATACTAGAAAAATAAAAAATAAAACGTTGCCGTGTGCCAGTAAAGTGTTTGGGTATGGCTTGAAGAAAAGGTGGCAACCCTACATGAAAGGTCCTCTTTATGGAGAGATCTGGGGTCTATCTCTCCTCTAGGCTGGAAAGACTGTGATCAAAAAAATAAAAGCAATTTCAGCCTTTCCACTTGAGCACACGGCAGTGTTTACAACTGCTGGGGCCGGACATGACATCATAACGCCACGTCCAGCCTGCGAAGGTCATAGAGACTGCTGGGAACTAAATAAAATGGTTAGCTTACAGTCCTGTTTACACCTTGCTTTTGCTTGGTGCTTCGATGAGGCTTTGTGGGGCTGTGATGAGGCTTCGGTGGGGCTTCAGTGGGGCTTCAGTAGGGCTTCAAGTGAGACTTCTATGGAGGCTTTGAAGAGGCTTTAAATCACCACTGCACCAGCAAAAGCAGGTTTAAACAGGACTGTAAGATAACCATTTTATTTAGTGACAGGAGCTTTGACTGGCATTCAGAGAGCTTTAACAGCCTGTCCGAAGCCTTGTTGAAGCTGAAGCAAGTGTAAATGAGCCCTTAAGGTCATTGTAACTACCTACAGTACACCAATGATGTATTCATTATAACAAGGAATATGTAGGGAAATGCTGTTACGTGTATTAGAGCGGGGGATGGAAAACATGAAAGTGGATGTAAACTCGATTCATGAAATTTGAGCTGGGCACATACATCTGCAGTGTTTTCTTATCTCTCTTCAAAGCACTAAGTCCCGTAGCTTTCTCCTGCTCCGTTCTTCTGTGATCAGCATGATAACTTCTGACAAGTTCTGAGACACATGTTTGTGTCAGGGTGGGTGCTATAACTAGATTAGCGGAGAGTTGTTCTACTCACAGCACAGCTCTGAAAGTCTCTGCCTATCTGGAGGGGGGGGGGTGCCGTTCCTCCAATCAGCTGTTCTCCCAGTGTAATCCAAGACTTCTCTCACAGTGAAAAATCGAACACGATCTGAAATTTTTAAAGAATAGCTAAAGCTGAAGACAGCAGATATACAAGTAAAACTTATGTAGGGAGATTTGTTTCATCTCTGTGTATCATCTGAGGCTGTTCACTTCACTGGGTATATCCACTGTAAAGGAAAATTAAATAAAAATGAAAAAGTAAAAATAAAAAAATAAATGTGAAAAATAAAAGTAAAAATAAAATAAAAATGAAAAAGAACATAGAAAATAAAAATAAAAGCGAAAAAGAAATGAATAAAAATGAAATAAAAATGAGAATAACAAAAAATAATAACAAAAAAATAACATAGAATAAAACCATCTGGTGGGCATACAGTATCTCACAAAAGTGAGTACACCCCTCACATTTTTGTAAATATTTTATTCTTTCTTTTCATGTGACAACACTGAAGAAATTAGGCTTTGCTACAATGTATAGTAGTGAGTGTACAGCTTGTATAACAGTGTAAATTTCTGTCCCCCTCAAAATAACTCAACACACAGCCATTAATGTCTAAACCGCTGGCAACAAAAGTGAGTACACCCCTAAGTGAAAATGTCCAAATTGGGTCCAGTTAGCCATTTCCCTCCCGGTGTCATGTGGCTCATTAGTGTTACAAGGTCTCAGGTGTGAATGGGGAGCAGGTGTGTTAAATTTGGTGTTATCGCTCTCACTCTCTCATACTAGTCACTGAAAGTTCAACATGGCAGCTCATGGCAAAGGACTCTCTGAGGATCTGAAAAAAAGAATTGTTGCTCTACATAAAGATGGCCTAGGCTATAAGAAGATTGCCAGGACCCTGAAACTGAGCTGCAGCACGGTGACCAAGACCATAAAGTGGTTTAACGGGACAGGTTCCACTCAGAACAGGCCTCGCCATGGTTGACCAAAGAAGTTAAGGTCACGTGCTCAGCGTCATATCCAGAGGTTGTCTTTGGGAAATAGACGTATGAGTGCTGCCAGCATTGCTGCAGAGGTTGAAGGGGTGGGGATGTCAGCCTGCCAGTGCTCAGACCATACGCCCCACACTGCATCAAATTGGTCTGCATGGCTGTCTTCCCAGAAGGAAGCCTCTTCTAAAGATGATGCACAAGAAAGCCCGAAAACAGTTTGCTGAAGACAAGCAGACTAAAGACATGGATTACTGGAACCATGTCCTGTGGTCTGATGAGACCAAGATAAACGTATTTGGTGTCAGATGGTGACAAGCGTGTGTGGGGGCAACCAGGTGAGGAGGACAAAGACAAGTGTGTCTTGTCTACAGTCAGGCATGGTGGTGGGAGTGTCATGGTCTGGGGCTGCATGAGTGCTGCCGGCACTGGGGGGCTACAGATCATTGAGGGTACCATGAATGCCAACATGTACTGTGACATACTGAAGCAGAGCATGATCCCCTCCCTTCAGAGACTGGACCGCAGGGCAGTATTCCAACATGATAACCACCCCAAACACACCTCCAAGACCACCACTGCCTTGCAGTGAGGGTAAAGGTGATGGACTGGCCAAGCATGTCTCCAGACCTAAACCCTATTGAGCATCTGTTGGGCATCCTCAAACGGAAGGTGGAGGAGCGCAAGGTCTCCAACATCCACCAGCTCTGTGATGTCATCATGGAGGAGGGGAAGAGGACTCCAGTGGTGACCTGTGAAGCTCTGGTGACCTCCATGCCCAAGAGGGTTAAGGCAGTGCTGGAAAATAATGGTGGCCACACAAAATATTGACACTTTGGGCCCAATTTGGACATTTTCACTTAGGGGTGTACTGACTTTTGTTGCCAGCGGTTTAGACATTAATGGCTGGGTGTTGAGTTATTTTGAGGGGACAGCAAATTTACACTGTTATACAAGCTGTACACTCACTACTTTACATTGTAGACAAGTGTCATTTCCTCAGTGTTGTCACATGAAAAGAGAGAAGAAAAGATTTACAAAAATGTGAGGGGTGTACTTACTTTTGTGAGATACTGTACATCTATTCCAAAGCCTTGCTGACCCACCTCAGCATAAGCCCAGTGGGTCCACCCCTGCAGGTGAGTGCGCCCTCTGGTGGGAGTCTAAACGCTGGGTCTTGCAGTGATTTGCACGGGGCACTTTATAGCTAAGGCTCGGATCACATATGAGCCGCATGCAGCTGACAGCGGGGGGTCCGGTACGTCCCGGTTCACTATTTCAGGTCAGGGAGCCACGGAATGATCCGACCCCAAGGGGAGGGGTAATGAGGGGCGGGCATGACCTGGTGCCCAGGAGCCAATGGAAGGAAAGGAGTCTGAAGGAACTGAGAGAAGCGAGGGGGGGTGGAGCCATATAAAAAGGGGGCGGAGCTTAGACGGGGCCAGTGCACGAGGAGAGATCACAGGAGGAGGCAGCTTTCCCACCCTCCCTCCCTAATGTGGGGTTATTTGAGCATTCAGGTTATTGGTAGCTGGCTGGTTGTTGTTTTTCTTTCTTTCTTTCAGGAACGGAGGATTTGTCGTCACAGCAGTGAAAACGGCCCTATTGGGGGCTGCAGCGTTATCTTTCTGGTGGTCTTTTACGGTGGCGGTAAAATGGAGGTGATCTAAAAGGGGTGGGGGGCTCATCAGTAATAGGGGGCCCCTCCGGGGTATTCCCGAACGTTGGACGGAATACTGGGTGTTTTGCACTGCAGGAATTGGTTGTCTCCGGGCGGTCACAGCTGGAGGCCTGGTTTACGTTAATGGTACCGCAGTGAGGTTGGTTTTGGTTATAAAAGTGGGTCACCGTCAGAGATCACCAGACTGGACTTGGGTTTAAATGTTGTTTATGGTTTATATATATATTTATATATTTATATATTTATATACAGATCTTTGGAGTGAGTTAAAAATTTCGGTGTGTTAATAAAAGGCTGTTGTGGCCAGTTTACTCCAAAGAAAAGGTGTGGTCTCATTATTATTAAAAGGTTGTTAAGGGGCAGAGGTGTCATGGGGTTTTAATAACAGGAAAGGGGACATTGGGGCTACGCAGGTCATGATTTCAAGCTGAATTTCATCCTGATTTTGGATTTGAAACGGACCAGAAGACACACAGAATCGCTCCGGACCCGCTGTGGAGATCTGTGAACCGGCTCCATAGAGAGCGCCAGTCAAAATCTCCTGCACATCCAATTCTCAATGGTGTGAACCTCAATGTTGGAGGAACCTCACATGCACCTCACACTGATGAACTTTTATGCACTTTTTTCACTGACAACATGCTTTATTTTTAAAGTCATGGACTGCACATATATCATTTTTTTTTCTTTTTTGATTTCACATTGATGATTTGCCTTTTCTTTGACTCCACATTGATAAATTATTTGGACAGATTTTAAGATACTGATGAGTTTTTGTTATTGTATATATATAGTATATGAATTTATACACAGGTTTATTGATGTAATAATAATAGTAAATCACTTTAGCACTTTATTCCACATATCTAAGTAGAAAGTGTGGCAGTTTACTACTTCAATTTACCCCCCCGGGGTGTATTACAATTAGTGCTGCAGCATCCTAGCAGTGGGTAACCAGGAAATCTGATATTATCCACACACACAAACGTTTTTTTATTTTATTTACCATTTTAGTTAGTCTTTCAACACTGTGTGTGAGTCACATTGCAAAAAAAAAAATAAGTACAGAAAGATACCTGTTGATCCTGCCAGTAAGGCACTCGGCTGGTAATCTCTGTTGTGAGCTGACAACACACTGGGGTTTGTGGACTGAAATCACAAGAAATGGTATCAGCCCTGCCCAGTTGTATTTTGCTACTGCTACTAACTCTAATACAACTGCCATTAAAAAAAAAACTACACAGTCCCTCTGTTTTGGATCCAGACAAGTGTCCGAACGAGTATCTTGTAAATATGGTGAAGGACTGTAATGGGGCATAGGGCTACTCATAGTCCTCATCTTCTGGATCCTGGTGTATCATCAGTGGGGTCGCTTGGTCGACTGTTTTGCCTAGGAATTTCTTTACACACGGGATAACACAACATACTATAATAGCTAGAAAGATCAGAATAACTAGTATTACAGTACCCATCCGAGCCAAGGTCTTCTGCCAACCACTCAACCACCCAAACCACTGGTCCCATGGCTGATCTATACCCAAATTCTTCTTCAGAACTACTGCTAGGCTTTCCAACTTTTTTATGACAAGGATGACCTTACCATTTGTACCGGTGTTGTGAGGGAAGTATGTACAGCATGTCCCTGTACCTTCTATCATTTTACAAACACCCCCCTTCTCCGCTAAAATCACATCCAAGGCCACCCTATTCTGAAATGTCACGTAAGATGTATGGGTCAGCAATCCCCTGTACGACATCTCTGGTGTAATTTACAAACCGCTGCTGGATGTAATATATGTCATTTATCCAGTCTACATTTTTGTTGACAGTGATTATGGGAATCAGAGACTCAAAACCTGCCTTAACTTGGTCTAATTCTTTAAACTCAACCGGGACCCCCCTTGGGACCCCTATGGCATCTATATATACATGTGGGTTAAAACTTCCCTCAGGAGCACTGCTCTTTTTCCTACGGTTGGGTGACGGTTCATATGGGAGGATGTGGAGGGGCATAATGACCTTTGCCAGGGCACTCCATTCCAGATCCCTCCTAGCCTTGTCCTAACTTTAAGATCCCCACAGATCCAATACACATCACCAAGGGACTGGAACTGGTTTTGTACCTGACTTCCCGAAACATTACTTTAGGTAGAGCAGTAACCTTCTGTGAAATTACCCAGGAATCTCCCCTTTCCTTGATAATTTGAGTGACAGGTATAGTTTCCTGGGTAAATGATGATGCCTTTGCTTGGCCTTGGGGTTTTGGTAACTATGGGGTACTTCTTTTTCCACTCTTCACAGGATGGGTGGTTTGTTGTTGCATTAGTGAACAAGCTAAGGAGGCACTCCTCGCTTTCTTTGGATATCGACAGTGGAACAGTACCCTGGTGTGGGTTAGCACTACCAAAAACATAGCAGTTGGTCTTATTATGTCTGTGTCATGGTTATGCAATAGAGTTTGTCTGCTTACCTGTCTCCATGTGTTCATCTCTAGAGACCAGCCGACCCTCACCTGACTGCTTTTGTAATCCATCCTCTGGCATGGCTCCACCCTAGCTCCTATCAGAGAACTCTATATTAACCTGTGCACTACAGGTCAACCCTGCTGATCAACCTTTGTGTGTTAGTTTGCTGTTACCTGCCATGTGCGCTGCTGTTGTTCCGTCATCGACTTTGGCGTGTCCTTGACTATCCCTGTTTGCCTGGGATCCTGACCTTTTGGCGTATCCCTGACTATTCCTGTCTGCTTATGGCCCCGACCTTGGCTTTGTCCCTCACTACCCCTATCCTCCTGTTGCCTACTGTGGGTGTGAGCTGGGGGACCCTGGGGGTCGCAACCTGGAGCCAGTTGCAGCCAAGTCCATCCTCACCACTAGAGGCTCTGGTGAACACCTGCTGGCTCTTAGACTCCGCGCCCCAGGGAATCTTACGCTTTAACCCCGGTGGGATCCATCTTGGTGTTCTGGGGGCCCTGCCTTCCTATCACCTTGACCCCACCGTCCGCAGCAGTCAGCCGTAGGGTCCACAACCTTGCGGTGCACTCCTAATCCCTACGGTGTGCATCTGTCACCTGGCCTCAAGGTGACCTAACAGTCTGTTTGTGCTGTACTTCATCCATTCTAAAACAGCAAATTCTCCTGCGCTCTGGTTTCTTGGTCTTTGAAATGTGATATATACAGTTTGAAATGGTGTAGTCACTAAGTCTTGCAGCCCTCTTTTAGAACATTGGGTGTTCAAATACTAAAAAGAGAAAATACAAAAGAGGGGAAAGCGCACTGACCTAGTGCATTACCATAAAACAGCTTTATTTAAAATTAAATCAAATAGCAAAATGGCTACTCACAAACCAGTATTGATCAAAGGCAAAATCAATACAAATAGATCCGTCGCACCAAACGTTTGGCGAATCCAGACCGGATGTCCGAGGAATTTGGTGAATACCTCTACGGAAATAGCCATTTGGCTATTTGATTTAATTTTAAATAAAGCTGTTTTATGGTAATGCACTAGGTCAGTGCGCCTTCCCCTCTTTTGTATTTTCTCTTCATCCATTCTAGCCACAGATTGGTGTCAGAAAAGCCAGCCTCTGCACCTATGGTGTCCTCAAAGGTGGCATTTGCCACCACTACCATATCACCTAGGGTGAGGATGGAGGGTCTGAGAGGGTTAGCGATTGGCTGGGTCGATTGCCTGTCTGTTGAATTATACATATCCTTTAGTTGGAACTCTCCCAGCAGCCCTCCTATACCCCCTAACATCCATGTTCCTAACACATATATACCGATGTCACTGGGGCTAGGGTTCTCTAGAGTTAGGGTAAGGGGTATGTTGTAGCCTGTTCTCCCAGTGGATATGCATGTACCCGGTTTTAACAGAGTCATCCTTTTTAACAAGGATTTCCCATTCTTATCTGTTCTATTCAGTGCATTCGGTGGTTTGTACCCCCAGTCTGCTCCTGTATTCCACCACCCACTAGTCACAATTCTGTCCCCAGTAACTATTTGTGACACATATATAGGTGGATGCATACAGAGATCTGCATCCATGGGTGTTATACCAGTTACATTGCCAAGAAACATCTAAGGGACAGGAGGCTAAATTGCAGTAATCAAAGGCGAAAATGGCCACATGTGTGTTGGATGAGTTGTACCAAAATTGTGTGATGCCCTCTTTTTTATGATGGACACTTGTGGAGCTCCCACCAACTCCACCAGAAAAAAGGATATGTAGCACTGTCATCATGGTGTAGGCTGGGACTTGTCTTCAGGGGTTGGAACCTTCTTGCAGTGAGAAGCGTGGATTCAGGAGTTCTTTTCTGCGACCTTAACGGAGGTGGCAGTAGTTATCAGAATCTAGAATGGTCCGTCGAATCTTGGTTCCAGTGAGTGCTTTCTTATAAACTTTTTTATTAGCACCCAGTCTCCGGGCAGCAGCTTGTGGGTTCCTGTGTCGGAGTCTGGGTCTGGAATAGAAGAAAACACTTGTGCATGGATATGGGTTAATTCACGAGACAATGTGGTCACTTAATTAGTCAATACATCAGACTGTAGTTGTAACTGTTGTGGGAAATAACACCCAATCCCGGGGCCTGATCCGAACAAGATCTCGTATGGAGATAGAGCGTGTTCCCCCTTGGGGTGTATCTGACACTGAACAGGGCAAAAGGTAAACTCTCTGGCCAGCTCATGTCTGTTTCCTTGGACATTTTTAGCATTCTAGATTTAATGGTACCGTTTAATCTTTCTATCTTACCGCTTCTCTGGGGGTGATAGGGCGTGTGGAATGCTAAAGTGACTCCTAGGGCAGAGACTAGATATCTTTCATGACTGAGGCTGTGAAAGTCGGACCTTGGTCTCTCTCTATTACCTCTGGGACCCCATACCTGCATACTAATTCGGTCAGCAATTTCTTGGCTGTTGTCTTGGCTGTCATGTTGGTGACCGGGTATGCTTCTGGCCACCCCGAGAACATGTCTACGATCACCAAAGCATATTCAAATCTTCCGCTCTTTGGAACTGGATGTGGTCAATCTGGACCTCTGGAATGGATACAAAGGTTTCGTGAGATTTTTCCACAGGACCTTCTCCATCCGTCTGGGGTTGCATTTCATGCAGATGGTATAAGACTTGCAATAATTATTGGTGAGGGCGGCTATGCCCGGTGCCATGTAATATTTACTGATAAGTGAGTTCATGAGATTTTTAGACAGATGTGCTGCTCCATGGGCCCACTGGACTACTGCTGGATATAGATTACGGGGGAGAGACTTTTTTTATTAATTTCAAACAGTCCACCTTTCTGTGCTGCTCCTTTCTTTATCCAGGTTTCCCGTTCTTCTTGACTGGCAGCGTCTTGCTGCTCCTTCATGTGAGTTTTATCGATGGGGAGGCTTTGACTTCTAGTTTCCATTGTGAGTATGGGATTCTCCACTATTTCTACCACTTCCTGTTGTTTGCTGCTGGCTGCTTGTTTGGTTGCCAAGTCTGCCAGGTCATTCCCTTTAGCCTCATCAGTTGTCAGTTTACCATGTGCCTTAACCTTTAGAATGGCCACTTGGGTGGGTAGGAGGAGGGCATCCATGAAATCTTTGATTGCAGTACTGTGTTTTACTGGTGTGCCAGCTGAAGTGAGGAAGCCTCTAGCCTTCCAGATAACTCCAAAATCATGGGCCACCCCGAATGCATACCTTAAATCTGTGTGGATGTTGGCTGTCTTTCATTTGGCTAGCTTACATGCTGTGGTGAGGGCTTGAAGTTCTGCTTCTTGGCCCGACATAGAGGAGGGTAGTGTTTCAGCTTGCAAAACCTTGTCTGTTGTCGTTACTGCATACCCGGTGTGGTATCTTCCGCCCTCATCAGCATACCATGAGCCATCCACGAAGATGATCATATCCAGACTGGGCAATGGTGTCTCGGAGACCATGGGGAAGTGAGAAGTTTCCACTTTTATGACTTCAAAAGTTATGGTCTTTTTCATTAGGGTTGGGGTCCACTCTTATCCCCTCTGGAAGTGGGAGAAGTTTGGAGAGATTGAGAATTGCACAGCATCAGGGTGATGTTATATGGCAAGAGGAGGGAGCACTGTAAGCGAAGGTGTCTTGCAGACAAGAGGCGTTTGGATTGTACTTGGTTCACTATAGCAGCTATGTCATGGGGGTTGAGTAGAATCAGGTGGTGACCCAGGATAATGTCTGCAGTTTTGTCCAGAAGTGTTTGAGCTGTGAATACCGCACGCAGACAGGAGGGTCCTTTTTGCCACTGGGTCCAGTTGGAAAGAGTAGTAGGTGATGGGGTAGAGGCGCAAGCCATGTGATTGTGTTAGCACTCCTGTTGCATGGCCTTGTCTTGCAGATATGAACAATTTGAATGGTTGCTCATAGTCAGGTAACCCAAGGGCCAGGGCACTGGATATCGCACATCCTTCAGTTTATTAAAGTTCTCGTTTGCCAGTGAAGTCATCTCAAAAGGTTCCGTTTTCAATGCATCGTAGAGAGGTTGCATCAACAGAGACGCAGCTGGGATCCATGCTCTACAGTAGGATATTAGGCCCAGAAATGCGTGTAGGGATTTGGAACCTTGGGGTAGGGGTATGTTTTTCAAAGCTTGTGCTTTGTCACTGGTCAAGTGTCGGGAAACCTGAGAGAGACAATGTCCCAAGAATACTAGCTTTGTGGAGCACCACTGCAACTTCACGACGGCTTGCATCCCTGGCTGGCCAGAAACATGAGTAGGCTTTCTGACTTGCCCTCTGTGATGGGGAGGTCATCTGCACACAGTAGGTCATCCACATATTGCAGAAGTGTTATGTCTGCACTCTTCTTGCCATGCACTCAGGATTGTAGTCATCGCTTTGGCAAATTGGCAAAAAAATGCATTTGCAAGGTCTACCACAGGTGAATCATTTTGCTGATGGTGGCACACCAGCAAGAAGTGTGTGTGGATTGGGGATAAAGGGTGTTTTTAAAATAGTTGCCTCGTTTACAGCCCTCAGGTCCTGGACCATCCTGTACTTGATTGGTTCCCCTTTTTGACTTTTCTTTTCGACCGGGAATAGGGGTATAGCACAAGCTAGTACAAGGGATTAGGGCTCTGTTCCTAACCAAGACTTCTATTTGAGAAGGTTTGTGAGGGCTTTGGTGGGTATTGGGGTTTCCTGGGCAGGGTTGTTCCTGGTTTCAGCTTGATGTACACTGGCAGGACATTTAGATGTCTGATGTCTTTCGTCCCTTTTGACCAAAGTTTGTCTGGGATTCTTCTTAGGACTTCTAGGGGGATTTGCCTGGTGGCTATGGGGGTAATCTGTAGGGTCATCAGGACTGATCCTCAGTAGTAAGGGGGGTAGAGATGCTGATCGTACCTTTTGGTGTGAAGGTGATGGAGGCTTGCAAGCGGGATAGGATATTTGCTCCTAAAAGATTCAGGAGGCAGATGGGGAGACCACGAACCTGGCAAGTGGGTCCTTGTAAGTGCCGACTTGTAGGGGTTTGGTTAATGGGTGGGATTTAGGTGAGCTGTCCACACACACACATGAAATGTCTATGTCTGATAAGTAGGAAGTGTCCAGTAGATCTTGAGCCCATATCATGCTTCTGGCTGTGCCTATGTCAATTAGGAAGGTGGTGGGGTGACCTTAAATCGACCTTCAATCGGGATGGTCACCTTTGCCAATGGACTGTTTGTGTTTAAGGACACTGTCATTAGGTGGGACGACACAGGTTTGCCCATATCCTAGTGGAGGAGGTCCAGATGGTCTTCTGTAGGGGCAAGTTTCCTTGGGACCGGGGTAGACTGATCACCTTCTGGACCCATTGGGGCCTTTGTCATCTGGGTGCGCTGCATTCTTTCTTAAAGTGTCCCTGGTGTCCAAAATTAAAGCAGAGGTACGGGGGTCTCTGCTTGAGTGTCAGAGGTCATCATGAGATGAGTTATTTTCTTGCTATTCTGACTGGATTCTAGCTCCTTTGCCACCAATAAAAGTGAGTCTAGGGCAATCATACGATATTCGGGTAAAGATACCATCAACCCCTTTTTTAGTCTTTTAGGCCTGTGACAAACGCTGCTTAGAGCATTTGTGCATGTGCCTTCATGTGCACATTAAAGCCTAGGTCAGTGAATGTCTGCATTAACCTGGCATGGTATTTCTCAACAGTTTCTGTCTTGTCCTGTTTTATGTCTTGTAAAGTTGTGGCCTGGTCCGCCAACTTGTCCATAGCCCAATTTTGTAATTGGTCGCAGGATTCTAGGCCTGATTCATAGTCAGTGTCGTTAAATGTTCTACCTTCTTTCAAAATTTCTGGGTGACGTGCTACACCGTACTATCACCTTTCCAAAGGAGTTTGTCCACATCAGCTGGATCCCTGTGTGTCAATCTCTTTCAACACCATTACTTCATGTATCACAGACCCATACAACACAATGTTCCTACAGGCTGCAGATAATCAGAATACAGGTTCATGTAATGGACCCAGGGCAAGTATTACCTGTCTTTGGTGACCTTCAGCAGCTGACACAGACACAATGATGGACCCACATGGATGAGGGGAGATACTAAGCAAGATATGAAAGTGATATCCTACCGTATTTTCAGAGGTGATCAGTCTCTGTCCCTCCTGTGTTGGTTCATCTCAGTGGCCTCTTGGTCGGCACTCCTCCGGTTCACAACCTGGGGCCCCATGTTGGGCTGCCAGATTGTTTTGAATCCAGACAAGTGTCTGAACGAGTATCTGCACTTGTCCTAATTTCAAATGTAAATATGTGCAAGTTAGAAGAAACACACTGACACAAGCTGTTCAGCTAAGTGAAAACTTCCTTTTATTGCTTGGGTGTATGGCTTCCTTTATAGTAGAACATGAGTCATTGTTTGCATAAGCAGCATCACAGTCATAGTTCGTGCTATCAACTATGGATTGGGTGATCCTTATCTAAGGTTCTTATGGCCAGATTCATCCTGTTTTCTGCTGATGTCAGGCTTGAGTACTCCTGTTTCACTCGATGGGAGGGGGTGCTCTAGTGACCGTATTGAGTAAGGAGATTAGCATGTATATGTGTACATAATAGAAATAGTAATTTATTCAGAGTATTAAACAATCCATAACATCTCAACCTCTCCTCATTATTTTCTGACAGCATCAAAAGCTATTATTTCACATATAAATAACTTTAAACTATCACTGATTTCACTTAATCTACATGCAGGGCTCTTGTTCACATTCATTTCAATGTTTTTTTTTTTTTTTTTTTAGAAGCAGGTGATTAGAGCCTGAGGCTCTAATTGGCTGCAAAAAAGGGTACCCTGAGCCCACCCAGTTGTGAGACATAAGCAAATTAATATTCCAAAGACCCCATTGGCCAGGAGGAGAAGACGGAGGGGGGACACGGAGGCCAGGACACGGAAGAGATGGAAGAGGGAAGGATTAAAACATGGTGGAGAGCCTGACCTGCACAGGATAAGCGAGCAGGCGACCGGAGGGGGGTATGGTGCGTGGTGGCGGGCTGAAGCGATGGGGGGTGGGGTCCATGGTCCGGTCCATCTGCTGCCCCCCAACCCCAAACTCACTCATCCATGTTTTTATGGACCTTGCTTTGTGCTCTGGTCCAAATGATTTGGTGGAGGGGTATATAGTGGTGAGGGGTTGTTTTTCAGGGGTTGGACTTGGCCCCTTAGTTCCAGTGAATGGAACTCTTAAGGCATCAGCATACCAAGACATTTTGGGCAATTTCATGCTCCCAACTTTGTGGGAACATTTTGGGGACGGCCCCTTCCTGTTCCAACATGACTGCACACCAGTGCACAAAGCAGTGCACCATAAAGACATGGATGAGCGAGTTTGGGGTGGAGGAACTTGACTGGCATGCACAGAGTCCTGACCTCAACCCGATAGAACACCTTTGGGATGAATTAGAGTGGAGACTGCGAGCCAGGCCTCCTTGTCCAACATCAGTGCCTGACCTCACAAATGCTCTTCTGGAAGAACGGTCAAAGATTCCCATAGACACACTCCTAAACCTTGAGGACAGCCTTCCCAGAAGAGTGGAAGCTGTTCTAGCTGCAAAGGGCGGGCCAACTCAATATTGAATTCTACGGACTAAGACTGGGATGCTATTAAAGTTCATGTGTGTTTAAAGCAGTGTTTCTCAAATCCAGTCCTCAGGGCCCCCCAACAGGTCATGTTTTCAGGTTTTCCATTATTTTTCACAGGTGATTTGATCAGTTTCACTGCCTTAGCAATTACCACAGCCGTCTCATCTGAGGGAAATCCTGAAAACATGACCTGTTGGGGGGGGCCTGAGGACTGGATTTGAGAAACACTGGTTTAAAGGCAGGTGTCCCAATACTTTTGGTAATATAGTGTATACAGGTATATGTAAAAACTGATAAATCCTGATGTAGTGATGGCCGATCTCATTTCCTGAGACCCTAAAATGCACTGATTGAAGCTCTGACCCCGATGTTCATTGTGTTTGTATTGTTCTTCCTGCAGACAGTGAAAACTGCATGAAATGTCCTGATGAAGAATGGCCAAATGAGAAGAAGGATCGGTGTGTTCCAAAATTGGTGGAATTTCTCTCCTACACTGATGACACCATTGTTGTAGTATTTTCGGCTGTCTCCATCCTCTGTTGTCTTCTGACTGGTTTAATATTGAGGATATTTATACATTACCAGGGCACCCCCATTGTTAAAGCCAATAACCGGAACCTGAGCTATCTTCTCCTGGTCTCCATCATGCTGAGCTTCCTCTGTGTCTTCTTGTTCCTCGGCCATCCAGTAGATGTGACCTGCATGCTCCGTGTCTCCTCTTTTGGTGTCATCTTCTCAGTTGCCGTCTCTTCTCTACTTGCCAAGAGTATCATGGTGTGTATTGCTTTTAAAGCCACCAAACCTGGGAGCCCCTGGAGGAAATGGATGGGAGCCAAACTACCCAATTTTATAATTTGTGTCTTATCACTGGTTCAAGTCTTAATCTGTGTCACTTGGTTGTCTATTTCTCCTCCCTTCCAGGATCGGGACACTCACTCTTATCAGGGGAAGGTCATCATTCAGTGTAATGAGGGTTCAGTTATCGGCTTCTACTCTGTCCTGGGATATATGGGGCTTCTGGCAGCTGTGAGTTTCATTATCGCTTTTTTAGCCAGGACATTACCGGACAGTTTTAATGAAGCCAAGTTCATCACCTTCAGCATGCTGGTGTTCTGCAGTGTCTGGATTGCCATGATCCCGGCCTATCTGAGCACCAGAGGGAAATACATGGTGGCTGTGGAGGTTTTTGCTCTAATAGCCTCAAGTTCTGGACTTCTTGGTTGTATATTTTTCCCAAAATGTTATATAATTCTTTTCAGACCTGACCTGAATACAAAAACATTTATTCACTAATAAGTATGGAGCAACGCTGGGCTACCAGCAGCTATAGCATTATCTCTATTATTGGTAATTGTAGTATTTTGCTAATGTATTGAGAATGGACATTATTAAACTTGAACATTTCATACTGACCTCTTAGGTGGACGGTGGGTTTAATTTTTGTTCTGCCCGCTGCTGGGATCAGACATGTTGGGTGTGTTGGAATCCTTGTCTCCTGTGGAGTGTAGTGGTTCCTCCCACCAGCCGTTATATCATTAGAGAATAGTGTGGTCACTTAGTGAGGAGGAACCACAGTGACCTAAAGTGTCAGATACCCGAGATACCCATCACCCATCGTTCTTCAAGAGAGGGAAGATGTCACCCACCGTCGTCCAGAAAGATACAAATTTAGTTGTGGGATCAAATATTTATGTAGATGTATCTGTCTAGATTAATAAATATATTTTGATTCAGTGGTGGCCCGCCCATAAGGGGCGCCCGGGCGCCACCCCCCAAAAAAAAAAAAAACGTCCCTTTAAGGGAAAAAAAAGACATTTAACTAAGTGCACTGTGTTCGGGCACCAGACACAGTGCACTATGGAAAGCACCATGTCAATGCAATCATGAGATTGCAGACGTGGCGCTTCATTTGCGGGCTTTTAACCCTTTGCGGCACAATACAAAGTGCTGAGTAGCTTCCGCCCGTAGAATCACTACGGGCGGGAACATCATTGTTTAAATCTAGAGGTTACTTCTGGGTTTTATGGAACAGACAAAATGTGGAAGTGACGTCGGCATCTCCGTTCTTCGGCCCTGCTGGAAGGTAGGAAGGAAGAGACTGAGAGTGTGCCATGCAGCATGAGGGATTCAGTTCAAAGGCAATCACAGATCATTCGAGGGAGTCGGGACTAATAAAGAGACCACTACCCCTATATGCAAATGTTGTGGGAGCCTCTCATTTTTAATGTTGTGCTTATAGTGTACTGCAGACAGTAATGCTATTTCATACCTCCTCCAACATATCTGATTTCTGGCAATAGCTGGAACAGCTTCCGCTGATCTGCATAGATTTTTTTAACATCATATGAAGGTGCTCTGGCTGTTATCAGGAGCGCATTTAACATCAGAGACAGGGAAGGGGTGCTGCAGCTTCAGGATGGAGTTGCATAGGCTCTGAATGTCGGTTCAGCGAGATTCCAGTGCTGGGTCCCTCATCGCATAGAACTTGAAGGCAGTTCACACTGCCCTATGCGATCCGCTGCAGGTGTCAATAGAAATGAAACCCCTAGATCGGTTCGCATTTCGCAGTGCAAACTTTAAATTTGTACAGGAATCGGATCGCATGGGTGTGAAAATCCATGCGATTCAATTCTGGGGCAGACAAAAAAAAAGGGTCCTGCACAATTTTGCTAACTGTGTACAGTTGGAGGCTGTGCTATATACCATGATCTGCGAGGCTGATCTATATACTCTGTCCTGTGATGCTGAGATATATAATCTGTCCTGTGATGCTGGGACTGTATACTCTGTCCTGTGTAGAGATGCCCTTGCGGTTCGCCCCCACGGTCAGTTCGCGGTGAACTTTGCTCGTTCGCGATTCGCCAAACCGGCGGACTTCTGGCGCTGTTCGCAGCGGACATATTTGTTTACATTGTGAAGAACTTTGACCCATGACACATCCATCATGGGGTACAGGGCAGCCAATTGAGACATTTCAACACATGGAAATACCCCCTACCTTATAAATAGACCTGATCTGGCGGCCATTTTACATTCTGTCTTTTCTCAATGTAGGGAAAGGACGCTGTGTGCAGCAAGGACAGTCAGTCTAACCACTAGCTAGCTAATTAGCTATTAGGTCCACAAAAGTCCTTTTAAGGACTGGTATAGATGTACAGTATATAGGGTTGTAATCCACATATAATATACTTTCTTTCAAATATAGAAAGTATATTATGGTGCACTGGTGACTGCTGTGCTGCTGAGTGCTGACTGATTCTGCAGCTGTCTTTTATCAGTGTAGGGACTGAGGGACAGTTTGGTGTTTGGAGCAGGGACAGTCTGCAAATCACTAGCTACTACGACCACAAAGGTCCTTTTAAGGACTGGTATAGGTGTACAGTATATAGGGTTGTACACGCATAATATACTTTCTTTCAAATATAGAAAGCATATTATACTTCACTGCATGCAGTGCTGCTGACCGATTCAGCAGCTGTCGTTTCTCAGTGTAGGGAGGGACAGTTTGGTGTTTGGAGCAGGGACAGTATGCACTTCACTAGCTGTTAGCTACTACTGGGTCCACAAAGGTCCTTTTAAGGACTGGTATAGGTGTCCAGTATATAGGGTTGTAATACACGTATACTATACTTTCTTTCTAATATAGAAAGCATATTATAGTGCACTGCATGCAGTGCTGGTGACCGATTCTGCAGCTGTCGTTTCTCAGTGTAGGGAGGGACAGTTTGGTGTTTGGAGCAGGGACAGTCTGCAATTCACTAGCTACTAGCTAGCTACTACTAGGTCCACAAAGGTCCTTTTAAGGACTGGTATAGGTGTACAGTATATAGGGTTGTAATACACGTATAATATACTTTCTTTCTAATATAGAAAGCATATTATAGTGCACTGCACTGCTGTGCTGCTGACCGATTCCGCAGCTGTCATTTCTCAGTGTAGGGAGGGACAGTTTGGTGTTTGGAGCAGGGACAGTATGCAATTCACTATCTAGCTACTACTAGGTCCACAAAGGTCCTTTTAAGGACTGGTTTGGTGTACAGTATATAGGGTTGTAATACACATATAATATTCTTTCTTTCAAATATAGAAAGCATATTATAGTGCACTGCACTGCTGTGCTGCTGACCGATTCTGCAGCTGTCATTTCTCAGTGTAGGGAGGGACAGTTTGGTGTTTGGAGCAGGGACAGTCTGCAATTCACTAGCTACTAGCTAGCTACTATTAGGTCCACAAAGGTCCTTTTAAGGACTGGTATAGGTGTACTATTTGGTGTGCAGTATATAGGGGTGTATTACACGTATAAAATACTTGCAAATATAGAAAGCATAGTATAGCGCATTTCCACTGTGCAGCATTGTCACTGCTGAGCGGTTCTGCAGCGATACTACAAAGAGTGACAAACGCAATTAGAAAAAAGTATTATAACTGGTGTGATAGACCAGTGGCCCCCCAAAACGACAGATTGAAGCAGGGTGTTATACACCTTCTTCCACATACATACTGCACTTCTCTAGAGACTTTTGTCACAAGGTCATTTAAAAAATGACAGGCAGAGGAAGAGGCAGGCCCTTCCGCAGGGGTGGTAGGGGTAGGGCAGGAACAACAGGCTTGAGCCAAAGTGGCAAATTGCAGAAGGTACATTTGATTACGTCAAAGGACGCACCAGACTTGGTTGAGTGGCTCACTCACCCTTACTCTTCTGCACCCTCCTCATCTTCTCGATCTGCACCCTCTTCTTCACTCTCTGCTGTGTGCACCCCCAAAGACACTACCACCAACACCACCACCACCATATACCCTCCGCTTGAATCACAGGAATTATTTTCCGATCCATCACAAGACATTGCCGATGCGCAGCCACTCTTGGCATTGGATCAGGAAGAGGAGGTAGCAACAACTGCCACTCAGCAGTCTGACGACAGTACCCAGATCAGCCCAAGGAGGAGGTTGGTCCCCGGTGTTGCTGCCTATTGCAAGATCTCTAATTATAGCGGCGGGGAAGGCGACGTCGATGATGACGTGTCTAGTGATGAGAGGAGGGGAGTTCAAAGGGGGATATGGACCAGCAGATAACGAGGAGAAGCAGGAGGAACTTAGATTGCACAGGAGGGACAAACCAGACTGCTAATGTATCAGGGGCGAGGCATCAACCATGTACGGTCACATCTGGCGCTCCCAGGATGCTGGCACATGGCTCCGCAGTGTGGGCTTTTTATAACACGTCCTCTGCTGACAATAGTGTTGCCATCTGCAGCCTTTGCAGTCAACGTATAAGTTGCGGTAAGCCCAACACTCACCTAGGGATGACCGACTTAAGAAGGCACATGAGCTGCCATCACCGAGCCCAGTGAGAGCAATGGAACCCACAAAGCCACACTCCAGGCTCTCACCGTCCAGCCTCGTCTTCTACTTCTACTTCTCCTCTCTCCTCACAATTGTCCTCCACTCCACCTTCCATCATGCCGTCCTCACGTTTTTCTGGAAAAAGGCAGGCTTCTGTGGGCCAAATGTTCGAGAATAAAAAAATTATGATGCCGGATAACCCTCTTGCCCAGCGGTTGACGGCTGGCCTGTCAGAACTGTTAGCCCACCAACTACTGTCATATAAACTGGTGGACTCGGAGGCCTCTCGAAATTTGTGGCCATTGGAACACCACAATGGAAGTTCCCAGGAAGGAAGTATTTCTCACAGAAGGGCATCCCAGAGCTATATGGCCATGTTCAGCGGCAAGTGAATGTATCTCTGGCACACAGTGTCGGTGCCAAGATACATCTGACCACAGACACGTGGTCTAGCAAACACAGGCAGGGAAGGTATATAACTTTTACTGCCCACTGGGTGAACCTTCTGACGGCCATCAAGCATGTAACCCGTGGCACCTGTGTATATTTGGTTTTATCGCCACGGATTGCATGCAGGCCTGCCTCTTCTTCTCCTCCTCCTACTCCATCCTCCCTCTCCTCGGCTAGCTGTTCCTTTTCCGCTTTTCCGCTGCTAGCATCTCCCCAGAAGCCTAAGCTCCTGCAGCTGTGCTGCATCTGTTGTGCCTGGCAGCCAAGAGCCACACTGGCCCTGCATTCTTTTCAGCTTTGCGTTCACAGGCAGATCAGTGGCTAACACCGCTCAATTTGACAGTTGGTAAAGTGGTGTGTGACAACGGTGCCAATCTGCTTAGCGCATTGAAACAGGGCAAAATTACACACATGCCATGCATGGCACACGTCTTAAACTTGGTCGTGCAGGGATTCGTTATCAAATACCCTGGGACATCTTGCGGCAGGCAGGCAAGGAAAATCTCGGCCCATTTCAGAAGATTTTACATGGCCATGGCTCGCCTTGCTGACATTCAGCGGTGACACAATCTGCTGGTCAGATGTCTTATTTGCGATTGCCCGACGCGATGGAACTCAACCTTCTATATGCTTGATAGGCTGCTCCAGCAGAAACGTGCAGTTAACGACTACCTGTACGAACTCTGCGGCAGAACAGGTTCTGGGGAGCTTGTTTTTTTTTCACCACGCCAGTGGCTGTTCATGCGCGAAGCATGCAGACTTCTGCGGCCATTTGATGAGATCACCAATCTGGTCAGTCGTAGCCATGGCGCCATCAGTGACATCGTACCTTATGCCTTCTTTATGGAGCTTGCATTGTGTCGTGTCATTATTCAAGCCGTGGAGGAGCAGGAAGATGAGGAAGTCGCCATGCTGGATGAATTCCCAGGGGGGCTACTCTATCTGAGACAAGTGAACAACAGGAGTCTGAAGAGGAGTCAGAGGAGGATGGTGCTGGGGCAGATGATGAGGAGCAAGAAGAGCATGCTTTAAACCTTACTGGGATCCCTGTTGTTGTGCGTGGATGGGAAGAGGAGAGCAAGGAGGACAACATTATCCTTGATGATGAGCAGGAGCCAGGCCACCACACCACTTCCAGTTTAGTGCAAATGGGGGCCTTCATGCTCCAGTGTTTTAAAAAGGACCCCCGTATAAAAAGCATAAATGTCACGGATTTGGAGGGAGGTCGAGATGCTGAGAGGGCTCCCCTTGCGGCCGAGTGCAGCATAACCCTGAAGATGACACAGGAATGCAGTGCCCACAGAAGCACAGGTTGCCTGGTAGTAACAGCTGGTGTCAGGAACTGAGTAGAGCAAGTCTCGGGAGGCAACCGTGCTTAGGATGTCCAAGGAAAGAACAAACAGGGGTCCAGCAGCAGAGTCAAGTCCAGGCCAGGGGTCAAACACAGTAAATCAGTCCAAAGATCGGAGCCACAAGTCCAGAACAGGAGACCGGAGTATTCAGAGTCCGTAAGCCAAGCCGGGATCAGATGCAGGAAGCAGACAAAGGGAAGTCGGGTGCAAGCCGGTAGTAAGAGCTAGGAGATTAACAGGAGCAGGTCAAACAAGCCGGGTCGGTACACAGGAGATCAGATAGCAGAAATCACGGACACAGGTATACAGGAGAAGCTGACAATAATCCAGCAATGCAGCACTGTCAGAAGAGTGTTTAAATAGGCAAGGTGCCTGTGTCACGCCGTACGTGTGCCATTGCGAACGTGCGTTCATATGACTGCCACGTTGTTACGTCATATTGTTCATATAAATTATTATCGCGCACGCGCGTTCGCTTGAACGCAACGGCAGGCGTTCTCTTTAGAAAGCACATTGCGCCAAGGGGCAGCCTCCTGATGCCTAAACGAGACCATTTTTCGGGATAACGGCTGTGAAACCTGTGTATAAGCCTAGGAGCGTGTACATAACTTGCAGGTTCCCAAGAGTTCTCTTCAGCAGAATACCCCTTCCACTTAATTAGAAACTGGATTGTCCTACCTCTCCGACGACAGTCAAGATTCTACTTCAAATTCAGTTTCCTCTCCAACCTGAACTGGAGGCGGGGGCACTTCTTCTCTCTGTGAAAAAGGACTGGAAATAACATGTTTAAGAAGTGAAACATGAAATCCTGAGAAAAAGAACAGAAGCTTCGTAGATATTGTTCAAGCGTCTGGTTGGTTCTTTTGGTTTGGCCGTTACTCTGTGGATGGTAGGCTGTGGACAAACATATTTCAATTGATAGTAACTTGCAAAGACTTTTCCAAAAGGAATTGGAGCCCCAGGTAATAACTCGATGGGGCAATCATAGGGACAGTGTGGAGGTAAGGTATCTGCCTTCTTTTTATCAAAAACATCTTTAAATTCCTGGTAAACTGCTGGTATATTAGGAACTGGGCTGTGCATGGGTTGTACGGTCAGACAACTAGGCATGTCTTTTGATTCAAGGTCCAGACAATGTTGCCGGCAATAGGTAGATGTAAAGAATACCTCCTTCTTGAGCCAATCAATCCGAGGATTGTGTGCCTGTAGCCATGGGATTCCCAGGATGATGGGAAACATGGGGGAACTCAGGACATCAAACTTAAACTCCCAATGACCCGAGTTGGTGGTGGTAAGGATGGGTATTGTTTCCTGGGTGACATAGCCGGAGCTAGGTAAGGAGCCATCGGCCAGACGAACAGTCAGTCTCTGTTTCTTAAAATTAAGTGGAAGAGCAAGACTCTTAGCTAAGGCCAAATCCAGGAAACAACTACATGCTCCGGAATCAAATATTGCCTGCAGATGAACTTCTGTGCCTGCCCCCAACAATGTGACAGGAAGTATGATATGGGCTGAAGCAGACTTCGCTACTTGAAGGTGGACTGGAGTACTGAGGGTTGGGTTACTTGGTCTTGTGGGGCAGTTGTTTATGAAATGTCCTGATTCCCCACAGTAAAAGCAAAGGTTCGCCTGCCAGCGACGAAGTCTTTCCTCAGAGGTTAATGCGGGACGGAACAAGCCATTCTGTAAAGAAGTTGCCGCAGGGCAAACTGAAGGTGGAGCCTGGATAGGACAGGGGGCTTGAGCGCGTTCAGACTGGCATTCCCGTAAACGTCTGTCAAGCTGGATAGTTAGCTGAATAAGATCCTCAAGTGTTGGGGGGACCTCTAATCTGGCTAGCTCATCCTTGAGGGCTTCAGACAACCCCATCTGATACTGATATTTCAATGCCGCATCATTCCAACCGGAATCTGTAGACCATGTGCGGAATTCCACCGTAAAATCTTCCACAGGCTGCTGGCCCTGGCGAAGGGAGTACAAAGTCACTTCAGCTGTAGCTGTCCGTAAGGGGTCATCATATAAACGTGCCATAGCTTTGAAAAACTGGTCCACTGTGTTAATGAAGGGGGTGCTTTGTTCCAATAAGCCATGGGCCCACGTCTGAGGTTCGTCAATTAGTAGTGAAATGGTAAAACCTACTTTGATCTTTTCAGTGGCAAAAGTCTGAGGTTGCAAAGTAAAGTGTAAGTAACAAGACTTTTTAAAGGATCTGAATTTCCTTCGATCCCCACAAAAACGTTCTGGTACTGGGACTCGTGGTTCTGGAGGAGCCATAATTATGGTAGCAGTAGCTTGGCCAGAGGAAATGGGTGACTCTGGTAGGTGCTGCAGACGTTCCTTCAACCGGAGGTATCCTTCTTGGAGCTCCTGAATAACTGGGGTAAGGGCCATGATTTGTTGCAGAATGGCCTCCATTGGGGAGTCACCTCTGTCAGCCTCTGACATGGCTGGATTATACTGTCATGGAATTGGAGGGAGGTCGATATGCTGAGAGGGCTCCCCTTGCAGCCGAGTTCAGCACAACCCTGAAGATGACACAGGGATGCAGTGCCCACAGTCGCACGGGTTGCCTGGTAGCAGCTGGTGTCAGGAACTGAGTAGAGCAAGTCTCTGGAGGCAACCGTGCTTAGGATGTCCAAGGAAAGAACAAACGGGAGTCCAGTAGCAGAGTCAAGGCCAGGCCAGGGGTCAAACACAGTAAATCAGTCCAAAGATCGGAGCCACAAGTGCAGAACAGGAGACCGGAGTATTCGGAGTCCGTAAGCCAAGCCAGGATCATATGCAGGAAGCAGACAAGGGGAAGTCAGGTGCAAGCCGGTAGTAAGAGCCAGGAGATCAACAGGAGCAGGTCAAGCAAGCCGGGCCGGTTCACAGGAGATCAGATAGCAGAAATCACGGACACAGGTATACAGGAGAAGCTGACGATAATCCAACAATGCAGCACTGTCAGAAGAGTGTTTAAATTGGCAAGGCGCCTGTGTCACGTCATACGTGTGCCATTGCGCATGTGCGTTTGTACGACTGCGACATTGTTACGTCATGCATTCGTATAAAGTATTATCGCGCACGCGCGTTCGCTGGAACGCAACGCCATTCGTTCGTTTTAGAAAGCACATTGCGTCTCCGTGTGCGCTGATGAGCGTTAACATGGCCATACCTTGCGAAATTGCACATAGGGATGCGCCTATTTCCCTGACAATAAAGGTCAAGGACCAGTACTGGGTGGCAACGTACTTAGACCCCCGGTACAAACACAAAATGGTGGAAATGTTACCATCATCACAGAGGGCTGTCAGAATGGAGCACTTACAGGCCTTGCTTTGAGAAATGCAGAGGAGGGTTTCCCATTCCCAGAGAAGGAGTTGTGGGTACCAATCCAACAGCGCCTGCAAGAAGAGGGCGGTTTGAAGATGTGTTGGTGACTTCTGATATGAGGTCATTCTTTCAGCCAACCCATCGACAGGTGTCATCCGGATCCAGCATCAGGGAACGCCTAGACCGTCAGGTGTCTGACTACATCGGGTTAACGGTCGATGTGGACGCTCTGAGAAGTGATGAATCCCTGGACTACTGGGTGGGCAGGCTTGATCTCTGGTCAGAGCTTGCCCAATAAGCAATTGAACTGTTGGCTTGCCCCTTGTCCAGTGTCCTGTCCGAAAGGACGTTCAGCGCAGCAGGGGGGATCGTGACCGATATGCGCACTCTCCTAGCTCACGACAGTGTTGACTACCTCACATTTATAAAAATGAATGAGGCATGGATCTTGGAGGAATTCAACACATGTGACCAGTAGACCATGTATATGCATAACTCTATAAACGATTTATTTCATCAAGCACACAGACCTTTTTTCTACCTTTGGCTCACTTCCTTGTACAAAAAAAAGCACACCGTACTATATGCCTGTACCCACCTGTTTGAAGAGGTTGAGCGGTGTCATATTTTTGGGACCCGCAGCGAGTTGCTGGTGTCAGTGCTCTCTATCTCGGTGCTGGTGTGGTGTCAGTGCTCTCTATCATGGTGCTGGTGTCAATGCTCTCTATCACGGTGCTGGTGTCAGTGCTCTCTCTCTATCTCAGTGCTGGCATCAGTGCTCTCTCTCTATATCGGTGCTGGTGTGGTGTCACTGCTCTTTATCTCGGTGCTGATGTGGTCTCAGTGCTCTCTATCACGGTGCTGGTGTCAGTGTTATCTCTCTATCTCAGTGCTGGTGATGTGTCAGTGCTCTCTATCTCTGTGCTGGTGTGGTCTCAGTGCTCTCTATCACAATGCTGGTGTCAGTGCTCTCTATCACGGTGCTGGCGTGGTCTCAGTGCTCTCTATCATGATGCTGGTGTCAGCGATCTCTATCACGGTGCTGGTGTGCTCACAGTGCTCTCTATTATAGTGCTGGTTTCAGTGCTCTCTCTCTATCTCTGTGCTGGTGTCAGTGCTCTCTCTCTATCTCTGTGCTGGTGTGGTGTCAGTACTCTCTATCTCGGTGCCGGTGTGGTGTCAGTGCTCTCTATTATGGTGCTGGTGTCAGTGCTCTCTCACTATCACGGTGCTGGTGTCAGTGCTCTCTATCACGGTACTGGTGTCAGTGCTCTCTATCACGGTTCTGGTGTCAGTGCTCTCTATCTCGGTGCTGGTGTCAGTTCTCTCTATCATGGTGCTGGTGTGGTCTCAGTGCTCTCTATCATGGTGCTGGTCTCAGTGCTCTCTCTCTATCTCTGTGCTGGTGTGGTGTCAGTGCTCTCTATCTCGGTGCTGGTGTCAGTGCTCTCTCTCTATCTCTGTGCTGGTGTGGTGTCAGTGCTCTCTATCTCTCTATCTCTGTGCTGGTGTGGTGTCAGTGCTCTCTATCTCGGTGCTGGTGTCAGTGCTCTCTATCACGGTTCTGGTGTCAGTGCTCTATATCTCGGTGCTGGTGTCAGTGCTCTCTCTCTATCTCAGTGCTGGTGTGGTGTCAGTGCTCTCTATCTCGGTGCTGGTGTGGTCTCAGTGCTCTCTATCACGGTGCTGTTGTCAGTGCTCTCTATCTTGGTGCTGGTGTCAGTGCTCTCTATCTCGGTGCTGGTGTCAGTGCTCTCTATCACGGTGCTGGTGTGGTCTCAGTGCTCTCTATCTCGGTGCTGGTGTCAGTGCTCTCTATCACTGTGCTGGTGTGGTCTCAGTGCTCTCTATCACGGGAGGGGCAGAGGGAGGGGCTCAAGCACAGGTTGGCACACTGGGACACTGGCACAGGACTGTGCTGCCCTGACTGTGGCACTGATCATCTCCTGCATCCCCTTCATAGCCTGCCCTGACCTTGCCTCTCCTCCATGGCCTTCATGCGCTCCTGAATTGTCAAAATTTCACAGATAAAAAAAGAATGTTTGTCGTTGTCGATCCCAGATTCACTTCATAATTTTGTTATGTCAGTGTCCATGTTGTGGGATTTTGTGTGCACAGCTAGTAAGTATTTTGTGGCTGAAAATATGACCTGGAGGTTTTTAAGGTTCGCCTGCCATTAAAGTCAATGGGATCCGCCGCAAACTTTGCGGTTCGCAAACTTTTGGCCACGTTCGCGGTTTACGTTTGCGGAACATCCCGTCGGAAGTTCGTCCATCACTAATCCTGTGATGTTGGGACTGTATACTCTGTCCTATGATGCTGAGATATATAATTTGTCCTGTGATGCTGGGACTGTCTACTAGGGATGAGCCGAACACCCCCCGGTTCAGTTTGCACCAGAAATTTCGAACGGACCGCAAATTCGTGCAAATTTTAGAACCCCATTGAAGTCTATGGGACTCGAACGTTTAAAATAAAAAGTGCTAATTGTAATTGCTAATATGCAAGATACTGTCCTAAAAAGGGTTTGGGAACCTGGCTCCTGCCCCAGGGGACATGGGTTAATGCCTAAAATGTTTTTAAAAGTGGCTGTTTTTTCGGGAGCACTGATTTTAATGATGATTAAAGTGAAAAAAAGTGAAATATTCCTTTAAATATCATGCCTAGGGGGTCTCTATAGTATGCCTGTGAAGTGCCATGTGTTTCCCGTGTTTAGAACAGTCCCTGCACAAAATTACATTTAATGGAAAAAAAAGTCATTTAAAACTGCTTGCAGTTTTAATGTAATATCTGGTTCTCGCAAAACATGGATGAAAATCATTGAGAAAAATGGCATGGGTAGCCCCCCCTGCCCATTACCACCCTCTTTGGGTCTTGTATGGATATTAAGGGGAACCCCGTACTCATATTAAAAAAAGGAAAGACGTGGGGCACCCAGGCCCTATATACTCAGAACAGCAGTATACAGGCGGTGCAAACAAGACAGGGACTGTGTAGGTTTGTTGTGTTAAGTAGAATCTGTTTGTAATTTTGAACTGGTACATTTTTAAAGTGTAGCTTCAGTCAAAAAATAAATTTTTAAGCTTTTTGGAAAACATAGGGAAGGGTTATCACTCCTGCATAATTTTTTTTTGGCTGCCCGTCTTTTTTCATCTCATTTCCTGTTGTCTCCTTCCGTTTGCAAGTAGGAGACGTTTGTAAGATGGATGTTTGAAAGTAGGCGCCTGCCCTATATGCTCTGCAGAAATGGCGGAACAAGGTGTTGGTGTTGCCACAACATTGTAAGCCCTCAAAGTGACTCTTGGTGGGTGCTGGAGCAACCTGCTGTGAACGATTATATCAAGAATTGTAATTACATGCCATTGTTGAACAGTGGTAGGAAAAATTGGGCCTTTGGTGGTTGTGGTGGTGGTGCTGGTGCCACAACACTATAAGTCCTCACAGTTACTCTTGGTGGGCACAGGAATGGGCCCTGCTATGAAATATTATATAAAAAATTGTAATTACATGCCCCTGTTAAACAGGGGCTGAAAAATTGGGCTGGTGGCACTGGTGCTGGTGCCACGACATGGCAATCTCTCTCATATACTCTAGTTGTAGTGCAGGAATGAGCCCTGCTGCAAAGCATTGCATCAAAATTGTAATTACATGCCCCTGTTAAACAGGGACTGAAAAATTGGGCCTTAGGCACTAGTGCTGGTGCCACGACACTGCAACCTCTCCCATATACTCTAGTTGTAGTGCAGGAATGAGCCCTGCTGCAAAGCATTGCATCAAACATTGTAATTAAACACCCCTGTTAAACAGGGGCTGAAAAATTGGGCTGGTGGCACTGGTGCTGGTGCCACGACACTTCAACCTCTCCCATATACTCTAGTTGTAGTGCAGGAATGAGCCCTGCTACAAAGCATTGCATCAAAAATTGTAATTAAACGCCCCTGTTAAACAGGGGCTGAAAAATTGGGTCTTAGGCACTGGTGCTGGTGCCACGACACTCTAACCTCTCCCATATACTCTAGTTGTAGTGCAGGAATGAGCCCTGATGCAAAGCATTGCATCAAAAATTGTAATTACACGCCCCTGTTAAACAGGGGCAGAAAAATTGGGCTGGTGGCATCACCCAGAACCAAATAATGTTCTTCCAAGATATCAGCAGAGGAGGAAGAGGATAGACAGTCAACATAACAGGACAGTCACTCAGCATCAGCATAGGCAGTCTTGAAGGGATGTGATATTTCAAAAAAAATTATTCGGTTACATCAGCTTCAGGTGCTTGGTAGCTGTGGGTGATCCATGACTGATTCATCTTTATGAAGGTCAGTCGATCAACCGAGTCGATGGACAGGCGCACCCTGTGATCGGTAACAAAGCCACCAGCAGCACTGAAGGTGCGTTCCGAAAGAACGTTGGATGCAGGACAGGCCAGTAGCTCAATTGCATACTGTGCAAGCTCTGGCCATTGATCCATCCTTAAGACCCAGTAAGCCAGAGGATTTTCGGTGGGAAAGGTGTCCAAGCCTGACCTTGCCCCTAGGTATTCCTGCACCATGTAAATCAGACGCTGGTGATGGTTGCTGGCACCGATCATACCTTGGGGCTGCGGACTAAAAAATTGTCTGAACGCATTGGTCAGACGGCCACCTTCTCCACCGCTTCTTCTGACCGATGCCTCAGCAACACATTGTCCAGGACCAGGAGTTTGTAACCTCCCAGTCTCTGGGAACGCGTTGCACAGACATTTCTGCAAGACCTCCCGGAGATGTCTCATCCTCTGCTCCCTCTGCGATGGCAAGATAAGCTCTACAACCTTACCCTTGTACCGTGGATCAAGGAGAGTGGCGAGCCAGTAATGGTCCCTCGCCTTGATCCGAAGAATACGAGGATCCTTCCGCAGGCTTTGCAGGATCAAGGAGGCCATGCAGCGTAGGTTAGCTGAGGCATTCGGTCCGGAGTCCTCTGGGTCTCTAAGGACAACATGATCCGCAGCTACCTCCTCCCAGCCACGTACAAGTCCACGGGTTTCTTGGGACTATAAATCATCCCTACAAGACTACTGCTGCTGAGTGCCAGCCTCCACCTGCATGCTGACACAATCATCCTCCTCCTCCTCCTCGTCTTCCTGTGTGATGGGTGGGACAACAGGAACACTGTCTGGATAAAGGGGGCCTTGAGAGGCAAGGAAGTCCTCCTCTTCCTGCCTCTGTTCTGCCTCAAGTGCTCTGTCCATTTTTCCACGCAGCGTATGCTCCAAGAGGTGGACAAGAGGAACAGTGTCACTGATGCATGCACTGTCACTGCTCACCATCCTTGTGGCCTCCTCAAAAGGTGACAGGACAGTGCATGCATCTCTGATCATGCCCCACTGGCATGGTGAGAAAAAAACGGAGCTCCCCTGACCCTGTCCTGGTGCCGTAGTCACACTGGTACTCATTGATGGCCCTCTGCTGCGTGTGCACCCGCTGCAGCATGTCCAACGTTGAGTTCCACCTGGTGCACATGTCACATATAAGGCGGTTCTTGGGCAGGTTCAACTCCTTTTGGAGCTCAGCCAGCCGAGCACAAGCAATAAATGATCGGCGGAAATGCACACAGACTTTCCTGGCCTGCTTCAGGACATCCTGTAAGCCCAGGTACCTGCCCAAGAACCGCTGCACCACCAGGTTAAGGACGTAAGCCACACAGGGCACATGGGTCAGTTGTCCCTGTCGGAGGGCAGAGAGGAGGTTGGTGCCATTGTCGCAAACCACCAATCCTGGCTTAAGCTGGCGTGGCGTCAACCACCTCTCGGCCTGCCCCTGCAGAGCTGACAAAACATCCGCCCCAGTGTGGCTCCTATCCCCCAAATAAACCAGCGCAAGCACGGCATGGCATTGTTTTGCCTGCATACTTGCGTAGCCCCTTGAACGCCTACGGAGCACTGCTGGTTCCGAGGACAGAGCACTGGAAGAGGCCATGGAGGAAGAAGAAGAGGAGGGGGTGGAGGAAAGAGGTGTGTCACAACCAGTAGCAGCATTTTGGAGGCGTGGTGGTGGAACAACCTCCAACACTACTGCACCTTGTCCTGCATCCTTCCCAGCTGCCAGAAGAGTGACCCAATGGGCCGTGAAAGACAGGTAACGTCCCTGTCCATGCCTGCTGGACCATGAGTCAGCAGTAATATGCACCTTACCACTGACCGCCCTGTCCAGCGAGGCAAGGACATTGCCTTCCACATGCCGGTAGAGAGCCGGAATCGCCTTCCGTGAGAAAAAAATTTAGTTTGGGGACCTGCCACTGAGGAATCGCACATTGCACAAACTCACGGAAGGGGGCCAAGTCTACCAACTGAAAAGGTAGCAGTTGAAGTGCTAACAATTTAGCCAAGCTAGCATTCAACCGCTGGAAATGTGGATGGCTGGGAGTGAACTTCTTTCTATGGTCCAGCAGCTGGGTCAGGGACATTTGCCTGCTACAATTGGACGAGGCTGTACTGCTAGTAGAGTACCCGCAAGCACTTGGCTGTGACACACCGAATTCTACACCTTCATTCCTCTCAGCGCAGGTTTCAGAGAGGACTGAAGGTCTAGTGGGGTTGGAGATCCCAGCTGATGAGGAGCAAGGAGAGGTCCGCTTTGTTCTTTGGTGTGGGTCTTTGAGGTACGCTTGCCAACGAGCTGCATGGCAGGTCAACATATGTCTGGTCAAGCATGTGGTGCCCAAGCGGCTGATGTTTTGGCCACGCGAGATACGCTTGAGACATATGTTGCAAATAGCAGCGGTACGATCTGACGCACTCGTCCCAAAAAAGGCCCACACCAAAGAACTTTTAGAATAACGTGCAGAGGCAGCGCCCTGCACAGGCGGAGCTCTGCGGTGTGATTCAGTGTGCTGCTCCTAAGCTGGCCCCCGGAGGGCAACCTGCCTCATTGGAGATGTGCCTCCTCCTCTCTCTTACCAGGCACCCACGTGGAGTTAGTGCCCTCATCATCCCCTACCTCTTCATCGCTGGAGTAAACCTGGCAGAATGCTGCAGCTTATGGCACATGACTGCTAGATTGCTGTCTTTCTTGAGCATCCCCTCTCTCTTTGCTCATGCTACTGCCTTCCTCTAGCTGAGTATCATCATCAGAGCCTAAAAAACACTTGGGTAGTGTATATTGTGCTGGAGGCACATAACACCCACTAACTCCTGCAGATGCCTTTATTATAGAACATCAGGAATTTAAAGGGTAGATATCCGTGTATGCTGTGCTGGAGGCACACAACACCAACTAACTCCTGCAGATGGCAGATGGCTCAATTAGAGAAGAGCAAAATAGGTGGATAAAGGTGTGTACTGCACTCAGGGCACACAGACAACATCCAGAAACTCCTGCAGATGGCTGATAGCTCAATTACAGAAGAGCAATATAGCTATATAGGTGGATAATGGTGTATACTGCACTCAGGGCACACAGACAACACCCAGAAACTCCTGCAGATGGCTGATAGCTCAATTACAGAAGAGCAATAAAGCAAAATAGGTAGATACAGGTGTATACTGCGCTGTAGGTACACAGAGAACACCCACTAACTCCTGCAGGTGCCAGAACACTACACAAGGCCACCGCGCTGGCGGCCTTATATAGTGTGGGGCATGTACTACACAGCCTGAGCTATGATTGGCCACAGGCATGGCTCTCCTCGCTGCCGGCTCTGTGATTGGCCAAGCATGCTGGGTCACAGTGCATGCTTGGCCAATCATGAGCCAGCAATGCACTGCGATGGCGCAGTGCATTGTGGGCTGTGAGCGCCACACGAATTTGCCGTGAACGGCCCACAGAGTTCTGGCTTCGCCGAACGGGCGAACAGCTGGTGTTCGAGTCGAACATGCGTTTGACTCAAACACCAAGCTCATCCCTACTGTCTGCTCTGTCCTGTGATCTGAGCTGTATACTCCTGACACTATGGGTGGAAGCAAGTGGAATACAGGGGACGGAGTGGGCGGATTCTATAAGGGGTGTTGTTTATGAGAAGTGGGAGGGGTTAAAAACGATGAACGGGGTCTGGCGCCCCATCCAAAAACTTCACCAGCTGCCACTGTTTTGATTGGTGAATTCTAAAATGATTATTAATTAGTTAAAGTTGATGAGAGTACGTTCTCAGTAATTTCACATTTTAAGTGAAAGGTTGACTTCATTTTAACCACTTTCTGACCGCCGCACACACATATACATTGGCAGAATGGCACAGGCAGGCAAATGGGCATACCTGTATTAGGGTTGCCACCTTTTCTTCAAGCCAAACCCGAACACTTTTGCGGCACAGGTCAATATTTTTTTTCTTTTTTCAGTAAACACTATAGGATTATAAAAGGCTTGGGATATATTTGGGTACCCCAAGGAGAGTAGAAATGTAGCGCACAGAGCACACCAGTGGGTGCGGCCAAATTGCTCTTGATGACATCATCAACCCACTCTTCAGTGATGCCGAACCTGACCTCAAACAGCTGCCCACAGCGGCAACAGATTTGTGTATGACTATCTGGGTTACTTGGGGAGCCATAGCCTGGTCTGAATAATGTGTCCGGGTTTCAGATGGACTGAAACCCAGACAGATGATTCAAAACCCGAACTGTCTGGGTGAATCCTGGACAGGTGGCAACCCTAACCTGTATGTCCATTTGAATTTGCAGCAGGAGTGTGCACCCACCTCATGTCGCGGGAGCGTACCCGTGGGTCCTGCACACTCGATGTTAGCCGGTGGCCCGCGATTGTGGTGAGGAGAGGCAGAACGGGAAGATGCCTATGTAAACAAGGCATTTCCCTGCTCTGCCTAGCAACATGACAGGGATCTACTGCTCCCTGTCATCGGGAACAGTGATCTTTGTCATGTTGCAGTGAGCCCATCCCCCCCCCCCCCCCCCCCACTGTTAGCCCTTGTACACACGATCGGAGATTCCGTCGGAATGTGTCCGATCGGAGCATTTTGTCGGATATTCCGACTGTGTGTGGTCTGCATCGGACTGTTTCCGTCGGAATATCGGTCGGACAAAATTTTCCAACTTGCCGGAAATATTTTCCGACAAACTGCTCTGATCGGACATACTCGGATCATGTGTAGCCTACTCCGACGGACAGGGTGCCACGCATGCTCACATTCAAATTCCGACACGGAAGCGCTCGTTCATTTAAAACTACTGCTCGTAAGCGATATAGCACATTCGTCACGCTGCAATGTTAAAAATTCTTTCATGAAGCGCATTCTCTTGTTCTTTACAATGCTGCAAGAAGGGACTTCTTTTGATGCTCATAGTCACACACACTTCTCCCGAACATATTTCCTGACTTTTTTTTTAACCATTTCGGCAATACAATTTTTGATTTCGGCACATCTACACAATTTTAGATTTTTTTTTGGATGCATTTTTTTTTTCCTAAACATCTCCTTTTTTGACAGTTTGCTAATTTCTCAATTTTTTGGGGTGTGTTTTGTGTGTAAACTTACCACAACAACATTATTGTATTTTTTATATTTTCTTTTTTAATCTACAGGAGGTTGTTTAGTGTTGGTGCCCCTTGTTATTCATGTCACTTTGCTTTTTTTTAAATGTACCTGCCTGCTCACAAATAAACTGGCCTTTTGGAAGTAAAACACATACGCAAGTATTTCTTCAAACAAAAAGTTTTGATTTTTATATACAGCTTACCTGTAAAATCCTTTTCCTCAGAGTACATCACGGGACACAGGAGCTTCATTACATAGTGGTTATATAGGCACCTCTGGTGATTGGACACTGGTTGATCCCAATTAAGGAGAATTCCTCCCCTATATAACCCCTCCCATATGGGAGGCACCTCAGTTTTGTAGCAAAGCAATAAGAAACCACGTAAAACCCAAGAGGGGCGGGAGCTCTGTGTCCCGTGATGTACTCTCAAGAAAAGGATTTTACAGGTAAGCTGTATATAAAAATCCAATTTTCTTGATCATACATCACGGGACACAGGAGCTCATTACATAGTGGGATGTCCCAAAGCAATGCTCAGATTGAGGGGAGGGAGACACAGATCATAATTATAGACCGCCAGGGACCGGAGGACCTAAACTGCAGCCTGCAGTACACTGCGCCCGAAGGCGATATCCTCTTGCCCTCTGACATCCACCTGATAGAATCTGGTGAATGTGTGGACTGATGACCAAGTTGAAGCCTTACAGATCTGAGCCAGGGAGGCCTGGTGATGCACTGCCCAAGAAGCACTAACAGCCCTAGTAGAGTGCTCTTTCACTTGAAAAGGAGGAATCTTCCCCTTTACACTATAGGCCTGAGAAATAACCTGTCTAATCCACCTTGAGAAAGTGGATTTTGACGCCGCCTGGCCCTTCCTAGTGCCTTCCGACAAAATAAATAAGCAATCAGTATTCCTTATCTGATTAGTTGCTTGAAGATATATATATATATATATATATATATATATATATATATATATATATTGCTCTAACCACATCAAAAGTGTGCAAAGACTCTTCTTCTGCGGACTGTGGGTCCGGAAAAAAAAGGATGGTAGAATTATGTCTTGATTGAAATGGAATCCTGAAACCACCTTAGGTAGAAAGGACCTGTTGGGCGCATGACCACTCGGTCCTTATGAATAATTAGATACGGCTCCTTGCTGGAGAGAGCTGCTAGTTCTGATACTCTTCTAGCCGTGGATATGGCTACCAAGAAGACCAATTTTTTAGTCAGGAGAACTAATGAAGCCAGATGCAAAGGTTCAAATGGTTGTTCCTGCAAAGCCGAGAGAACCAAATTCAGATCCCATGGGTATACTGGAGGTTTGACTGGCGGTCTTATTTGCATGGCCCCCTGGATGAAAGCCCGCACCAGGGAATGTGATGCAAGTGGCTTCTGAAAAAACATTGACAGGGCCGAAATCTGCACCTTGATAGTGCTTAAGGCCAAATTCATTTCTAGGCCTGACTGGAGAAAGGCCAAGATCCTGCTAATGACATACTTTCTAGGATGCCATTTCACACCAGGAAACATATGCCCTCCAGATTTTGTAATAGATAAGCCTGGAGGCCGGCTTTCTGGCATTGACCAGAGTAGAAAGGACTGGCCCCGAAAGGCCCCGGTCTCTCAGAATGTGGGTCTCAGCAGCCAAACCATCAAATTCAGACTGTGTAAAGCAGGATGGTAAATTGGACCCTTTGAGAGCAGATCTGGTCGGAGAGGGAGGATCCATGGCCTGCCTACTGCCAACTTCATGATCTCTGCGTACCACGATCGCCTGGGCCAAGCCAGGGCCACCAAAAGGACCGATTTTGTTTCCCTCTTGACTCTTCCCAGGAACCACGACAGAAGCGGGCTTGGGGGGAAGGCATAGATCAGATTGTACTGATCCCAGGGAACTGTCAGAGCATCTGACCCCTGAGCAAGTGTATCTCTTGTCCTTGACACAAAATTGTCCAGTTTCCTGTTGAACCTGGATGCAAACAGATCTATGTCTGGAGTGCCCCACCTGTGACATATGTTCCGAAACACGTCGGGGTGTAGAGCCCATTCTCCTGGGCACAACTGCTGGCGGCTCAGAAAATCCGCCTGCCAATTTTCCACTCCTGGAATTAAGACTGCAGAAAGACACGGAACATGCTTTTCTGCCCAGACAAGTATGCGATTCACCTCTTTTTGGGCCACCAGACTCCTGGTACCGCCCTGGTGATTGATATAAGCCACTGCTGTGGCATTGTCAGACTGAACCCGAACAAGGAGACCTCGTAGTCTGTAAGACCACTTTATGAGAGCCATATAAACTGCCCGGATCTCCAAGACATTTATGGGCAATAGCCTCTCGATCGCAGACCATTTCCCCTGCGAGCACGTCTCCTCTAACACTGCTCCCCAGCCTGTCAGGCTGGCATCTGTCGTGATAATCTTCCATGGAAGAGGAAGAAAAGTTTTGCCCTTCAGCAAATTCTTGGTCTGTAACCACCAGATGAGACTCCTGCATGTCCCTGGGGATAGACACATAGGAAGATCCAAGGATTGGGGCTTCCTGTTCCAAGCCGCAAGGATGCATCTTTGCATTTCGATACTGGTGGTGACAATTTGTCCAACTTCAGCAATCTCTCCTTCCTCCTCCTCCTCCTCTGCTTCTGGTGTTGGAATTTCTCCTTCTTTGGGAGGTGTGGGGTCCCTGGTGTCCTCAGACTTCCCGAGTCTTCTCTCCCCTATGAGAATGTAAAAAAGCAATACTTAGCACACAGAGGGCAGAAATAGGAATATGAAACATTGCTTGGAAGTGTCCTACAATTGTGTTTTTTGGCCGAGTTCAAAGGTGAGAACATTTATGACACTTTCTAAAGCTGGAATACTTACCTGCAGTGTGAAGAAATGTAGTGAAGTGTAATTTGGGAAAACAGCATTTTGGGAGTGGGCTAACGAACTATGTTTAGTATGAACGATTGAACCCATAACCATGAAAGTGGTCATTTTAAACTGTACAACATTAAATCAAAGCACATGGAGCAGTACGCAAGCAATAATAATAATATGAACACACGACAACTACTTACTTTTTTGAAGAACTCGCTTGATCCTTCTGTACTGATCGTGCTCCCTCAGTTTCAGATCTGACCAGCGTTTTCTCAGTTGATCCTTGGATCGTCGTACCCCAAAATTTTTCTGAAGACTCTTCACAACTTTAGTCATGATCTTGGTCTTTCTGATATTTGGGTTTGGGTAAGGTCCAGACTTCCCATCATAGTCGTTCCTCTTCAATATGTCCACCATTTCCAACATCTCTCCAAAAGACATATTTGAGGCCTTAAAGCTTCTCCTCCGGGATCGGGACGTTTCAGGCACCGGGCTTTCCTCGCCCTCCTCCTCGTTAGTGGAACTCTGATTGAGCACCTGCTGTGTCTCCACCATGTGCCCTCCCCACTGCGCCGAAAGAGAAGGGGCGGGGAATAGTCTAGAAAGAACGTCAGGGGCGGGCGGAGTTTCACGCATGCACACTGTATATAAAACGCAACACGCGTGTGTCCTACGTACAATCTGTGAACAGAGGGAGAAGCTGACGTGTTGATCGTGCAAACGAAGGTACAATTTTTAACTTGGTACATCACTAGCCTATACTGCTTCTATATAGGCCTATGTTGGGAGAAGAATAGGAGGGTTTAGCATGGTATTATTATTATTATTAGGGTTTGTCTTGTGTTGTGTCTTGCAGACAAGAGGAATCCCTTCAAGAACTCCAATTTTATGAGGCTATTCATTGATCTGCTCAGGGAGGTGCCCTGCCTGTGGCAGATGAACAACCCCTTTTATAATGACTGAAGAAAGAGGAAGGCAGCGCTGGAGAAACTTCTTGCTTTGGTGAAGATTATAGTCCACACGGCAGACATGACCTATGTGATGGCCAAAATTGGTGCCCTGAAGAGTACATATCTCAAGGAGTGAAAGAAGTACCAGAATTCCCTGAGATCAGGAGATCCAGATGCCATTTATGTCCCCAGGATGGTGTACTACGAGAGGCTGCATTTTCTGGTAGACCGGGGGGTACCCAGGCCACCACTCGACTGTCTTCCTGGCATAATAGGCATAATATAGACACCCCCAGGTACGAAATTTAAAGGAATATTTCACTTTTGTTTCACTTTAAGCATTCCAAAATCCCTGCTCCTGAAAAAAGTTAAGTTTTTAAAACTTTTTTTTTTTTTTTTGCATTGCTACATGTCTCCTGGGGCAGGACACTTTTTTTATGACAATAACTTGCATATTAACCTTTAAAATGAGAACTTTTTGATTTTTCATATTTGTGTCCCATAGACTTTAACGGTGTTCGCGTGCTCGAACACATTTTTTGCCTGTTCGCATGTTCTGGATGTGAACCAAACCGGGGGGGGGGGGGGGGTGTGTTTGGCTCATCCCTACTCCTCACTAAGTGACCACACTATTCTCTAATGATATAACGGCCGGTGGGAGGAACCACTACACTCCACAGGAGACAAGGATTCCAACAAACCGAACATGTCTGATTCCAGCAGTGTGCAGAACAAAAATGAAACCCACCATCCACCTAAGAGGTAAGTATGAAATGTTCAGATTTAATAATGTTCATTCTCAATACATTAACAAAATACTACAATTACCAATATTAGAGATAATGCTATAACTACTGGTAACCCAGCGTTGCTCCATACTTATTAGTGGATAAATGTTTTTGTATTCAGGTCAGGTCTGAACAGAATTATGTAACATTTTGGGAAAAATATACAACCAAGAAGTCCAAAACTTGAGGCCATTAGAGCAAAAACCTCCACAGCCACCATGTATTTCCCTCTGGTGCTCAGATAGGCCGGGATCATGGCAATCCAGACACTGCAGAACACCAGCATGCTGAAGGTGATGAACTTGGCCTCATTAAAACTGTCCGGTAATGTCCTGGCTAAAAAAGCGATAATGAAACTCACAGCTGCCAGAAGCCCCATATATCCCAGGACAGAGTAGAAGCCGATAACTGAACCCTCATTACACTGAATGATGACCTTCTCCTGATAAGAGTGAGTGTCCCGATCCTGGAAGGGAGGAGAAATAGACAACCAAGTGACACAGATTAAGACTTGAACCAGTGATAAGACACAAATGATAAAAGTCGGTAGTTTGGCTCCCATCCATTTCCTCCAGGGGCTCCCAGGTTTGGTGGCTTTAAAAGCAATACACACCATGGTACTCTTGGCAAGTAGAGAAGAGACGGCAACTGAGAAGATGACACCAAAAGAGGAGACACGGAGCATGCAGGTCACATCTACTGGATGGCCGAGGAACAAGAAGACACAGAGGAAGCTCAGCATGATGGAGACCAGGAGAAGATAGCTCAGGTTCCGGTTATTAGCTTTAACAATGGGGGTGTCCTGGTAATGTATAAATATCCCCAATATTATACCAGTCAGAAGACAACAGAGGATGGAGACAGCCGAAAATACTACAACAATGGTATCCGTGTAGGAAAGAAATTCCACCAGTTTTGGAACACACCGATCCTTCTTCTTATTTGGCCATTCTTCATCAGGACATTTCATGCAGTTATCACTGTCTGCAGGAAGAACAATACAAACATAATGAACATCGGGGTCAGAGCTTCAATCAGTGCATTTTAGGGCCTCAGGAAATGAGATCGGCCGTCACTACATCAGGATTTATCAGTTTTCACATATACCTGTATACACTATATTACCAAAAGTATTGGAACACCTGCCTTTAAACACACATGAACTTTAATAGCATCCCAGTCTTAGTCCGTAGAGTTCAATATTGAATTGGCCCACCCTTTGCAGGTAGAACAGCTTCCGCTCTTCTGGGAAGGCTGTCCTCAAGGATTAGGAGTGTGTCTATGGGAATCTTTGACCATTCTTCCAGAAGAGCATTTGTGAGGTCAGGCACTAATGTTGGACAAGAAGGCCTGGCTCGCAGTCTCCACTCTAATTCATCCCAAAGGTGTTCTATCCGGTTGAGGTCTGTGCATGCCAGTCAAGTTCCTCCACCCCAAACTCGCTCATCCATGTCTTTATGGTGCACTGCTTTGTGCACTGGTGTGCAGTCATATTGGAACAGGAAGGGGCCGTCCCCAAAATGTTCCCACAAAGTTGGGAGCATGAAATTGCCCAAAATGTCTTGGTATGCTGACACCTTAAGCATTCCCTTCACTGGAACCAAGGGGCCAAGTCCAACCCCTGAAAAACAACCCCTCACCATAATACCCCTCCACCAAATGATTTGGACCAGAGCACAAAGCAAGGTCCATATAGACATGGATGAGTGAGTTTGGGGTTGGGGGGCAGCAGATGGACCGGACCATGGACCCCACCCCCCATCGCTTCAGCCCGCCACCATGCACCATACCCCCCTCCAGTTGCCTGCTCGCTTATCCTGTGAAGGTCAGGCTCTCCACCAATTTTTAATCCATCGGCGGTGGCTTCCCGCTTCCATTTCTTTCGTGTCCTGGCCTCCGTGTCCCCTCTCCGATCTTCTCCTCCTGGCCAATGGGGTCTTTGGAATATTAATTTGCTAATGTCTCACAACTGGGTGGGCTCAGGGTGCAGTGCACCCTTTTTTGCAGCCAATTAGAGCCTCAGGCTATAATCACCTGCTTCTAGAAAAAAAAAGAAAAACATTGAAATGAATGCGAACAAGAGCCCTGCATGTAGATTAGGGGGCACACGCAAGGATAGGGGGCAGCGACGCCTGTGTGCCCCCTATGGATGGGCTGCCGGTGTTACAATCTGTGTATTGGAAAATCAAAAGAAAGTGAAATCAGTGACAGTTTAAAGTTATTTATATGTGAAATAATAGCTTTTGATGCTGTCAGAAAATAACGAGGAGAGGTTGAGGTGTTATGGATTGTTTAATACTTTGATTAAATTACTATTTCTATTATGTACACATATACATGCTAATCTGCTTACTCAATATGGTCACTAGAGCACCCCCTCCCATCGAGTGAAACAGGAATACTCAAGCCTGACATCAGCAGAAACCCGGATGAATCTGGTCATAAGAACCTTAGATAAGGATCACCCAATCCATAGTTGATAGCACGAACTATGACTGTGATGCTGCTTATGCAAACAATGACTCATGTTCTACTATAAAGGAAGCCATACACCCAAGCAATAAAAGGAAGTTTTCACTTAGCTGAACAGCTTGTGTCAGTGTGTTTCTTCTAACTCGCACATATTTACATTTGAAATTAGGCCAAGTGCAGATACTCGTTCAGACACTTGTCTGGATTCAAAACAATCTGGCAGCCCAACATGGGGCCCCAGGTTGTGAACCGGGGGAGTGCCGACCAAGAGGCCACTGAGATGAACCAACACGGGAGGGACAGAGACTGATCACCTCTGAAAATACGGTAGGATATCACTTTCATATCTTGCTTAGTATCTCCCGTCATCCATGTGGGTCCATCTTTGTGTCTCTGTCAGCTGCTGAAGGTCACCAAAGACAGGTGATACTTGCCCTGGGTCCATTACATGAACCTGTATTCTGATTATCTGCAGCCTGTAAGAACATTGTGTTGTATGGGTCTGTGATACATGAAGTAATGATGTTGAAAGAGATTGACACACACGGACCCAGCTGATGTGGACAAACTCCTTTGGAAAGGTGATAGTACGGTGTAGCACGTCACCCAGAAATTTTGAAAGAAGGTAGAACATTTAACGACACTGACTATGAATCAGGCCTAGAATTCTGCGACCAATTACAAAATTGGGCTATGGACAAGTTGGCGGACCAGGCCACAACTTTACAAGACATAAAACAGGACAAGACAGAAACTGTTGAGAAATACCATGCCAGGTTAATGCAGACATTCACTGACCTAGGCTTTAATGTGCACATGAAGGCACATGCACAAATGCTCTCAGCAGCGTTTATCACAGGCCTAAAAGACTAAAAAAGGGGTTGATGGTATCTTGACCCAAATATCGTATGATTGTCCTAGACTCACTTTTATTGGTGGCAAAGGAGCTAGAATCCAGTCAGAATAGCAAGAAAATAACTTATCTCATGATGACCTCTGACACTCAAGCAGAGACCCCCGCACCTCTGCTTTAACTTTGGACACCAGGGACACGTTAAGAAAGAATGCAGAGCACCCAGATGGCAAAGGCCCCAATGGGGTCCAGAAGGTGATCAGTCTACCCTGATCCCAAGGAAACTTGCCCCTACAGAAGACCATCTGGACCTCCTCCACTAGGATATGAGCAAACCTGTGTCATCCCACCTAATGACAGTGTCCTTAAACACAAACAGTCCATTGGCAAAAGTGACCATCCCGATTGAAGGTCAATTTAAGGTCACCCCACCACCTTCCTAATTGACATAGGCACAGCCAGAAGCATGATATGGGCTCAAGATCTACCGGACACTTCCTACTTATCAGACATAGACATTTCATGCGTGTGTGTGGACGGCTCACCTAAATCCCACCCATTAACCAAACCCCTACAAGTCGGCACTTACAAGGACCTACTTGCCAGGTCGTGGTCTCCCCATCTGCCTCCTGAATCTTTTAGGAGTAAATGTCCTATCCTGCTTGCAAGCCTCCATCACCTTCACACCAGAAGGTACGATCAGCATCTCTACCCCCCTTACTACTGAGGCTCAACCCTGATGACCCTACAGATTATCCCCATAGCCACCAGGCAAATCCCCCTAGAAGTCCTAAGAAGAATCCCAGACGAACTTTGGTCAAAAGGGACGAAAGACATCAGACATCTAAATGTCCTGCAAGTGTACATCAAGCTGAAACCAGGAAAACCCCTGCCCAGGAAACCCCAATACCCACTAAAGCCCTCACAAACCGAGGCTATTTCCTCTCAAATAGAAGTCTTGGTCAAGAACACAGCCCTAATCCCTTATACTAGCTTGTGCTATACCCCTATTCCCGGTCAAAAAGAAAAGTCAAAAAGGGGAATCAATCAAGTACAGGATGGTCCAGGACCTGAGGGCTGTAAACGAGGCAACTATTTTAAAAACACCCATTGTCCCCAATCCACACACACTGCTTGCTGGTGTGCCACCATCAGCAAAATTCTTCACGGTGGTAGACCTTGCAAATGCATTATTTTGCCAATTTGCCAAAGCGATGACTACAATCCTGAGTGCATGGCAAGAAGAGAACGCAGACATAACACTTCTGCAATATGTGGATGACCTACTCCTGTGTGCAGATGACCTCCCCATCACAGAGGGCAAGCCAGATAGCCTACTCATGTTTCTGGCCAGTCAGGGATGCAAGCCGTCGTGAAGTTGCAGTGGTGCTCCACAAAGCTAGTATTCTTGGGACATTGTCTCTCTCTCAGGGCTCCCGACACCTGACCAGTGACAAAGCACAAGCTTTGAAAAACATACCCTTACCCCAAAGTTCCAAATTCCTACATGCATTTCTGGGCCTAATATCCTACTGTAGAGCATGGATCCCAGCTGCGTCTCTGTTGATGCAACCTCTCTACGATGCATTGAAAACTGAACCTTTTGAGATGACTTCACTGGCAAACGAGAACTTTAATAAACTGAAGAATGTGTGATATCCAGTGCCCTGGCCCTTAGGTTACCTGACTATGAGCAACCATTCAAATTGTTCATATATGCAAGACAAAGGCCATGCAACCGGAGTGCTAACACAATCACATGGCTTGCGCCTCTACCCCATCACCTACTACTCTTTCCAACTGGACCCAGTGGCAAAAGGAGGACCCTCCTGTCTGTGCGCGGTATTCACAGCTCAAACACTTCTGGACAAAACTGCAGACATTATCCTGGGTCACCACCTGATTCTACTCAACCCCCATGACATAGCTGCTATACTGAACCAAGTACAACCCAAACGCCTGTCGTCTGCAAGACACCTTCGCTTACAGTGCTCCCTCCTCTTGCCATATAACATCACCCTGATGCGCTGTGCTCAATCTCTCCACACTTCTCCCACTTCCAGAGGGGATAAGAGTGGACCCCAACCTTAATGACAAAGACCATAACTGTTTTGAAGTCATAAAAGTGGAAACTTCTCACTTCCCCACGGTCTCCAAGACACCATTGCCCAGTCCGGATATGATCATCTTCGTGGATGGCTCATGGTATGCTGATGATGGCGGAAGATACCACACCGTGTATGCAGTAGCGACAACAGACACGGTTTTGCAATCTGAAGCACTACCTTCCTCTATGTCGGCCCAAGAAGCAGAACTTCAAGCCCTCACCACAGCATGTAAGCTAGCCAAAGGAAAGACAGACAACATCCCACACAGATTCAAGGTATGCATTCGGGGTGGCCCATGACTTTGGAGTTATCTGGAAGGCTAGAGGCTTCCTCACTGCAGCTGGCACACCGGTAAAACACAGCACTGCAATCAAAGATCTCATGGATGCCCTCCTCCTACCCACCCAAGTGGCCATTCTAAAGGTTAAGGCACATGGTAAACTGACAACCGATGAGACTAAAGGGAATGACCTGGCAGACTTGGCAACCAAACAAGCAGCCAGCAGAAAACAACAGGAAGTGGTAGAAGTAGTGGAGAATCCCATACTCACAATGCAAACTAGAAGTCAAAGCCTCCCCATCGATAAAACCCACATGAAGGAGCAGCAAGACGCTGCCAGTCAAGAAGAACGGGAAACCTGGATAAAGAAAGGAGCAGCACAGAAAGGTGGACTGTTTGAAATTAATAAAAAACGTCTCTCCCCGGGAATCTATATCCAGCAGTAGTCCAGTGGGCCCATGGAGCAGCACATCCATCTAAAAATCTCATGAACTCACTTATCAGTAAATATTACATGGCACCGGGCATAGCCGCCCTCACCAATAATTATTGCAAGTCTTATACCATCTGCATGAAATGCAACCCCAGACGGATGGAGAAGGTCCTGTGGAAAAATCTCATGAAACCTTTGTATCCATTCCAGAGGTCCAGATTGACCACATCCAGTTCCAAAGAGTGGAAGATTTGAATATGCTTTGGTGATCGTAGACATGTTCTCGGAGTGGCCAGAAGCATACCCGGTCACCAACATGACAGCCAAGACAACAGCCAAGAAATTGCTGACCAAAATAGTATGCAGGTATGGGGTCCCAGAGGTCATAGAGAGAGACCAAGGTCCAGCTTTCACGGCCTCAGTCACGAAAGATATCTGGTGTCTGCCCTAGGAGTCACTTTAGCATTCTACACGCCCTATCACCCCCAGAAAAGCAGTAAGGAAGAAAGAATAAATGGTACCATTAAATATAGAATGCTAAAAATGTCCAAGGAAACAGACATGAGCTGGCCAGAGAGTTTACCTATTGCCCTGTTCAGTGTCAGATACACCCTAAGGGGGAACGCGCTCTATCTCCATAGGAGATCTTGTCCGGGTCAGCCCCCAGGCTTGGGCGTTTTTTCCCACAACAGTTACAACTACAATCTGATGTATTGACTAATTAAGCGACCGCATTGTCTCGTGAATTAACCCATATCCATGCACAAGTGTTTTCTTCCCTTCCAGATCAAGACTCCGACACAGGAACCCACAAGCTGCTCCCCGGAGACTGGGTACTAATAAAAAAGTTTATAAGAAAGCACTCACTGGAACCAAGATTTGACGGACCATTCTAGGTCCTGATAACTACTGCCACCTCCGTTAAGGTCGCAGGAAAGAACTCCTGAATCCACGCTTCTCACTGCAAGAAGGTTCCAACCCCTGAAGACAAGTCCCAGCCTACACCATGATGACAGTGCTACATATCCTTTTTCTGGTGGAGTTGGTGGGAGCTCAAAAAATGGCCATCATAAAAAAGAGGGCATCACACAATTTTGGTACAAGTTATCCAACACACATGTGGCCATTTTCGCCTTTGATTACTGCAATTTAGCCTCTTGTCCCTTAGATGTTTCTTGGCAATGTAACTGGTATAACACCCGTGGATGCAGATCTCTGTATGCATCCACCTATATATGTGTCACAGATAGTTACTGGGGACAGAATTGTGACTATTGGGGGTAAGTGTGGTGGAATACAGGAGCAGACTGGGGGTACAAACCACAGAATGCACTGAATAGAACAGATAAGAATGGGAAATCCTTGTTAAGAAGGATGACTCTGTTAAAACCAGATACATGCATATCCACTGGGAGAACAGGCTACAACATACCCCTTACCCTAACTATAGAGAACCCTAGCCCCAGTGACATCGGTATATATGTGTTAGGAACATGGATGTTAGGGGGTATAGGAGGGCTGCTGGGAGAGTTCCAACTAAAGGATATGTATAATTCAACAGACAGGCAATTGACCCAGCCAATCGCTAACCCTCTCAGACCTTCCATCCTCACCCTAGGTGATATGGTAGTGGTGGCAAATGCCACCTTTGAGGACACCATAGCTGCAGAGGCTGGCTTTTCTGACACCAATCTGTGGCTAGAATGGATGAAGTACATCACAAACAGACATAATAAGACCAACTGCTATGTTTTTGGTAGTGCTGCTAGTCCACACCAGGGTACTGTTCCATTGTCGATATCCAAAGAAAGCGAGGAGTGCCTCCTTAGCCCTCCTCCTTTCTGTTCACCAATGCAACAACAAACCACCCATCCTGTGAAGAGTGGAAAAAGAAGTACCCCATAGTTACCAAAACCCCAAGGCCAAAACCCCAAAACCCCAAGGCCAAGCAAAGGCATTACCATTTACCCAACTATACCTGTCACTCAAATTATCAAGGAAAGGGGAGGTTCCTGGGTAATTTCACAGAAGGTTAATGCTCTACCTACAGTAATGTTTCGGGAAGTCAGGTACAAAACCAGTTCCAGTCCCTTGGTGAAGTGTATTGGATCTGTGGGGATCTTAAAGTTAGGACAAGGCTAGGAGGGATCTGGAATGGAGTGCCCTGGCAAAGGTCATTATGCCCCTCCGCATCCTCCCATATGAACCGACACCCAACCGTAGGAAAAAGAGCAGTGCTCCTGAGGGAAGTTTTAACCCACATGTATATATAGATGCCATAGGGGTCCCAAGGGGGGTCCCGGTTGAGTTTAAAGCCTTAGACCAAGTTAAGGCAGGTTTTGAGTCTCTGATTCCCATAATCACTGTCAACAAAAATGTAGACTGGATAAATTACCTAATTACCTAATTTTACAGTTTTTTTTTTTTTTTTTAATTCATGAGACTTAAAAAAACGCGTTTGAAAAATTGCTGCACAAATACCGTGTGACATAAAAAGTTGTAATGACTGCCATTTTATTCCCTAAGGTCTCTGCTAAAAAAAAAACCAAACATATAAAATGTTTGGGAGTTTTGAGTAATTTTCTAGCAAAAAAATGCAGATTTTTCCATGTAGGAGAGGAGTGCCGGAATGGGTCTATAAAAGGATAAAACAGGGGGATGACAGAGATGTACAGTACTTCATAAAGACAAATACAAACCTTACCAGAAATGTTGGAGATCTCTCCTTCTGGACATGAGACACATTCATAGCAACATTTATGAATTGAAGATCCAACCTTGTTTCTGGTGCCGGGAATACAGGGATTCGAGCACCGAGATACCGGAACCTGAAAATCAGATATTATTATTATTATTATTATTATTATATTTTAAAATTCCATCATATTTCATGAGGCTTTTCAACAGTGTTACAAATGAGATTTGGCTTTGTCTTCACCATGGGTTCAAGTTGAATTCTTCAGGTTTGATATCCAATCAGGCGGGGGGGTCAGCAACCTGTAGATTGTGGACAAGTGACTGGTAGATCGGGGTTTGGGTTTGCTGACCCGTCATTTCAGAGCATCAAACAGAGTGCAATACAGAGGGACTCCTTGTAAAGTTGGAGGTGTAATAAGGACCAAGAGCCGCATAATCCGATGTCTCCTCTGTAGTGGCGACTCCTGTCCCATGCCGAGTGACACCAAGTGCACTCCACCTCTAATCCCAGCTAGAGGTCTCCAGAGTGGTGCCAGCAGCAGAAGGAAGAGATCTTCAGGTCAATGTGAAGCAATACACCGAGCATATTAGTATAAGGCTGCTTTCACAGTGATGTGCTGCGCTTTACCCACACGGTGGGTGCACTGCAATGTACCTACTGCTTATACAAAGACTTCTATTATATCCTGCGGGTTTTCTGCACTTAGCCATAGACTTCTATATATTATACAATATATGTACACTTAATAATGTGCACGGGGAGTCAAAAAAATCCTTTAAAAAAAAACACACATAATGTCTGTGAAAGAAAAAACAAAGTGCAATGTCCGAGAAGACCAATGACGATCTTCAACTTCATATGCATGCATAAGATGTGATAACAATCTTCAATTTCACATATGTACATGGGATATACTAATAGTTTGTTTGATAGTAAATCCACCACCAGAACCACCAAAATGCTTCCCGGAGGGGATTGAACTCAGGTAGGTGTACACCTAGTGAGTCAATCAAACGTTGTGGTATAATATTCCCAGTGGATATCAGGTTCACGATCCGAGTATGACCTCCAGATGGATAAACGTGAGGCCCCACGTGTCATGGCTCTTCCCCTCCAAGGGGGGGTGTATTTGTCAATGACGAGAAATTGTGAGCCTGTGGGGTCCCGACTGTGATGTTCTCTATAATGTCGGGGTACATTATGTTTAACAACACCACCTTTTATTTTACCAATATGCTCACTTACTCTGAAAGAAAAAGCTTGAATTGTGCGACCCACATATTGCTTCCCGCAAGGGCAATTAATCACGTAAACAACATGTGTGGTGGTACAAGTGCAAAATGTCTTAATAGGATATACACAATTTGTGACATTGGATTTAAATTCAAGACTTTTACCTCAACTACAAGAATTGTATTGGCACGCAGTGCATCTCTTGCAGGGAAAAAAGCCAACTAAGTTGTGGAAAGAAAAGAAAGATTTGTGGGGGGGTTGATAATGTGGGGTGCAACTTTTCCCTGCAGAGAGGGCACTCCTCTGAAAATGACTTTAGAGATAGTTCCGGAAGTACATTTTTCAATACACGATCATTTTTTAGTATCTCCCAATGCCAACGAATGATGTTTTTAATTTCTTTGTGTTGTACTGAAAATGTAGTGAGCATAGAGCATTTATAGGAATTATCTTGTTCCCGGGGAGGTTTCTGTACCAACAAAGACTTCCTGTCGATCTCAACCACTTTGTTGGTACATCAGAAGATGGGGACACTGTAGTCATAAAGGGATGGACATGGTCAGCAACAATACTCAGGTAGGCTGTGGCATTTGAACCATGCCACGGGGCCAAAGCGTACCAAAAAAAATACCCCCCACACCATTACACCTCCAGCTGGAACCATTGATACAAGCAGGATGGATCCATGTACCAAATTCTGACCCCACCATCTGAATGTCGCAGCTGAAATCCAGACTCAGCAGACCAGGCAACATTTTTCCCATCTTCTATTGTCCAATTTTGATGAGCCTGTGCCAATTGTAGCCTAATTTTCCTGCTCTTAGCTGACAGGAGTGGCACCCAGTGTGGTCTTCTGCTTCTGTAGTCCATCTCCTTCAAGGTTGGATGTGTTGTGCATTCAGAGATGTTATTCTGCATACCTTGGATGTAACGAGTGGTTATTTGAGTTACTGTTGCCTTTCTATCATCTGGAACCAGTCTGCCCATTCTCCTCTGACCTCTGACATCAACAAGGCATTTTCCTCCACACAATCACCGCTCACTAGATATTTTCTCCTTTTCCCACCATTCTCTGTAAACTCGAGAGATGGTTGTGTGTGAAAATACCAGAAATACTCAGACCGGCCCATCTGGCACCAACAACCATGCCACGTTGAAAGCCCCTTAAATCCCTTTTCTTCCCCATTCTGATGCTCGGTTTGAACTTCAGCAAGTCGTCTTCACCAAGTTTAGATGCCTAAATGCATTGAGTTGCTGCCATGTGATTGGCTGTTTGTGTTACCAAGCAATGGAACAGGTGTACTTAATAAAGTGGCCGGTGAGTGTATATTATGTATAATGTCCAACAATATACAATTCTTTTATTTGATATACAGTATATTGTGTTCATTAATGTGTCACACTTTTCTATACCGTGTACTGCAATAAAAATAGTGATTTTGTTCAATTGGATGTATTTATGGGTTCCCGATAGGTATCAATAGAGTCGCTTATATAAATAAAAATGTTTTTGCCTTCTTATATAGGATAATACCCGGGGTTACCATTTTAGAAGGTAGTATACTTTGCCAGTTCCCCACTATTTCTAAGTTCAGAAACTTATTTGTCTTCAAAAATGACCCCATTCATGACCAGGTACATTGGCTAGTATCAGTATAAAATGGAGAAATGCTGGTGCCATGGAAGTTGGCTAAAACATGCAGGTTTAAAAGTCCAATGCATTTCAGCCATCATGCCTTAATCCTGATTAAGGCCTGATAGCAGAAACATGTTGGCATTTTTGACTGTAGTTCACCTGCATTAATAAAACAATGTTTTAGCCAACTTCCATGGCACCAGTCTTCCTCCCTTTTTTGCACGGATTGTACATGGAGGTTTGCAGAGATTTCCCAGGCTGTGTGCCGTGTTCTTGAGGCTCACCAGGCATTACACAGGAGGTAGTAACTCGGATGTACCTGTTCCATTGACTAGTATATCTTAAAATAAGACTAGAAATTTCTTATGAATCCAAAATATGAACATCCTCAGCAAATGATATGAAGAGAAAACAATCCAGTGATTCCTTACTTTGCCTTTTTTCCAGTAGACGGGGTCACTCGTATTGATAAATGTTTCAGGGACGTAATCTGGGCCTTTTATAATGGAAATTGTTCTAGACCAATAAAATGAAGCATTAAGAAAAAGCCAGTTGTGTAAAATAAGATCGGATGGAACTTCTTTTCTCTCATTAAAGTAGATATCATCACCGTATGGGTTCTCGTAATAACAATGTCTCACATATTTGTGAAGCTTTCCATGGAAGACATAAAGACACAGTTATACACGGTATATACAGATATAAGATAACAAAAAAAAAGACAGTCACTTCCAGCACTAAGGGGTTTTCTAATGTGAGGGGGAACAGGGACATCGGTAGCTCAGGACTGGGTGGATGCCGCCTTCCTCAGTCGGGGTGATCCGATAGATACTAAATATAATGAAATGTCCCACACTCAGCTTGAGTACTTTCCTCATATACCGCTTCCTCCCAGTCTGAATATAGATATCAGATATTCCAACTGCTAACAACCACACAACAAGGTAATACTCTATTGGTTGCTGAACATGAACTGTTTTATTGAAAAACACATGTACACAGGTAGTACTCTGGACTAGGGATGAGCCGAACACCCCCCGGTTCGGTTCGCACCAGAACTTTCGAACGGACCCCAAATTCGTACGAACATTAGAACCCTATTGAAGTCTATGGGACTCGAACGTTCGAAATTAAAAGTGCTAATTTTAATGGCTAATATGCAAGATACCGTCCTAAAAAAGGGTTTGGGGACCTGGCTCCTGCCCCAGGGGACATGGGTTAATGCAAAAAAAAGTTTTAAAAGCGGCTGTTTTGGCGGGAGCACTGATTTTAATGACGATTAAAGTGAAAAAAAAGTGAAATATTCCTTTAAATATCATGCCTGGGGGGTGTCTGTAGTATGCCTGTGAAGTGCCACGTGTTTCCCGTGTTTAGAACAGTCCCTGCACAAAATGACATTTAACGGAAATAATGTAATTTAAAACTGCTTGCGGTTTTAATGTTATATCTGGTTCCTGCAATATGGTTGAAAATCATTGAGAAAAATGGCATAGGTAGCCCTCCCTGCCCATTACCAGCCCCTTTGGGTCTTGTACGGATATTAAGGGGAACCCCGTACCCATATTAAAAAAAGGAAATACGTGTGGCCCCCAGGCCCTATATACTCAGAACAGCAGTATACAGGCGGTGCAAACAAGATAGGGACTGTGTAGGTTTGTTGTGTTAAGTTGAATCTGTTTGTAATCTTCAACTGATAAATTTTTAAAGTGTAGCTCCAGTCAAAAAAACAATTTTTAAGCTTTTTGGAAAACATAGGGAAGGGTTATCACCCCTGTATAATTTGTTTTGCCATCCATCTTTTTTTATCTCACTTGCTGTTGTCTCCTTTCATTTGCAAGTAGGAGATGTTTGTAAGTTGGATGTTTGAAAGTAGGCGCCTGCCCTATATGCTCTGCAGAAATGGCGGAAAAAGGTGTTGGTTTTGCCACAACAGTGTAAGCCCTGAAAGTGACTCTTGCTGGGTGCTGGAGTGCCCTGCTGTGAATGATTATATCAAGAATTGTAATTACATGCCATTGTTGAACAGTGGTAAAAAATTTACCTTTGGTGGTTGTGGTGCTGGTGCCACAACACTACAAGTCCTCATCGTTACTCTGGGTGGGCACAGGAACGGGCCCTCCTCTGAAATATTATATCAAGCATTGTAATTACATGTCCCTGTTAAACAGGGGAAGAAAAATTGGGCTGCTGGCACTGGTGCTGGTGCCACGACACTGCAACCTCTCCCATATACTCTAGTTGTAGTGCAGGAATGAGCCCTGCTGCAAAGCATTGCATCAAAAATTGTAATTAAACGCCCCTGTTAAACAGGGGCAGAAAAATTGGGCCTTAGGCACTGGTGCTGGTGCCACGACACTGCAACCTCTCCCATATACTCTAGTTTTAGTGCAGGAATTAGCCCTGCTGCAAAGCATTACATAGTTACATAGTTAGTCAGGTTGAAAAAAGACACAAGTCCATCCAGTTCAACCTTAAAAACAAATAAATAAAATAAAAAATAATCGTACAATCCAAATACCCAATTTTATGCCCACAATTGATCCAGAGGAAGGCGAAAAAAAACAACAGCAGAGCATGCTCCAATTTGCTACAGCAGGGAAAAAAAAATTCCTTCCTGATCCCCCAAGAGGCGATCGGATTTTCCCTGGATCAACTTTACCTATGTTAGTACCTAGTTATATTATGTACCATCAGGAAAGTATCCAGGCCTTTCTTAAAGCAATCTACTGAGCTGGCCAGAACCACCTCTGGCGGGAGTCTATTCCACATTTTCACAGCTTTAACTGTGAAGAAACCTTTCCGTACTTGGAGATGAAATCTCTTTTCCTCTAGACGTAAAGAGTGCCCCCGTGTCCTCTGGGTTGACCGTACAGAGAACAACTCACCAAGTTCACTAAATTGACCCCTAATGTATTTGAACATGTTGATCATATCCCCCCTTATTCTCCTCTTCTCAAGAGTGAATAAATTTAGTTCCTCTAATCTCTCCTCATAGCTGAGCTCCTCCATGCCTCTTATCAGTTTGGTTGCCCTTCTCTGCACTTTCTCCAATTCCCCGATATCCTTTTTGAGAACTGGTGCCCAAAACTGAACGGCATATTCCAGATGAGGTCTTACTAATGATTTGAACAGGGGCAAAATTATATCTCTCTCTCTGGAGTCCATACCTCTCTTAATACAAGAAAGGACTTTGCTCACTTTGGAAACAGCAGCTTGGCATTGCATGTTATTGAGCTTATGGTCTACCAAAACCCCCAGATCCTTCTCCATTATGGATTCCCCCAGTTGTACTCCCCCTAGCATGTATGATGCATGCATATTCTTAGCCCCCAAGTGCAGAACTTTACATTTATCAACATTAAACCTCATCTGCCACATAGTCGCCCAATTAGACAGTGTATTGAGGTCGGCTTGTAAATTGGAGACATCCGGTAAGGACGTTATTCCACTGCATATCTTGGTGTCAGCTGCAAAGACAGAAATATTACTTTTGATCCCAGACCCAATATCATTTATAAAGATGTTAAAAAGTAAGGGTCTCAGCACTGAACCTTGGGGTACACCACTGATAACCTTAGACCATTCAGAGTAAGAATCATTAATCACTACTCTCTGAATTCTGTCTTTTAGCCAATTTTCTATCCATTTACAAACTGATATTTCCAAACCTGTAGACTTTACCTTACACATGAGCCGTGTGTGGGGAACTGTATCGAATGCTTTTGCAAAATCCAAGTATACCACGTCCACCGCCACCCCTCTGTCCAAGGTTTTACTTACCTCCTCATAAAAAGAAATCAGATTTGTCTGACAACTTCTGTCTTTCACGAATCCATGTTGTCTGTTGCTTAAAGTGTTTTTATTCAGCAAGAACTCGTCTATGTGGTCTTTTATTAAACGCTCCAATATCTTCCCAGCTATAGAAGTTAAGCTAACAGGTCTATAGTTACTTGGTAAAGACTTTGATCCCTTTTTAAAAATAGGCACCACGTTCGCCCTGCGCCAATCCAGTGGGACTATCCCCGTCATTAATGAGTCCCTAAAAATTAGATACAATGGCTCTGAAATTACAGAGCTCAATTCTTTTAGGATCCGTGGGTGGATGCCATCAGGTCCAGGTGCTTTATCCACCTTTATTCTGTCCAAATATTTCTGGACCATATCACTTTTGAGCCATTGTGGATCATTTGGGGCTGTGTCACAATCACCCCCATTATGGACATGCGCTCCCCCATGCTCTTTTGTGTACACAGAGCTGAAGAAAGTGTTTAATAAATTAGCCTTCTCTTTGTCCCCAGTCACCAACTCTAGATTATTTTGTAAAGGGCCTACATGCTCAGACTTGACCTTTTTACTATTAATATATTTGAAGAATTTTTTGGGGTTTGTCCTACTATCTTTTTGCAATCTGTCGTTCGTTTTGAATTTTTGCATCCTTGATTTCCTTTTTACATATTCTGTTAATTTCTCTGTAACATTTAAATGACACTAGTGATCCTTCATTTTTATATTTTTTAAAAGCTCTTCTCTTACAGTTTATAGCTTTTTTAACTTCGGCCGTGAGCCACATAGGTTTTGTTTTTAGCCTTTTTAAACTTATTGCCCATGGGAATATACTTTGCAGTGAGGTCCCAAACAGTCTTTTTGAAGAATTCCCATTTCTGTTCTGTGCCCATTGAAGCGAATATTCTCTCCCAGTCTAGGTCCTGGAGAGTAGCCCTCATCCTTGGAAAATTTGCTCTCTTGAAGTTAAGTGTTTTTATCTTACCCGTATGTATTTCTTGTTTAGCGCTAACATCAAAGGAAATCATGTTATGATCACTGCTACCCAGGTGTTCCTTTATCTGGACATTAGTAATAAGCTCTGCATTGCATCTAAAAAATTTTTTTACGCCCCTGTTAAACAGGGGCAGAAAAATTGGGCCTTAGGCACTGGTGCTGTTGCCACGACACTGCAACCTCTCCCATATACTCTAGTTTTAGTGCAGGAATTAGCCCTGCTGCAAAGCATTGCATGAAAAATTGTAATTAAACGCCCCTGTTAAACAGGGGCAGAAAAATTGGGCCTTAGGCACTGGTGCTGGTGCCACGACACTGCAACTTCTCCCATATACTCTAGTTTTAGTGCAGAAATTAGCCCTGCTGCAAAGCATTGCATCAAAAATTGTACTTAAACGCCCCTGTTAAACAGGGGCAGAAAAATTGGGCTGATGGCATCACCCAGAACCAGAAATGTTCTTCCAGCATATCAGCGGAGGAGGAAGAGGATAGACAATCGACATAACAGGACAGTCACTCAGCATCAGCATAGGCAGTCTTGAAGGGATGTGATATTTCAAAAACAATTATTCAGTTACATCAGCTTCAGGTGCTTGGTAGCTGTGGGTTATCCAAGCCTGATTCATCTTGATGAAGGTCAGTTGATCAACTGATTCGGTGGACAGGCGCACCCTGTGATCGGTAACAAAGCCACCAGCAGCACTGAAGGTGAGTTCTGAAAGAACGCTGGATGCAGGACAGACCAGTAGCTCAATTGCATACTGTGCAAGCTCTGGCCAGTGATCCATCCTCAAGACCCAGTAAGCCAGAGGATTTTTGGTGGCAAAGATGTCCAAGTCTGACCTTGGCCCTAGGTATTCCTGCACCATGTAAATCAGACGCTGGCGATGGTTGCTGGAACCGATCATACTTTGGGGCTGCGGACTAAAAAATTGTCTGAAAGCATCGGTCAGACGACCATCTTCCCCACCGCTCCTTCTGACCGATGCCTCAGCAACACGTTGTCCAGGACCAGGAGTTTGTAACCTCCCAGTCTCTGGGAACGCATTGCACAGACCTTTCTGCAAGGCCTCCCTGAGATATCTCATCCTCTGCTCCCTCTGGGACAGCAAGATAAGGTCCGCAACCTTATCCTTGTACCGTGGATCAAGGAGAGTGGCCAGCCAGTAATGGTCCCTCTCCTTGATCCAAAGAATAGGAGGATCCTTCCGCAGGCTTTGCAGGATCAGGGAGGCCATGCAGCGTAGGTTAGCTGAGGCATTCGGTCCGGAGTCCTCTGGGCCACTAAGGACAACATGATCCGCAGCTACCTCCTCCCAGCCACGTACAAGTCCACGGGTTTCTTAAAACTGTAAATCATCCCTACTGCTGCTGCTGCTGATGCTGAGTGCCAGCCTCCACCTCCATGCTGACACAATCATCCTCCTCCTCCTCCTCCTCCTCCTCATCCTCTTCCTGTGTGATAGGTGGCACAGCAGGAACACTGTCTGGATAAAGGGGGCCTTGAGAGGCAAGGAAGTCCTCCTCTTCCTGCCTCTGTTCTGCCTCAAGTGCCCTGTCCATTATTCCACGCAGCGTATGCTCCAAGAGGCGGACAAGAGGTACAGTGTCACTGATGCATGCATTGTCACTGCTCATCATCCTTGTGGCCTCCTCAAACAGTGACAGGACAGTGCATGCATCCCTGATCATGCCCCACTGGCGTGGTGAGAAAAAACCAAGCTTCCCTGACCCTGTCCTGGTGCCGTAGTCGCACACGTACTCATTGATGGCCCTCTGCTGCATGTGCAGCCGCTGCAGCATGGCCAACGTTGAGTTCCACCTGGTGGGCATGTCACATATAAGGCGGTTCTTGGGCAGGTTCAACTCCTTTTAGAGCTCAGCCAGCTGAGCACAGGCATTAAATGATCGGCGGAAATGCACACAGACTTTCCTGGCCTGCTTCAGGACATCCTGTAAGCCCGGGTACCTGCCCAAGAACCGCTATAGCAATTAAAGTCAGTGTATTGTGCCACCTGCACAGTGTACAGCTAAAGCTACCCCAATTGCTGGTGTTCTACTGATCCTATACCACAGGCAGGCAGCTGCAGCAATTACAGTTGGTGTACTGTGCCACCTTCACAGTGTACACCTAAAGCTACCCCAGTTGCTGGTGTTCTTCTAATCCTATACCGCAGGCAGCTCCAGTAATTACAGTCGGTGTATTGTGTCACCTGCACAGTGTACGCCTAAAGCTACCCCAATTGCTGGTGATCTGCTGTACCTATCCGCAGGCAGCTGTAGCAATTACAGTCAGTGTACTGTGTCATCTGCACAGTTTTCACCTAAAACTACCCCGATTGCTGGTGTTCTTCTGATCCTATACCGCAGGCAGCTCCATTAATTATAGTCGGTGTATTGTGTCATCTGCACAGTGTGCACCTAAAGCTACCCCAATTTCTGGTGTTCTTCAGATCCTATACCACAGGCAGGCAGCTGCAGTAATTACAGTCAGTGTATTGTGCCATCTGCACAGTGTACACTTAAAGCTACCCCAATTGCTGGTGTTGTGCTGATCCTATACCGCAGGCAGCTGCAGTAATTACAGTCGGTGTATTGTGTCATCTGCACAGTGTGCACTTAAAGCTACCCCAATTGCTGGTGTTCTCATAGTAATAATACTACAGGCAGGCAGTTGATTCTGCTAGCTGCAGTATAATCAGTATATACGCCCCAGCTTTGTGCAGCTACATATCCCTGCAGGCCATTACTATGTCTGGAAGGCCAACAAGGAGAGGCAGACAGTCACAAGCCATTAAAAGAGGGCAAGCAGGCTCTGTGTATAGAGGCAACAGTGCAGGTCATGGGCACGGCGCATCCTCATCAGCACGTGGCCATGGTGCATGCTTTTCCTTATTTTCTGCAGCTGGATGTGTTGAGTCGCAACATGCTGAAGACTTGGTAGAGTGGATGACCAAGCCATCCTCATCCTCCTCATCCTCTCTCACCCAGGCTCAAGGTATTGGCAAAGCAGCTGCCAATGTGGCCTCTTCCCTTGTCTCAATGGCATCAGTCACTCCTTCCCTAGCCCCACCATGTCCTCCTGAGGAGTCCCCCGAACTGTTTGAGCACAGTGTTGGGTACATGTTCCATGAGGATGCCCAGCGTTTTGAAGGCTCTGATGATAATACCCAGCTAGAGGAAGGTAGTAACGTGAGCCAAGAGAGAGGGGATGTGTATATAATATGGATTGCGCTAACTATCACCACTCATAAAGTATATCACCTATGCCAACTCATTAAATATTGCTTTCCCAATACCGTATAGAAATTTAAAGTGCCGTGCATATATTAAAGCCTTGTATACGGTATTGTGAAAGCAATATTTAATGAGTTGGCATAGGTGATATACTTTATGAGTGGTGATAGTTAGTGCAATCCATATTATATACATTTTTTAAATTTGTTTACTCACGAGGTGACATTCATATTTGATTGCAGCAAACTAGGATATAATGTGTTGGTTCCTTTTTGCGTTGGTAGTCTATTGTTTTCTATACAGAGAGAGGGGATGCCCAAGAAGGACAGCAATCTGGCAGTTATGTTCCCCCAGCTGCAGCACACTGTCAGGTTTACTCCAGTGATGAGGAGGGAGGGGATGATGAGGTCACTGACTCCACAGGGGGTGCCTGATAGGAGAGAGGAGGAGGCACATCTCCAATGAGGCAGGATGCCCTCCAGGGGCCAGTTTAAGGGCAGCACACCGACTGCATCACACCACAGAGTTCCACCTGTGCAGGGCGCTGCACGTTATTCCAAAAGTTCTTTGTTGTGGGCCTTTTTTGAGACGAGTGCATCAGATCGCACCGCTGCTATTTGCAACATATGTCTCAAGCATATCTCGCGTGGCGAAAACATCAGTCACTTGGGCACCACATGCTTGACCAAACATATGTCATGCAGTTTGTTGGCAAGCGTACCTAAAAGACCCACACCAAAGAACAAAGTGGACCTCTCCTTGCTCCTCATCAGCTGGGATCTCCAACCCCACTAGACCTTCAGTTCTCTCTGAAACCTGCACTGAGAGGAATTAATTTGTAGAATTAGGTGTGTCACAGCCAAGTACTTGCGGGAAATCTGCTAGCAGTACACCGACGTCCAATTGTACCAGTCAAATTTCCCCACCCCAGCTGCTGCACTGTCTAAAGAAGTTCACTCCCGGCAATCCACATGCCCAGCGGTTGAATGCTTGCTTGGCTAAATTGCTAGCACTTCAACTGCTGCCTTTTGGATTGGTAGACTCGGCCCCCTTCCGTGAGTTTTTGGGAGCGGTTCCTCAGTGGCAGGTTCCCAAATTTCACTTTTTCACACAGAAGACGATTCCGGCTCTCTACCGGCATGTGGAAGTCAATGTCTTGGCCTTGCTGGACAGGGCGTTCAGCGGTTAGGTTCATATTACCGCTGACTTATGGTCCATCAGGCATGGACAGGGACGTTACCTATCTTTCACGGCACATTGGGTGACTCTTCTGGCAGCTGGGAAGGATGCAGGATAAGGTGCAGTAGTGTTGGAGGTTGTTCCACCTCCACCCCTCCAAAATGCTACTACTGGTGATTGTGACACACCTCTTGTCTCCATCTCCTCCTCTTCTTCTTCCTCCATGGCCTCTTCCTGTGCTTTGTCCTCGGAACCAGAGGTGCTCTGTAGGCGATCAAGGGGCTACACAAGTACGCAGGCAAAAAGATGCCATGCCGTGCTTGCGCTGGTTTGTTTGGGGGACAGGAGCCACACTGGGGCAGATATTCTGTCAGCTCTGCAGGGGCAGACGGAGAGGTGGTTGACACCATGCCAGCTTAAGCCAGGAATGGTGGTTTGCGACAATGGCACCAACCTCCTCTCCGCCCTCCAACAGGGAAAACTGACCCATGTACCCTGTGTGGCTCCCTTCTTTAATCTGGTGGTGCAGTGATTCTTAGGCAGGTACCCGGGCTTACAGGATGTCCTGAGGCAGGCCAGGAAAGTATGTGTGCATTTCCGCCAGTCAAATAATGCCAGTGCTCGGCTGGCTGACCTACAAAAGGAATTGAACCTGCCCAAGAACGGCCTAATTTGTGACATGCCCACCAAGTGAAACTCAACGTTGGCCATGCTGCCGTGGCTGCACATGCAGCAGAGGGCCATCAATGAGTACCTGTGCGACCACGGCACCAGGACAGGGTCAGGGGAGCTAGTTTTTTTTCCCACGCCAATGGGCTATGATCAGGGATGCATGCACTGTCCTGTCACCATTTAAGAGGCCACGTGGATGGTGAGCAGTGACAGTGCATACATCAGTGACACTGTCCCTCTTATCCACCTGTTGGAGCACACGCTGTGTGGAATAATGGACAGAGCACTTGAGAACAGAGGCAGGAAGAGGAGGACTTCCTTACCTCTCAAGGCCCCCTTTATCCAGACAGTGTTCCTGCCGGCCCGCCGATCACACAGGAAGAGGATGAGGAGGAGGAGGATTGTGTCAGCATGGAGGCAGAGCCTCAGCATCAGCAGCAGTCTTTTAGGGATGATTTACAGTCCCAAGAAACTCGTGGACTTGTATGTGGCTGGGAGGAGGTGGCTGTGAATCATGACATCCTTAGTGACCCAGAGGACTAGGGACTGAATGCCTCAGATAACCTACGCTGCATGATCTCACTGTTCCTGAAAAGCCTGCGGAAGGATCCTTGTTTCATCGGATCAAGGAGAGGGATCATTACTGGCTGGCATCCCTCCTTGACGTTACAAAGGTAAGGTTGCGGACCTTAACTTGGTGTTGCAGAGGGAGCAGAGGATGAAACATCTTTGAGAGGCCTTGCAGAAAGGTCTGTGCAATGTGTTCCCAGAGACTGGGAGGTTACAAATTTCTGGTCCTGGACAACGTGTTGCTGAGGCTTCAGTCAGTCACAAAAGGAGCGGTGGAGAAGGTGGCCGTCTGACTGATGCGTTCAGACAATTTTTTAGTCCGCAGCCCCCAAGGTATGATCGGTTCCAGCAACCATCGCCAGCGTCTGATTTACATGGTGCAGGAATACCTAGGGGCAAGGTCAGACTTGGACCTTTCCCACCGAAAATCTTCTGGCTTACTGGGTCTTGAGGATGGATCCCTGGCCAGAGCTTAGTTGATCGACTGACCTTTATAAAAATGAATCAGTCTTGGATCACCACCAGCTCCCAAGCACCTGATGCTGATGCACCCGAATATTTTTTTTTTTAAATGTCAGATCCCTTCAAGATTGCCTATGCTGAAGCTGAGTGACTATCCTGTTATGCTGAGTGAATATCCTGTTCCTCCTTAATGATCATGCTGATAACTTGGAAGAACATTTTTGGTTCCAATTTTTCAGCCCCTGTTTAACAAGGGCGTGTAATTAAACTTTTTGATGCAATATTTTGCAGGAGGGTTCGTTGCTGCGCTCAACTACAATATTTGTCAGTGGTTGCAGTGTTGTGGCACCAGCACCAGTGCCTAAGACCCAATTTTTCAGCCCCTGTTTAACAGGGGCGTGTAATTACAATTTTTGATCCAATACTTTGCAGCAGGGCTCATTCCTGCTCTCCAACTAGAGTTTCTGTGAGGTGTTGCAGTGTTGTGGCACCAGTGCCTAAGGCCCAATTTCTGTGTCCCTGTTCAACAAGGGCACGTAATTACAATTCTTGATATAATAGTTCACAGCAGTGCCTGTTCCAGCGCCCACCGAGAGTAACTGTGAGGACTTACAGTGTTCTGGTATCACCAACACCTAAGGCCCAATTTTCCACAGAGTGTATAAGGCAGGCCGTATAGTATATACAGGCGGTCCCCTATTTTCAAACATCCGACTTACAAACGACTCCTACTTACAAATGGAGGGACACAACAGGAAGTGAGAGGAAATCTACCCCTAGGAAGGGAAATTCTTTCCTGTAAGAGTTAATATGGGAAAAAAGGTGTCTCCACTGATGCTTTATCACCAATCCTTTGTTTCCCTTATAAACCCAAATTTTCAAAATCCAATTGTCATTGGGACAGAAAGTGAAGTGAAATTTTCTGAAAAGGGTCACAGACAGCAAAAAAAATGTTACAGGGGTTATAACCCTTCCCTATGTTATCCAAAAAGCTTAAAAATGCACCTGTTCTGCATCCGCGCTCACGGCCATTGGCGCCAGAAGTGCTATTTAAACCATATCATGACAGCGGAATCTTGCTGCCTGTTCTACAGCATTTCCTGAGAGTTTCCTGTGTTCCTGATCCTTTCCTGAGACTATCCGCTTGCCCTGTGACTATCCTTGCCATCCGCCTGCATCTGACCCCGGCTTGTCCACGACCTCTCTCTTGCCTGATCCTTTGGCTTATCTGCACCAGTCTGTTACCGACCCGGCTTGCCTAGTGACCTCCCTTCTGCACCTTTTCCAGTACTGCTTTCCAGTGTATGACCCGGCCTGCTTGACCTTCCTGTGTCTCAATCCTTGGGACCATCCATCCAAATCCTGTGAGTGCCTGCCTCCCAGCTTCAGCTTCCAGTCTGCTGCATTCCACCTGCTGTTCCTACTGTCCCAGCTACGTCCGGAGCATCATACCTGCATACCAGCTGTTCATCCTGCCAGGCACTCGTGCTGTCCTGCACTCCTGTGCCTCCTGTCAGCTTTACCAGGGGCCTCGACTCAGGACTGTGAGAGAGGCCTCCCTCTGCATATTGGGCTCAATAACCAGGTGTGTGACAATTGATACATGTCCCCTGGGGCAGGACCCGGGTCCTCAAACACTTTTTATGACAATAACTTGCATATTAACCTTTAAAATTAGCACATTAGATTTCTCCCATAGACAATTCCCTATAGCCGCTATTACTTTTAAATTACTTTTTTTCCTTTAGAAATGTCATTTTGCTCTCGGACTGTTCTAAACACGGGAAAAATGCACCACTTTACAGGCATACTATAGACACCCTCCAGGTCCTAAATTTAAAGGAATATTTCACTTTTATTGTTTCACTTTAAGCATTATTAAAATCACTGCTCCCGAAAAAACTGCCATTTTTATAACGTTTTGCATTGATCCATGTCCCCTGGGGCAGGACCCGGGTCCCCAAACACTTTTTATGACAATAACTTGCATATTAGCCTTTAAAATTAGCACTTTTGATTTTTCACGATCAAGTCCCATAGACTTTAACGGGGTTCACGTGTTCGCACAAATTTTTGGTCTTTTCGCATGTTCTGCCGCAAACCAAACCAGGGGGTGTTCGGCTCATCTCTAGTACCAAACTTACACATCACAAAAAAAACTGCAAACACCAATTCAGTTATAGAGTCAGTACCATACTGACACCAGGAACATGTACACAGACAAAGAATCGGTACCATACTGACACACACAGGAACGTGTCGGCAGACAAAGAGTCAGTACCATACTGACACCAGGAACATGTCCACAGACAAAGATTCGGTACCATACTGATACCAGGAACATGTCCGCAGATAAAGAGTCAGTACCATACTGACACCAGGAACATGTTCACAGACAAAGAGTCAGTACCATACTGACACCAGGAACATGTCCACAGACAAAGAGTCAGTACCATACTGACACCAGGAACATGTCCACAGACAAAGAGTCAGTACCATACTGACACCAGGAACATGTCCACAGACAAAGAGTCAGTACCATACTGACACCAGGAACATGTCCACAGACAAAGAGTCAGTACCATACTGACACCAGGAACATGTCCACAGACAAAGAGTCAGTACCATACTGACACCAGGAACATGTCCACAGACAAAGAGTCAGTACCATACTGACACCAGGAACATGTCCACAGACAAAGAGTCAGTACCATACTGACACCAGGAACATGTCACAGATTACAGACTTAACAATAACATGCAATGCCAAGGCGCAGCTAACAAGGCCAGCAGACTACTCTCATGCAGTTAAAAGGGCATACTTTCCAGAGGTAGATCAAGTATGCTACACTTTTATAAAACACTGGTTCATGTTCATCTGGATGATGTAGTTTAGTTTTGGTCACAAGTCCTCAGGAACTTGAACTACAAAGAGTTTAGTGAAGGGCAACAAAATGAATAAGAGTGACGGAGGACCTCAGCTATGAGGATCGATTATATCATTTACAATTGTTCACTCTGAACTCAGAAGAGGCACTTCTTATATAATGTACAAATATATCAACGATTTTATATATATATATATATATATATATATATATATATATATATATATATGTGCTCAGGCCATATGCCGCCACACTGCATCAAATTGGTCTGCATGGCTGTCATCCCAGAAGGAAGCCTCTTCTAAAGATGATGCACAAGAAAGCCTGCAAACAGTTTTCTGAAGACAAGCAGACTAAGGAAATGGATTACTGGAACCATGTCCTGTGGTCTGATGAGACCAAGATAAACGTATTTGGTGTCAGATGGTGACAAGCGTGTGTGGGGGCAACCAGGTGAGGAGGACAAAGACAAGTGTGTCTTGCCTACAGTCAGGCATGGTGGTGGGGGTGTCATGGTCTGGGGCTGCATGAGTGCTGCCGGCACTGGGGAGGCTACAGATCATTGAGGGGACCATGAATGCAACATGTACTGTGATATACTGAAGCAGAGCATGATCCCCTCCCTTCAGAGACTGGACCGCAGGGCAGTATTCTAACATGATAATGACCACTGCCTTGATAAAGAAGCTGAGGCTAAAGGTGATGGATTGTCTCCAGACCTAAACCCTATTGAGCATCTGTGGGTTCTTTGAGAGTTCTTTGCCATGAGCTGCAATGTTGAAATTCCAGTGACCAGTATGAGAGAGTGAGAGCGATAACACCAAATTTAACACACCTGCTCCCCATTCACACCTGAGACCTTGTAACACTAACCAGTCACATGACAAGGGGGAGGGGAAATGGCCCAATGTGGACAAGCTGTACACTCACTACTTTACATTGTAGACAAAGTGTCATTTCTTCAGTGTTGTCACATGAAAAGATTATTAGGCCCTCTTTCACATGGGGCAGTGCGGGTGTCGGCAGTAAAGCGGCACTATTTTTAGCCCCGATTTACCGTTGTTTTAGCGGTGGTATTTGGCCTCTTTCACACTGGAGTGTGAAAACGCCTCAGTGTGAGAGGGGCCTCAGAATAAAATATTTACAAAAATGTGAGGGGTCTGCTCACTTTTGTGAGATACGGTATAGATATATAACACTCACTGGCCACATTATTAGGTACAGCTGTTCAATGGCATGGAAACACAAATTGGTAATCAGCCAATCACACGGATTTAGGCATCTAGATGTGGTGAAGACGACTTGTCAAAGTTCAAGCCAAGCATCAGAATGGTTATCTTCTTTACTGATTTCCATACTATGGTTCTCTATGATGTACACCAATTTGCACAACTGAACTGAATGACTTAACCAGTAGCCGACCGGCCGCCGTCATTATACAGCGGCAGGTCTGCTCTCTACCGCAAATCGCTGTAGCTGTATGTCGGCCCTTTAAACAGCTGTAGCGGCGGGGTGGGGGGACCCGATGCACGATGTCCGCTGGCCATGCGCGAACATGGGTACAAGAGCCAGAATGGGGATGTGTGTCTGTGTGTGTGTGTGTGTAATCACAGACATCCCCATTCTGTCAGGAGAGGAGAGACAGATCATCTCCCTCACTAGTTAGGAGCAGCGATCTGGCTCCTCCTCTAGTCAGTCACACCCCCATACAGTTAGAAACACCTCCCAGGAAACACATTTAACCCCTTTATTGCCCCCCTAGTGTTAACCCTTTCCCTGCCAGTGACATTTACACAGTAATCAGTCCTAAATGAAGGAGGCATAGCAACTGGTGTCGTAATTACCTACCAACCTATGGGGGGAGCCCCAGTTTCTCCAACCAAGGCCCCCCTACATCTTTATGAACTTGTTTTTAGTGCCCTGTTTAATAAAGAACATTCGCTCGTTTCCTATTGTTAGATTGACAGTCGCTAACCAGGTCTCCGCAAGTGGAGGCTGATGCGACTGCCACTGTTGGGCGATCAATTTCCTTGCTTGGAATAGCCACCTTAATACTGGTTCAACGGTATCTTTCGGCAGGGGAGGGCTGGCAGCCTTAGGCCTGGGGGGTGCAAGTCCAGTCAAGTGGCCCATTGAGCCACCGAATCAGCACACCATCCATGCCCACCTGTTTTTTCAATGCATCCTCATTAGTGCCCATTAGCTCAGCCTCATCAGTGCCCATCAATGCAGCCTGATCAATGCTGCCTGATCAGTGCCCATCAATGCAGCCTCACTAGTGTCCACCCAATGTAGTCTGATCACTGTGGCAGGGCAACCGCGGCATATGGGGTGGAGATGGGATGTGGGGGTCAGCTGGGGGTGTCAGGGTCTCTAACCTGGCATCTCAGCTCAGCAGGTCCTTGCATGTCATGTCCTCCTGGGGGGGGGGGGGGGGGGTTGATTCTCCTGGTCCTGGGGTAAAGTTGCTGCCAGCACTGAGCCAGCCACGAGTCTCGACTCCCTGACACTCCCCACAACCAAGACTACAGTTGTCTCCTCTGTGTTTGGGCGCAGACTACAACTCCCAGAAAGCAAAAGTGTCTGGCCGTGGCAGCCTTATCCCCAGCCCAGCTTCCTAGAGAAGGAAAAAAATGTCAGTGGGCAGCAGCCGCCTTCAACATAAGTTAGGGCGGCCTGGGGGCAAATTGCCACCCTGCCCCCCGGCCCAGCCTGCCCCTGTCTTTCGGAACATTACACCCCTCTGTTATACCCAGAAGGCAGGTCTTGACACCGTCGTTTCTAATAATATCTTGAAAGTTTTATTAATCTCATCTATAATCTTCGTCCAATATCTGAATAGATTAGGACACTTCCAAAGCATATGAATAAAATCTGGTCATTCTCCTGCCATCCCAGTTTGAACATTTTCTTGGGGGTATAATATACTCTATAAAGAAAATAGAGGTGTGATACCTTCTGTGAGGGGGGAAATTGAGACAAGTGTTGCTTGTTTAACCCCTTGCCGCCCGCCCTATAACAGAAACACGGCGGCAAAGTGATTTAAAAATCCTGACCAGACGTCATATGACGCGATCAGGATTTGGGGGGGGGGGCGCATCGCGGCGATCGTTGTTGGGGGTGTCAGTCTTTACCACGTGTCCAATCACTGCTGATCACAGTGTAAATGGGAAGAGCCAGTGATCGGCTTTTCCTCACTCGCGTCTGTCAGACGCGAGTAGAGGAGAGACGATCGACTGCTCCTCTGACAGGGGGGGGTCTGTGCTGATCGATTATCAGTGCAGCCCCCCTGAGGATGCCCACACTGGACCACTAGGGATGCCCAGCACAAGGTATGCCACCCTAAACCACCAGGGATTCCACTCAGTGCCCACAGTGGATGCAAATCAGTGCCCACAATGGGCATCACTGATTGGCATGCATTATTGTTTGGCACTGATTGGCATGCATCAGTACAGTATAATACAATACAATGTCACCTATCAGTGCCAATCTGTGCCACCTATCAGTGCCAATCCGTGTCGCCCATCAGTGCCACCTATCAGTGCCCATCAGTGTTGCTTATAAGTGCCACATATCAGTGTCCATCAATGCCACCTCATCAGTTCCACTTCATTCGTGCCACCTTATCAGTGTCTATCAGTGCCACCTTATCAGTGCCCGTCAGCGTAGCCCCATCAGTGCCCATCAGTGAAGGAGAAAACTTACTTATTTACAAAGTTTTGAAATTGAAACAAAACTTTTTTTTCAACATTTTCGGTCTTTGTTTATTTGTTTAGCAAAAAATAAAAACCGCAGAGGTGAATAAATACCACCAAAAGAAAGCTCTATTTGTGGGAAAAAAATGATAAAAATGTCATTTGGGTACAGAGTAGCACGACCGCGCAATTGTCATTCAAAGTGCGACAGCGCTGAAAGCTCAAAATTGGTCTGCGCAGGAAGGTGTTTAAGTGCCCCCCGGTATTGAAGTGGTTAAGAATCCGGTGCCATTCCACAGTGGACAATAACATCTCCCTCCCATCTTTTTCTGATCTTAATAGGGCCGGCATGATCTAGTATTCTTTCCCCAAGTCTGGCATGCAATCGAGAGATTAACCCTTTAGACGAGTCCAGAGTCATTATGTGTGTCAAGATAGGAATCTGAACCATTGAACTGTTTGAGATCCGAACTGTGTCTGGACTGCATGCCTGACCGGGAGATATTTATAGAACAAACTATTTGACAAATTGAATTCCTGCTTCGAGTTTGCAAATGATTTTATAGCATTACCCGCAAACAATTGACTCAGCCGGTTAATACCTTGGTTCACCCATTCCCTAGATCTCTCAATTCCACTCAACACAGCTAGATTTTTAATATCTCACAAGGGAATCAATTCTGATGTTCCTTGGTATCCTAGTATGGCCAGGGCCGTTTTTTAAGGCAGGGCAAAAGGGGCAGCTGCCCTGGGCCCTGTCATTGTTGTGGGGCCCAAAGCAGCTGCCTCATACTTGCCAATAGGGATGAGCTTCGAGTTCGAGTCAAACTCATGTTCTACTCGAACATTGCCTGTTCAGCGAACAGTGAACAATTTGGGCTGTTCACAGCAAATTCGAAAAGCCGGAACACCCTATACAAGTCTATGGGAGAAATCTAAAGTGCTAATTTTAAAGGGTAATATGCAGGTTACTGTCCTAAAAAGTGTTTGGGGACCCGGGTCCTGCCCCAGGGGACATGGATCAATGCAAAAAAAAGTTTTAAAAACGTCCGTTTTTTCAGGAGCAGTGATTTTAATAATGATTAAAGTGAAACAATAAAAGTGTAATATTCCTTTAAATGTGGAACCTGGGGGGTGTCTATAGTATGCCTGTGAAGGGGCGCATGTTTCTGGTGCTTAGAACTGTCCCTGCACAAAGTGTAATTTGTGCAGGAAAAAGTCTTTTTAGAACTGAGTGTTCTCTGTATTACGGGGAGCCGACAATTTAGCCGCAAGTGATTTTAAAAGACTTTTTTTTCCTGCACAAATGACACTTTGTGCAGGGACAGTTCTAAGCACGGGAAACATGTGCCCCTTCACAGGCATACTATATATACCCCCCAGCTACGAAATTTAAAGGAATATTACACTTTTATTGTTTCACTTTAATCATTATTAAAATCACTGCTCCTGAAAAAACGGCCGTTTTTAAAACTTTTTTTTGCATTGATCCATGTCCCCTGGGGCAGGACCCGGGTCCCCAAACACTTTTTAGGACAGTAACCTGCATATTACCCTTTAAAATGAGCACTTTAGATTGTGAACGTTGGAGTCCCATAGACTTTAATAGGGTTCTAAAGTTCACACAAAGTTTAGGTCTGTTCGCAGGTTCTGGTGCGAACCGAACAGGGGGGTGTTCGGCTCATCCCTACTTGCCAACTATCCTGGTTTAAATTCCCTCATCCCTTGAGGTTTTAGTCCCGTGCTGTGTCCTGATATCTCAGTGTGAAGTGCTGCTACTAATGCTGCCCAGCTCTGCCCTATTGTTGTGTACAGATGACTCACCTGCAGACACTGTGTTTACATGCCAATTACCGACATTCATATGTAAATAGCAACAGCATTCATATGTAAATAGTGGCGGCCGGTGGCATTGATATGTATATCATGCCCCCCTGAGGTCATATCCACAGTAATCTCTAGCAACCAAGCAACAAGCAGAAATCATGTGCTGAAACCACTAGCTACTAATCAGTGAGCCGTAATGTGTAACCTCTAGCAACCAGTCAGTGAGCGGTAATGATACACTTTAACCTCTAGCAACCAGTCAGTGAGCGGTAATGATACACTGTAACCTCTGGCAACCAATCTCAATTGCTGCCTGATCTGATTCAGTAAGTAAACTGATTTTGAGTCTAGCTGCTATTTATTGTATGTCTCAGAGCAGGTGGAAAGCAAAACTGTATGAGGGGGGGCCCAGGAAAAGTTTGCCCGGGGTCCAATCAATATTAAAGACGGCCCTGAGTATGGCCTTTGTTGTTTGCCATATTTTAACAATTAGCTTTATCGTTGGGCAGCGTAAGGTAAATGAGTTTGCCTCTAAGGCCTCAATAAGTGTGTTAAGGCAGCCTGACAACATCAACCTACCGCTGTGGTTACCACCATTGGATGCTCCTCCCCCTGCTAAGTGCTGTAGCTGGGATGCCAAAAAATATATCCTGGGATGTGGAACCGCCATACCCCCTGTGGTAGTGAGGTACCCCACCAGTGTTTGGACGGAGGATTCTCAACCAGATAGGTTGAGTGGCTCCAGTTTATTTGCTTATTTTGGGAGGAAACTTGCTTTTCAATGTCCTCATTGTTTACTAAAATCCGTTTTGGGATCTGGAGTCTGGGGATTTCGTAGCAATCCTGGTGGGATGAAATCGCCAGTCCCGGGTCCAGGTTTTAAGATCCACCAGCATACTGACTGGTCAGGTGTGTGCTGGGCTATTTGTAGAGACCTGACCATGGTTCTGAGCTCCACCCAGAGAGACAGGAGGTCTCCAGGAGTCCAGAGAGTGCAGGTGTGCGCTAGTGAAAGCCAGAGACCCAAGTCTGAGGATCAGAGCAGTGAGGGGCTGCTTTCTAGATAGACGCTGTGTGCATCTAATGCCGCGTACACACGACCGGACTTTTCGAGGGACTAGGTCTGGCGGTCTTTCCGACTGAGTTTCAGCGGAGTTCTGACGGACTTTCCGAATGAACGGACTTGACCACACACAATCACACCACAGTCCGACGGATTCGAACGTGATGACGTACGACCGGACTAGAATGAGGAAGTTCATAGCCAGTAGCCAATAGCTGCCCTAGCGTCGGTTTTTGTCCGTCGGACCAGCATACACACGAACAGATTTCTCGGTCCGGCGGAGTTCTGCTGGAAAAAGTTAAAACATGTTCTATTTCTAAAGTCCGCCGGATTTTTGGCAAGCAAAGGTCCGATGGAGCCCACACAAGATCGAATTGTCCGACGGACTCGTTCCGTCAGACCTTTGCTGTCAGAAAGTCCGGTCGTGTGTACGCGGCATAAGGAGACAGATGAGAGCCTGAAGTGGAAGACCTGAGCAGCAAGGAAGCTGAAAAGAGGTACAGTAGTTGTACGGGAACCCTGTTATATGGGCAAGAAGGCTGAAGTGTAAAGCCTAGGTGGCAGTACTTCTGAAGAGAGCCAGGTGGCTTGGCATTTTTTCATTTATTGTTTTTGGGAGAAGAACCCCTGTTTCTCTCCCTCTCCCTATTTTTCTTTCTTTCTCTCCCTCTCCCTCTTTTTCTTTCTTTCTCTCGCTCGCCCTCTTTTTCTTTCTTTCTCTCCCTCTTTTTCTTTCTTTCTTCCTCTCCCTCTCCCTCTTTTTCTTTCTTCCTCTCCCTCTCCCTCTCTTTCTTTCTCTCCCTCTCTTTCTTTCTCTCCTTCTCCCTTTTTTTCTTTCTTTCTCTCGCTCTCCCTCTTTTTCTTTCTTTCTCTCCCTCTTTTTCTTTCTTCCTCTCCCTCTCCCTCTTTTTCTTTCTTTCTCTTTCTCTCCCTCTCTTTCTTTCTCTCCCTCTCTTTCTTTCTTTCTCTCCCTAAACACTCCATTATTCCAAGAAGAAATTCAATACAGTTATGGGAAAAAACGAGGTGTAAAAGGGGTATAAAACAAGTGGCGTTGAGATGGGGGGGTGGGTTGGATGGGGGGATAGCAAGGGGAAGAAAAGAAGGGAAGTAAAATAGCTTAGATACTGCACTAGATATTGCAATCTAAAGTCAATTCTCTTCACCTTTGTAAAATGCATGGATGTCTAGATTGTAATGTTTTTTTATTGTATAAATAAAGAAAAATTATAAATTTACACAGTAATCAGTGCATTTTTATAGCACTGATTGCTGTATAATTTTCAATGGTCCCAAAAATGTGTGTAAAGTGTCCTCCACAATGTTGCAGTCCCGCAAAAAAAAACAGGTTGCCGCCATTACTAGTGAAAAAAATAAAATAATTATATATATATGTATATATTATATATATATATATATATATATATATATATATATATATATATATATATATATATATATATACTGTATATATATATATATATACTGTATATATATATTCCCTATTTTTAGATGGTATAAATTTTGCACAAACCAATTAATATACGCTTATTGTGATTTTTTTTTATTTTTGGTTAAAAAAAAAAAAAATCACAATAAGCGTATATTAATTGGTTTGCGCAAAATTTATAGCATCTAAAAATAGGATATATATATATATATATATATATATATATATATATATATATATATATATATATATATATATATATATATATATATAAAAACATTTTTTTTTACCAAAAATAAGTAGAAGAATATATATCGGCCTAAACTGAGGAAGATATAATTTTTTTAGGGGGGGTATTTATTATAGCAAAAAGTAAAAAATATCACATTTTTTTTCAAAATTGTCACTTTTTTAGTTACTAGCACAAAAAATAAAAACCACGGAGGTGATAAAACACCACCAAAAGAGACCTCTATTTATGGGGAAAAAAGGACATCAGTTTTGTTTGGGTACAACATCGCACAACCGCACAATTGTCAGTTAACGTGACGCAGTGCTGAATCGCAAAAAATGGGCTGGTCAAATCCTTCCAGGGCTGAAGTGGTTAAAGAGGATAGGGTTGGCGCCAGCCCAGACAGTTTAGCTCCCAAGGGGGTCTGAGATGGTCGATAAACCCTTTACCTCCACCATAGATCGAATTCCAGGAAGCCTATATAATGATAACATTATCCTACTTTGATATCATTCTGTTTCCTCCTACGCATTTATTTACATGTTGTTGTTTTACAACCTTGCACTATACGACAGATTTTGTTTACTTATTTGTTCTGTTATATGTGAAAAACATTAATAAAAAACTATTGATTTAAATCTTCTGCCCCTGTTTAGCCTAGTCTTATGACATCATGCAGAGCTCTCACTCTTGTGAGAGTTTGCCAAATTGCCAGGAAGGGAGAGGGGATGAGTCATAAGAGGTCCAATGAAAGCTGCAGAGCTGGAGGTGTCTCTGTGTAAATCCAGGAAGTGAACAGGCAGCAGCTTCAGCTGCCCACAGTTAAAATGGATGCAGCCAGACTCAGCAGAGGGAGATTTCTGCAGCATATTTGACAACTACAGAATCGGAATATATATAAAATAATATCCAAAGTGGTTGGAGGGAAGCTTCAGAATGGCAAAGATGTTTTTTATTACAAATTATGGGAGCGGACTGCAGTTCCTCTTTGATGTGTCTCTTAACATGATGTATACAAAGCAATTACGGTAGTAAACAAAAAATTGAATAAAAGACCAAAAATATCTCATCACATTTGCATTTTTCCTGATTGCCCAGACAGTGAGCGAGAGGAGAGAGATGGCCGATCATTCTGATAATTACTATATGTAGCACTAACCCTTGAAGGAGCTGCTGGTTAGATTTGGGCTTACCGTTACCTTCTGTTTTCCTTGTTGCGCGACTAGGGGATGTCCCGTGGTAGGTGGCCCAGTAACTCGAGAGACCGACAACAGATCCACTTGAATTTATTTTATTTGCAAAACGTAGAACAGTCTCTTAAATTGGGATCAGAGGGTTGGAAAGGAAGTTCAGGTACTCTTAGCCCTTGTACACATGGTCAGAGAATCCGTCGAAATGTGTCCTATCGGACCGTGTTGTCGGATAATCCGACTGTGTGTGGTCTGCATCGGACTGATTCGGTCGGAATATCCGTCGGACCAAATTTTCAAACTTGGTGGAAATATTTTCCAACAAACTGGTCCGATAGGACATACTCCGATCATGTGTAGAGAATTCCGATCGGACAAAGTGCCACGCATGCTCAGATCAAATTCCTACATCAAAGCTATTGGCTACTAGCCTGAACGTAGTCCCATCGTAACTAAATTACATCATCACATTCTGAAAGATCGGATTTTTCGACAACTTTGTCCGTCCGTGTGTATGCAACAGTTTCAGACAAGATCCGACGGACAAAATCCGACAGATTTGGTTCTCGAAATGTCCGACCGTGTGTACAGGGGCTAAGTGTCAAAGTCAAAATGCTGAAGGACTTGGTTACTTTGACTGCATCCAGAGAATAACCATTCGCAACTGGATGATCACTCAGGTTGGACAGTCCCTCTCTCACAAGGCCTAGCAGCCAACAAGGGACTTAACTTGGGAACAAAGTCTCTGCCACAGACGTTGTTGTAGAACGTACAAGATAATGTCTCTGCCACAGACGTTGTTGTAGAACGTACAAGATAATGTCTCTGCCACAGACGTTGTTGTTGAACATGTAGGGAAACTAAGCTTGAAAACACTTGTAGGATACCTGGATCTTTCAGCCAGCTTGGCGATATCCACAAGACCGTGTTCTCTCGGTTACTTCAGCCCTTCCAGGCTCTTACTAAGAAACCAACCCGTACATGGTCTTCTTCTGAAGAGTCCTCCCCTGGAATGCTTGAAGTCACTGGGTCTCTCCCAAACCGGAGACGGCACCCAACCACCTTAGAATTCTCCTTTAGTTTCCTTGCCTTGGGCTAGCCAGCCCCGAGACATCAAAATCGAGTGGATCCGCACCCCAGGCTATAACAGGAGTACCAGGACCATGAAGTCAGTATATTATTCTAGACCGGAACCCCCGAACCACGTGACGTCCGCATCTTAAATACCCTGTCCCAGAAAGCGCAGCGAGAGAGCACCTCCTACTGGGCGGGTTCCAAGAGAGAGTAACTTAAGCACCTAACCAGACCATAGTCCCATGCCTGCTAGAAGAGACAGTGCCCCCTTTGGCCAGGCTGAACATCTCCCAGTCCAGTCAGACTGATGCCGAAGTCTAAATTTAGACAATTGTACCCAAACCAAACTGCAGTTTAGGCATAACTTTAACTTTGAAAAAACGCATAGCGTGTGCTCTTCAGGAGCCGCCGCTACACATATAATATAGGACAGGGCCAGAGTAATATAAACACTTATTATCCAACTTACTCTGTGCTGGAATCCATTGTGTTGAGATATTTTTTTCATGTAGTACATGTCATGTAGAGCTTTGGCCAGAACATGTACAGCCGTGTATGCATAGGAAGGTATTGATGTATTACCAGTTAATATGGAGGACACATCTTTTGAACTCATACACAATTTTGGCCAAAGACCATACACTAAAGAAAACATGCGAGTTTTATTATCGTTTGGGGAAAGGCAATCAAACAAATAAAGCCAAAGATCTTCCATTATCGGGTCATGTAAGCAGTCGAAGACTTTGAAACCATCAGGATAAATATTGGCGTTTACGGACATTTGTCGTGGCCAAACAAATATGAAGCTGCGGTTGACTTTTATAGAGTTCTTTTCATTTATACTAATTAGTTTATTCCATGAAGGTGGGAAAATCAATGTGATCCGATTTAAAATTGAGGATATATAAGTAAAAAAGTGCATTGTGGCAGTTCCACACACTATGACAACTTTAGCTGTTGATTTACCAAGAATATTATTGATAAAGGTTCTGCGATTATTATTTTCCAAAATGTCCTGGATTTTAGTGATATATTCTATACAGATTCTGTGTTGGCTCATCATCTTGCTCAGCTCTTGGGCCTCCTCCTCACCGCTGCCGTCCCATGCTGTTAATATTCCAACCCAGTTCCACCCAAAATGCTGCAACAGTTTTATAAGGGCTGTATAATGGACCCGATCGTCTGGGGTCATACGGAATAAAGTTGGATACAATTTCCCATCACTCAGGCGAGAGTCGGTGACTCGATAACTAATCTGGATAAGACATTGAGAACATTTTTAATGGGATGGCATTATACAGACCAGTGTTTCTCATCTGGGATTCCGCTAGAAACCTTCAAGGGTTCCGCCATAAATCAATTTTATGGTGGATGTATACCACCCAATATTTTCTCAGGTCTGTTCTTAATGCTCGCTTACAGTCAGTATTGTCAACTTGCATTAATACTCAATGGTTCCTCTGTAGTTCTGGCTCTTATACAGTCAGGGGGTGAAGCAGGGAGAAGTGTGGAGAGTAGGAACTGAAGAAGGTCATTTAGATGCTTATGGGAGTGCTCACCATGTGGCTGGATTGGCAGGTGAGCTCTTACTGTACTACTCCCAATTCAGCTGCTCTCTGTCACCCCACCACTATAAGTTGTTACAAGACTTCTAGAGCTCCGGTAATGCAGAGTGCAGGGCGGGGGGGGGGGGGGGGGGCAGAGAGCTGCTGGAGCAGGAGGTGAAAGCCGCTGGGGCACATAGCTGATATGATTGGATTGGGAGGTGAAAGCTGTGGAGGGAAGAGAGCCAAGAGAGCACATGGCACATGGCTGGATCAGGAGGTGAGAGCTGTGGGGTGCAGAGAGCCACCATGGCACATTTCTGTATTGGGAGGTAAGAGCTGTGGAGCAATGAGAGCCACCATGGCTGAATCTGGAGGAGAGAGCTGCAGGGGGGGGGGGGGCAAAGAGCAACCAGGGCACATGGCTAGATTGGGAGGTTAGAGCTGCGGGGGGAACAGAGAGCCCACATGGCTGGATCAGGAAGTGAGAGCTATGGAAGGCAGATAGCCACCAGGGCACATGGCTGGATTGGGAGGTGAGAACTGTAGGGGCATAGCGTCACCAGGGCACATGGCTGGACCAGGGGGTAAGAGCAGTGGGGGACAAAAAGCCCCCATGGCACATCAGGTGTGAGAGCTGCAAGGGGCAGAGAGCCCCCAGGGCACATGGCTGGATCAGATGGTGAGAGCTGCATGGAGCAGAGAACCACCATGGCATATCAAGGGTAATCGAGAAGCCGTATTGACGACACTATTGTGAGCAAACTCCGCCCAAGGTAAGAAGTCTGACCAGTTGTTATGGTGGTCAGAGATATAGCAGCATAGAAACGGCTCCAAGGCCTGGTTGGCTCGTTCTGTGGCCCCATTGGACTGCAGGTGATACACAGAGAAGGAAAGCTGAATTTCCAACTGTGCACAAAAGGCTTGCTATAACCTGGAAACAAACTGACTACCCCTGATGACCCCCTGATGATAACCTTGGGTAGGTCATGTAACCAAATGATCTCCTGAGCAAAAATGAATGGCAGTTCTTTGTATGTGGGTAACTTCTTAAGTGGAATACAATGTGACACTTTCGAGAACTGGTCAACCACCAGAAGAATCACTGTGTTGCCCTGCGAGTTGGGTAACTCTACAATAAATCCATGGGCAGGTGTGTCCAAGGCCTCTCTCTATCGGGTACGGGCTGTGGGAGGTCCACTGGAAGGTGTTGCAGTGTCTTACACTGAGCACACACAGAACAAGCCGCTACGAAGGTGGTTACATCAGTGTGGAAATGAGTTGATTCTTCCCTGGGTGGCCAGCTGCATTGGTAGAATGGTAAGTCTGGAGCAAAGCAGTCTGGAGATTCTCAGGTTTCTCAGAATGAGAATGGATCTGAGTGGCAAGAATTCTGTCACCTAAAGGTCAAGTGAGACTAGTATGAACAGTAGGCAAAATATGATCGGGAGGTATCACAGGAACTGACTCCATCTTGGAAGGAAAACTGTCAGCCTCTACGTTCTTAGTACCGGGAATGAATGAGACTATGTAATTGAAGCTCGGACAGAAAAAGAGCCCATTGCACCCTTCTGGGAGATAAGCATTTTGCCTCAGACAAGAATGTGAGATTCTTATGGGTAAAGGCCACTGTAGAACTGCAGATAGCTTCTCTGGGTCCATCGAAAAACTGGCAGTCGAAATGACATAACCCAGAAAAGTAACATGTTCAAGATGGAACTCTCCAATTCACAATACAGGTTATCATCTCTCAGTCTCTGTAGCACATGGGAGACATCTGTGTGGTGGCTCTCTAAGGATTAAGAATATATGAGAATATCATCAAGATAAACCACCACACATTGCTGCAACATATCTTGGGCGAGATCGTTGATGATTTCCTGATAAACTGCCGGAGCGTTGCAAAGACCAAATGGCATTACGAAGTATTCGTAATGTCCTGGTATTAAATGCAGTTTTCCATTTGTCGCCCTCCTTGATCCTCACAAAAGAAAAGGCAGACAGTGATGGTGTGACAGGAAGTAGTAGGGAATGCAGAGCTTCGCTCTGTCAGTGTACAGCCTGCCCCCCTCCTCACATTGGTTGCTGGCTGGGATGCCGTCACTCGGGTAGGTTTATAAAGCTGGAAGGGCACTGATAGCGGGGAACAGAGCAGAAGTATGCTATGAGGGGGGAAAAGATTGTGGACAGAGATGGAAGGGGCATAGATGATGGACAGAGATGATAGGGACAGAATGGCGGGCAGGAACGAGGGGGACAGAATGGCGGGCAGTAACGAGGGGGACAGAATGGCGGACAGTAACGAGGGGGACAGAATGGCGGACAGTAACGAGGGGGACAGAATGGCGGACAGTAACGAGAGGGACAGAATGGCGGTCAGTGATGGTGGGGGACAGAATGGTGGACAGTGATGGTGGGGAGGCAATGGCACACAGTTATGATAGGGACAGAATGATGGTCAGTGATAAGGGGACAGAATAGCAGACAGTGATGAGGGGGACTGAATGGTGGACAGTGATGAGGGGGGGCAGAATGGTGGACAGTGATGGTGGGGACAGAATGGTCTACAGTGATGAGGGGGATAGAATGGTGGACATTGGCGTCACTAGTGTTGGCCCCAATTTTACTGTGTGCCCCCCCCCCCCCAAGTGTAACCCAAATAACGTCCGCCGGCGCCGCAGCTGTCCCAGTGTCCACCACAATCACTTTTCTCCTGACAATCTCTCTTAGCCAGTCAGAGCCTCGAGTACAGGGCTAGCCCAGGTGATGTTATGTGCATGGCCGCCGCTGTTGTTTGTGGGAGTTGTAGTCCGAGGCAGCGGCTGCGTGCTCAAGCTCTCTCATCCTGCTCCCAGTGGGTGGAGTCAGTCTGGAGAGCAGAGCAGCCAGCTTTTGAGTTTGTGCTACAACTCCTCCCGCCATGGTCGGATCTTTTGGCTCACCGCTGCAGACAGTACAGTAACAGTACTGTGGACAAAGTTGAGCAGAGCTAAGGACCAGGAGCAAAATCGGCCACCCCAC